>NW_024424119.1:9000439-9094141 GCF_017311325.1 Ursus maritimus | reverse complement strand
CAAGTCCACTGGACATTGTAAATAAAACAAACATAAAATGTCTCTGAAAGGTGAAGAGATTATAGACTGGTTAGAGACTTTGGGACCCAAGGAATGACACAGTGGTGAACTGTCTGCTGGGTTTTCTTTTTGCCTCAGACATCTTGAAATAGGTTCTGGAAAGTCAGCAACTAGAAAATTCAACAGACACAAACAAAAGAGGCCATAAAAAAAAAAAAAAAAAAAAAAAAAAAAAAGCGCCTGCTCTCTATAGCCAGTGAACCAGGAAAGGGGTAGCCTAGCAAGACAGAAAAGTTTAGATAATTATTACCCTACTCTAACCAAACACCAAGGACAAAAGTGTGGTCCTACCTGTATGATAAAAGAAGGAAACTTGAAACATCAGGAAGGAAGAAAGAACAATGGAAAGAGTAAAACTATAGGTAAATACAACAGATTTCACTTCTTCTCTTGAGTATTTCTAAATTATATTTGATAGTTGAATGAAAGTTATACTTTTTGATGTGGTTCTTGGTGTGTGTAAGGGAAATATTTAAGACATCCGTCTTATAAATAGTGGAGAGTAAAAGGACTAAAAGAGCATTAAGGTTTCTATTCTTCACTCAAACTAGTAAAATGTCAACAGAAGTAGGCTATGGTAAATTACGTATGTATAATGTAATGCCTATGGCAACAACTGAAAAACTTATACAAAGAAATATACACAAAAAAACACTATGGATAAATCAAAATGGGATTTTAACAAAGGTTCAAATAACCTACAGGAAGGTAGGAAAAAGGAAACAAACAAGAAATACTAGAATTAAGCTCTAACATATTGATGATTGCGTTAAATGTAAGTGGTCTAAATACACCAATTAAAAGACAGAGATTGGCACCGTGGATTGAAAATATGACCCAACTGTGGCACCTGGCTGGCTCAGTTGGTAGAGCATGTGACTCTTGATCTTGAGGTCATGAGTTCAAGCTCCACGTTAGGTGTAGAGATTATTTAAAAATAAGAAATAAAAAAAAATCTTTTAAAAAAACACATTTTAATCTTTAAAAAACCTTTAATCTTAAAAAACAATGTCAACAACTGGGGCGCCTGGGTGGCTTAGTTAGTAAGCATCTGTCTTTGGCTCAGGTTATGATCCTAGGGTACTGGGACAGAGCTCCACCTCCAGCTCCCTGCTCAGCAGGAGTCTGCTTCTCTCTCTTTCACTCCCCCTACTTGTGCATGCTTTCTCTCTCTCTCTCTGTCTAATAAATAAATAAAATCTTTAAAAAAATAGAAAAACCCCAACTATCTGCTGTCTATAAGAAATCCACCTCAGATATAAAACATGTTAGTAAGAAGCTGCAAAAAGTCATACTATGAAAACTTTTATCAGAAAAAAGTAGGAATAGCTATATTAATATCAGATAAAGTAGACTTCGGAGCAAAAAAATTTTACTAGAAATAAAGAGGAACAATAAATAATGATAAAAGTTGATAAAGAAAATACAGCAAAAACATAGCAATTCTCAATGTGTGTATACCAAACAACAGAGCTAAATCTACAACTATAGTTGGAGACTTCAGTATCTTTCTGTCAATAATTGATAGGACAAATAAACAGAAAAAAATGAAGAATATACAAGAACTCAATGACGTCAACCAGCAGGATAGTATATAAATTGACATTTATTTAATTCTCCTCAACAAAGCAGAATAGGGTCACCTGGCTGGCTCAGTTGGTGGAGCATGTGACTCTTGATCTTGGGGTTGTAAGTTTGAGCCCCACATGGGGTACAGAGATTACTTAAAAATAAGAAAATCTTGAAAAAAACAACAACCAGAATATACAGTCATTACAAACATATGAATAGACCATATCCTGGGCCATAAAACTATCCTCAAAAAATTTAAAAGAACTATGGGACACCTGGGTGGCTCAGTCAGTTAAGTGTCTGCCTTTGGCTCTGGTTGTGATCTCAGGGTCCCACATCTGGCTCCCTGCTCAGTGGGGAGTCTGCTTCTTCCTCTCCCTGTGCCTCTGCCTCCCACTCATGCCCCCCCAAAATAAATAAAAAATAAAATATTTTTTAAAAAATTTAAAAGAACTAAAATTATATAAACTGCTTTTTGTCCCCATTTGCAAATAACATGATTATGCTGAAAATCCCAAGAAATTATCAAAAAAACCAGAGACAAAAACAAAATACCCTCCTAAAATTAATGAGTTCAGCAAGTTTTCCAAATACAAAATAAACATACAAAAAATCAATTCTGTACAAAAAATTAAATAGTTTAAATCTAACAAATGACATATAGGACTTATAGGCTAAAAACTACAAAATGCTAATGAAAGAAATTAAAGATTATTTAAATTAGTGGACAGACATATTATGTTCATGGATTAGAAGACTCAACCTAGTAAAGATATCAATTCTCCCCAAACTTATATATAGGTTTAACATAATTCCTACCTGGGGTATCTGTGTGGCTTAGTTGGTTAAGCATCCAACTCTCAATTTTGGCTCTGATCTCAGGGTTCTGGGATTAGGCTCTGCATGGTCTCTGCACTGGGTATGGAGCCTGCTTAAGATTTTTCTCTCCCAGGGTGCCTGGGTGGCTCAGTAAGTTAAGCATTGGCCTTCAGCTCAGGTCATGATCCCAGAGTCCTGGGATCCAGCCCTATGAGCCCCAAGAGCCCCAGGTCAGCCTCCCTGCTCAACAGGGAATCTGCTTCTCCCTCTCCCTGTGATCTTCCCCCTTACTCATGCTCTCTCTCTCTCTCAAATAAATAAATAAAATCTTAAAAAAAAAAAAAAAAAAAGAGGGGCGCCTGGGTGGCTCAGTCGGTTAAGCATCTGCCTTCAGCTCGGTTCATGATCCCAGAGTCCTGGGATCCAGCCCCACGTAGGGCTCCCTACTCAGTGGGGAGCCTGCTTCTCCCTGTCCTTCTGCCTGCGGCTCCCCCTGCTTGTACTCTCTCCCTGTCTCTCTCTGTCAAATAAATGAATAAAATCTTTTAAGTAAATAAATAAATAACAAAGTTTAAAAAAAAAAAGATTCTCTCTCTCCCTCGGTCCCTCCCCCACTCATTCTCTTTCTCTCAAAAAAAAAAAAAAAGAATAATTTCTATTAAAATCTCAGGAAGATTTTTTAAGTAGATAGAGACAAGCTTATTCTAAAATTTTTATGGAAAACGAGGAACTAGAATATCTAGAAAAAAATTAGAAAAATAAGAATAAAGTGGAAGGAATCACTCTATCTTGTTTTACAATTTATTATAGAGATTCAGTAATCAAGATAGTGTGTAGTACTTCAGTAATCAAAACCTTGGCTCAGACAGAAGACACAATGATCAATTGAACAAAATAGATGAGTTCACACAAGTATGGTAAAATGATTTTGACAAAGGTAAAAAAGCAATTCAATGAAACAAGGATAGTTTTTCAATAAAGGTGCTGGAGCCTTTGGATATCCATACACAAAAAAAATATGAACCTCCATCTAAACATCATATCTTACCCAAAAATTAACTCAAAATGGAGCATAGATTTAAATATAAGATATTAAACTGTAAAACTTAAAGAAGAAAACATAGGAGAAAAATCTTCGCGACCCAGGGCTTGGTGAAGAGTTCTTAGACATGACAACAAAAACGTGATGTATAAAAGAAAAAAGTTGCTAAATTGGATTTCAACAATATTAACAACTTTTCGTCTGTGAAAGATCTTGTAAAGAAGATGAAAGGACAAGGTATAGACTGGGAGAAAATATTTGTAAATCACACCTGACAGAGGATTCTTACTTAAAATATAGAAAGAATGCTCAAAACTCAACAGTAAAAGCTAATCCAATTAGAAAATTGGCAAAGAACATGAAGAGACATTTCACCAAAGAGAATATACAGATGGTAAATAAGCACATGAAAAGATGTTTACTATCACTAATCATTAGGGAAATGAAAATTAAGACCACACCTATTAGAACAGTGAAAAGAAAAACTAGTGACAATTCCAAATGGTGGTGAAGGTTTGGAAAAACTAGATCTCTCATATATTGTTGGTGGGAATGTAAAATGTACAGCCATTCTGGAAAACCGTTTGGCAATTTCGTAAAAACCTAAGTATGCAACTACAATATGACCCAGTAATTGTACTCCAGGGCATGTATCCCAGAGGAAGAAAAACTTTTATCTACACAAAACATGTACAGAAGTGTTTACAGCAGTTTTAATTGTAATAGCAAAAATCTGGAAACAACCAAAATGTTCTTCAATAGGTAAATGGTTAAACTATGTAAATCTATACCATGGAATCTACTCAAATATAAAAAGTAATGAACTTTTGATATACAGAAAAAATTAAATGGGAGAGCCTGGGGGCTCAATCATTCATCCTCTGACTTTGGCTCAATCATGATCTCAGGGTCCTGGGATTGAGCCCCAATTCAGGATCCCTGCTCAGTGGGGAGTGTGCGTCTCCCTCTCCCTCTCCCTCTGCCCCTCCCTCCGCTCATGCTCGCTCTCTGTCAAATAAATAAATAAAACTTAAAAAAAAAAACTTATATGGATTTTAAAAACATTAAGGCGAATGGAAAAAGCCCGTCTGCAAAGGTCATATACTGTATGATTCCATATATGTAACGAAATGAAATGACAAAATTTGAAATGACAAAATTTCAGGGACAGAGAAATAAATGATCAGTGATTGCCAATGGTTAGGAATTGCAAGGGGTAAGGGGTTAGGATGAGTCTAAAGTGGTGGTAGCAGTGGAGAGATATTCATGGTCATGCAGAAGAAAAAAAAAGCATTGTAGGAGACATGGGTCTCACACACACACACACACACACACACACACACACATATTCACACACAGGTGAGAAGACACTACAAATATTGTATTTCTCTCCTTCTCCTAGCCCTATTCCTATCTTCTTAACACCTATAAACACAAGCAGATTTTCTTTGCCTTAAAAAAAAAACTTCTCTTGAACCTTTTATATATATATATATGTATATATATATATGCACACACACACACACACACACACACCTGGTTTTTCACTTTTATTTTGAAATAATTATAGATTCACAGGAAATTGCAAAAATAATACGGAAAGGTCCTGTATAACCCTTCACCCATTTCCTCTAATGGTTACATCTTAACCAACTATAGTACAATGACAAAACCAGGAAATTGACATTGGTAAAACGTGTATGTATAGTTCTATGTTATTTTTGTCACTTGGGTAGATTTTTGTCACTTGGGTAGATTTCTGCAGCCACTACCACAATCAAGATATAGAACTATTCCGTCACCATGAATATCTCCCTGGTGTTACCACCCAGAGTCATCCCATCCTCTCCCTCTTACAATTCCTAACCTTTGGCAATCACCACTTATTTTTCCACCCCTAGAAGAACCAAAGGCACAAGATAATAAAAGATATCACATTAGTAGCCTATTGACCAGAAAAAGTGATCATTCCGCTTTCAAAGCTATACTTCTCAGTTACCCAAATCAGAAGGTGAGAGTGTGCAGGAAAATGAGGAAGAATGTGCAAGAAAGAAGAGGACGAAAGGAAAAAAAGGCACAAGAAACAGGCAGAAAAATGAAGAGGGGCATGGTTCACAGACATGTGAGATGAGAGAAGACTTAGCTGAGACTGGGTGTGGAGTTTTGTTTTTTTTTTTAAGATTTTATTTATTTATTTATTTATTTATTTGACAGAAGAGAGCACAAGCAGGGGGATCAGCAGGGAGACGGAGAGGGGGAAGCAGGCTCCCCGCTGAGCAGGGAGCCCGATGCGGGGCTCGATCCCAGGACCCCAAGGCCACGACCTGAGCTGAAGGCACACTTAACCAACTGAACCACCCAGGTGCCCCATGGATATGGAGAACTAAGAAAGAAGCAAACCAAGTTTCTGAGATGAGAAGTGACTATAGAGAAGGTTTTGCAGTGATTTTAAAGATTCCCCTAGAACAATACACAGTCTAGGCAGCCTTCAGAATCGGCACCAACAGCACTCGCAGGTCAACTGTCGATCCCTGCTCTGGCCTAGCCTCTTTACAGCTGTTCTAATGAGCACTCAGACTCATTAAGGCTCCTCTTATGCCATATGTCTGAGAATGACTCTCCTCTATCCATTGGTAAACCAGCTCAGTGGTATCTCTAGTCTCTGTCTTACAAACCAGCACATGTTGGTTTCTCCCATCCAAAGGGCCCAAATTTCAAATGCTTATGGAAGCTAAGGGAGGCCAGGGGAAGGTAGGCCTAGACCAGGTTTATGACATCTCTGACTGAACTAGCTCTTTGATTAATGCCCTTTATCTTCCCCTTATTCTTGCTAACTTCCCCATCACGAGGCTTGAAGGATCACACGTAAGAAAAGTTTAGGAATTGGGGTTCATACTCATGAGTTCAAGGTGTGTTATAAATACGGTGTATTAAGGTAGGGAATTATGGGTAGTCTATGTAAAAGATGTGAAGGAAGGGACTATATTACTTACTTTTTGGGGTCTGTATCAAATCTCATTTGTAGAGATTTCCATTAAAACTGTTTAATGAATGTATTTTAGTCCATGAAAACATGTCAGTGCTTTTAAAGGGTTAACCTTTAAGTACATAAAAAATTCACAAAGTCAAAACAAAAACAAATGCCTTTTAAAGTGTCTTTTATCTGTTTTCTCAGACTAAGGGACTAGGGAGTTTTTCAACCTGCCCCTTCCTCTTATTCGACAAATATTTATTGAGAATAAATTTTATTTAGTGCCCGCTAAATGCCAGGCATTGATGACTGAGATGGTGCCTGTTTCTTTTTTTAAAGGGGCACCTGGTTGGCTCAGTTGTTGAGCATCTGCCTTCAGCTCAGGGCGTGATCCTGGTGTTCTGGGATTGAGCCCCACATCAGGCTCCTCTGCTAGGAGCCTGCTTCTTCCTCTCCCACTCCCCCTGCTTGTGTTCTCTCTCTCTGGCCATCTCTATCTCTGTCAAATGAATAAATAAAATCTTTAAAATATATATATGTATATATACATATATATACATATATATATTCATTTGAGGGAGAGAGACAGAACACACTAGCAGGGCAAGAGGCAGTAGGAGAGGGAGAAGCTGACTCCCTGCTGAGCCAGTGTGGGGGGGCAATGTGGGGTTTGATCCCAGGACCTGGAGATCATGACCTGAGCCGAACCCAGGTGCCGATGGTGCCTATTTCTAAGCAGTTTAGACATTAGCCTGAAGGATTGTAAATAAGAAATTATGTCACAGTAAGATGAGGTCAGAAGCCTTTCCGGTGATTTTGGGGTTGAATCTCTTAAAACTGGGAGTTAAATAGAATGGGCTGACGGTAGGGACAAGCTGGGGAACGGGGTGGGGTAGAGGAAGGTCATTAGGAAATTTGAAGCTGGAAATACTTTCTTGAGTCAAAAGACAAGGTGGAAGAGTGAGTGCTGGCTGCTTTTCCTTCCAGCATCTTTTTCTAATTATAAGCTCCTTGGTCTCCAGCACTGCTGGCGCCCTGCTCCACCTAGAGGTGGTGTGGGGACCACACCAAGGCGCGGACTTGAGAATTGACTGGCTGGAACATTGTCTTGGTCGCTTAACTAGAGGTGTGATTTGGGGCAGGTTGCTGAACTTTTGTGAACCTGTTTTCTCATCTGTAAAATGGGGATAGGAGCACCTTGATAAAAATGAGAGGCTGGAAATCAAGTTCATTTAGATCTCCTTTCCTGCCTCACCTCCCCCTCCCCCTCCCTCTTGCTTCTGTTGTTTTGGAAATTGTATTCTTTCTCCTTACAACTTTCTCATTGCCCTTTAATCTCTATCTTGCTGTACTTTTCCTGGCGTCCCCTCCCTAAGAAGACGGAGTATGGGGGCAGGGTGCATCAAGCCTGGCTGGAGAGGGGCACAGGCTCTCAGTAGTTCAGAAAAGCTCTCCAAGTGGCTCTGCTGAGTGCAATCCTCCCTCCTCCCTCTTCACTCCCCCTTTCCCTCCCATTCCGAACTGCTGCTCCCAGGGATCCTGGGCTTTTGTTCTCTGGAGACTTAAACTACCACCTGTTTTGCCCTGACTTACTGTTTTCGAGGGTTTTCCTTTGTTGTCTATAGACTATCACAAATTGAAATTGCCAAACTTAAAGACACCAAGAGCTAAGTTTGTACTTTCTATTTTTAACATTAACACTGAAACATCAATGCTTTTCCATTTTCCATTTTCATGTCTTTTCTGCAGACCGCCCCCCCACTCACAGTAACCACTCCCTTTTTATTTATTCAATCATTCAGCACTAGTAAAAACTTATCTTTTAATATTAATTATAGTTTATCTATTATATGTGTTTTCCCTACTTGGTTTAATGTTCCTGTAGCATCTTCCATAGCAGTAGTCTCTCAAACTTGAATATGCATAAGAATCACCTGGGGGTCTTGTTAAAATGCAGATTATGATTTAGCAAGTCTGGGGAGATAGAGCCCATGCTGCTGGGCCCTAGACCATACTTGGAATTGCAAAGCCTTAAAAGGCTTAGAACAAAGGAGGTGTGCAAGAAATGGTAGCTGGATGATGCCTTGGTCTCTCCTACCCAGTGTCTTGGAATTTTCTTCAATACATCTTTCTCCACTTTTCCTGAGCACGATTTATGGCTAAGACCTGGTAATCATTCTTTTGTGTACTTAGCTGTTCACTTTCTTGCCTTTTTCAGTCACCAGTCTCATCTAGAAATGGGTCACTTTGGGAGTACAACAGTAACCTCCAACCTCTTTCTACCGTCATCTACTTTGTAGCAAGCAAGAATAACTTTTTAAAGAATCATCTTTGCTTTCTTGCTCAGCAACCTTTAGTAGCTCCCCAGCATACATCATATCAAACTCATTCAGGCTGAGAGGCTTCAAGACCTTTCTCTAACCTTTCCCTCTTCCTTGCCAGTCCGTTTCTCTTTTTGCAACACTTGGAACCCTCTGCCTGTTGCTGAGGTATGATTTAGTCTCTTGACATTCCCCGCAGGACAATTTGCATTGGGGATGTCTTCGTTCCTTTTAAGGAAGTATCTCTTTCAATGTATTCTTCTCAATTTTTACCTACTTTAATACAGTTTTCCCTGATCTATTCCCAGTTCTGAGTTCTTCATTTAAAGGAGTATACGCTACACATTGCTATTTATGTATTTTAATATTCTTATGCTTTTTCATATTTTCATTCTGTTTTAGACAGGAAGTAGTTGTGCTTTTTGTTCATGGTTGTATCCCCAGCACCTAAAAATGCTTGACACACAGTAGGTACTTTTTGGGGGGATTCAGTGAAGCATGAAACAAAACTTAATTTTTATTAATTTTCAAAATGCCTTTTTATTTAGGAAACCTGGGTGAATGTTAATGGTTAAGTAAAATTAGACAATTTTAGTGACATAGTTCTGGTAGAGTAAAAATATTAAAATATCCATTCATACTAGAAAGCTGGGCATGTTACTACCAACTTCTTAAAAAATATATTAGCTGAAGGATCAAAAAATAAAATAATTTTAGAAATCCCTTGAAGAGTATTTTAAGAGATAAAACATGTGAGGTTTAGCAACACTTCTACACTTGACCACCACCCAGCTACCATTCTATTAAAGAAATAAAATTTAGATGCAGCTAAAATTTAGTACGGGCCCAAACCCACATCCTATCTGAAAGACTTACGCTGTCCTGTCATTGTTTTCTTCCCTTCACATTTTGCATTCGTTAGGATTGCAGTTTTAATAGTTCTCGGTCCTTTAAATTTAAAAGAAAAGAACTAGGGCTTTCTCATATTACAATCTCAAGGAAAAGGCCCATTCAGCGAGGTGTAAGAGGCCTACAAGCTGCACACCCTGCAACAGCCTCATGCTCCGATTTCATCTATGGGTTTTTGTACAGTTCTTTTTTGGGTGGATGGTGCAAACCGCGCAAGTGCAGCATTAAAGCCTCCCCACCCTGGGAAACGATGCAAGAACATGCAGCTTAGACTGCCAGGTTCTCCCTAACACACAGCCAAGGGCTGGAGGCCCGGATACCCGCCCCCAAACCTCGTCCACAACAATCGTTTCCTCCCTCCCCGCCTTTTACATACAGTACACATACAAATACACACACGCAGAGCAGCCAGCAGGGGCGGGCCGGGCCCGACCACTCTGCAAACCGCAGGGGGAAACAGCCACGGGCCGAGATTATTTCGCCCACTCCTTTGTTCCTTCCCCCAGTATCTCCCTCCATTTGGCCGCAACTGCTGGGCAAAAGCCAACGTGGAGAGCTAGCCCCTTCTGAAGTTCCGCTTCCGAGCCACACACCTCAGGCCGGTGCGGCGCTGCCCCCCCTCCCTCGGGCAGCAGTTGGTCTCGCCCCAGTGCTAGCGGGCCCCGAGCGGGAGCCGCGCGGGAGCAGCGCAGCGACGGCGGCGGCAGCGGCGGCGGCGGTTGTGATTCGGAGCCGTTGAGACGCCTCTGCGGCAGCTGGTGGCGCAGGTGGCTTGCGTGGACGCGGGCAGAGGCGGCCGGCCCGCCACCGCAGCCTCAGCGCCCGCGGCCCCGGCAGGTGAGCGGGCGGCGGGGACTCGCCCCGCCCCCCCTCAGTGGCCTCGCTCCTGGCTGTAGCGGGGAAGTGGCCGCGGCCCGCCCGGGAGCCGCGGGGCGGCCCGGGGCTGCGACCGTCGGGAAGCAGGTTGGGGGAGATGTCCGGTGTGGACGGGAGGGGGACGTTACCCTTTTCTTTGCCATCTTTTTTCCCTCTCCCCAGACCTCCTCCCTCTTGGGGCTTAAGCCCGGAGAAAAAAGCCAGAGGAAAGATGGGGCGGGAGAAAGGGGAATTGGGGGCTGAGAAGCATCTTAGCCTCAGGTGGTGGCGTCTTTTCGGTCGTCGAGCGGTGGACCTGCCGAAGCCTGGAGTGGTAGCTCCCGGGCTGCGGAGGCCGCGCACTCGCGGGGGAGGAGCGGGAGGCGGCTCTCCCCTCACTCTCCCACCCCCACCCCTCCCCGGCCCTCCCCTCCCCGGCCCTCCCCTCCCCCTCCCCCGGGCCTCCCCGTGCGGCCCCTCCCTTCGGGTTTCTGAGCATTAACCGCCCTCGGTGCTCTCCCTCGCAGGCGCGTCGGGACGCCCCGAGGCATCTTTCCCCTCCCGCTGCCCCGGGAGCCTCGGCTCCTGTCCGCCCTCCGGCATCCCTTCGCCGTCCGCACCGCCGCGCCTCCTCCCCGGGCTTCAGACCCCCGGCCTCGCCCCCGAAACATGACTCGCGATTTCAAACCTGGAGACCTCATCTTCGCCAAGATGAAAGGTTATCCTCATTGGCCAGCTCGAGTGAGTGATTTTAGCCTTCGCATTTAGCGGTGCTACCTTCCTCAGGGGCCTACTTCCTACCCTTCCTCTTAATTTTGTTCTGTGTCCTTTCTCCCCCTCGCTTTCCTTTGGTCTCATTTGTAACCTTTCGTTTTAGCTTTTTGCCCAGGGATCTACCGTGGAATTGTAAAAATCCAGGTGTTTCCACTTAAGCGTTTCCCAATGGGTTTGTTTTTGACAGACTTGGGCAGGTTTTCTTAATAGGAAATATTTAAACGTGATGCCAGTTAATAATGTCCCATTGTAGGTGAAAATAATCCAGGTTGGATTTTGTTTACCGTTTAATGAAACATTGACATTTTAAAAATTTTGAGTAAAATGCAGAGTATCCGTGGAGTTTATGCAGACTGTTGGATGTCAGGGATGTGATTACATTGGTTTCATAGGGATTTTTTATGTTTTGTAGTTGATGAGGCCTTCTGGATTTGCTTGTTTAATAAAGAGATTTAGGACTGGATATTCTTGAAAATTTTACAATAAGTTTTTTTGTAAATTTATTTTCACGTTTGTATTCGTGAAGTTTGCCTTATGACCTTGAACAAGTTGTTTTACCTCTTTTGTTTCCCATAGGCAAAAGAGCGGTAGACCCAGTTTCCTAGGTTCACATCTAGCGGTACAGAGAGGTAATTAAGGCCCAGGATTTTTTGGTGACATTTAAGGATTGAGACTAATACCTAAACGCCATTTTCAGAAAAAGAGGTCTTTTTGTTAGCTTATGGACTCAGGTTCTAAGAGCATGATAGAACCAAAAAACTGTTGACATCCATTAGATTAGAATGCTCAAGATCTTTTTAAAATATAAACTCAGCATTCTAAAGTTGTAATTTCCACTAATTTACTCTTGTTTGAGGAGTGCATTTCTTAAGGACAATTAAGTCCTATATTTTTAATTATGTCAGCTGGGAGAAAACATACCCATTGGTTACAGAGAATCATGTAGTGTGTTTGCTGACTGCTGTCCAAGTATAAAATGTTTACTGTTCTCTTGATTTTTCCCATCCAGTTCTTGCTTACAGGTTTCCTTCCTAAACCTGGAAAGATTCCCCCCACCCCATCTATCAAGTCCACCTTTTCACTGGAGTCTTATCTTGAACAATCCTTACTCATAATTCTTATCTATATATTTGACACTCAAGTTTATTTCCTTTGTGATAACATTTTAACTCTTAGGTGCATGCTTTGATTTCCAAATAGATTATAAGTTTTTTTTTTTGTTAGTTTTAGATTGTAAGTTTCTTGAGGGCAATAGGCATAAACTGAATTTCTTCATGTCCCCCACTGTCCTTAGTATGTAATCATGTACTCATAAAACACTATTTCTTGTTTGAATAGAGGAGAGGGAAACTGGGCAGGTTTAAGGTCCCTTCAAGATACTTTTTTTCCCATGGTTTTAACATCCTTATTTATTTCGAGGTGTTACAAAATCTGAGGTTGTGGGGTACGTCTGTATTCACTTGTCGATGCTACACTACAGTTAAAAGCCAAATGAAAATGTTTAAAAAGTTACCTACTTTTCTTAGAAATTGTCCTCTCCACATGCTTCACTGTGTTAGGTGATTAAGAGTCCGTTCTGCTAAAAGCAAAATAAGTAGCCTTAGGAGGGCCAGAGTATTTTCCTTCTTTAATAAATTCTATATTCAATAAGTTCACTTGGATTGGAATGGGAAATTTTTGTCTCTTTCCTCCTTTTTTTCTTTAGAAGCAGCTGAATTTGGTTTTGTATTGTGTGTGTCTGAGCATTATATTCCTTTTTCTATCTTCTTCAGTCTTAACAAAGTATGTCTTTGCTCTAGAGAAATTAGGGTATTATTATCTGTGAAGATGACAGTTGTGCGTATTTTGATTTTAATGTTTTTTGTCTCTATTTGAAACGTCATTAATTTTTAAGTTTTGCATGTTCTTGTAATCCTGTATCAGTAATAATTGTGTTTACAGTCAACTTTTTAAAAATTGCCTAACGCTTATTAAACTCCGTAGGTACTGCACATTTGAAACTGTTTCCTAGCGGAAAGAAGCATATGAACTGGGTTAACAGAAAATATCCCTTAAGGGCTCTAAGGATTTTCACAGTTCTTGGGACCTTCTCATGAGGTTGAAATGACCAGTATAATGATGGTATAGGTGAGGAAATTAAAGTCCCTAAGAGTCTTAGGTAATATTGATTCTGTTGATGTCTGAAACCTTCAGACTTCCAAACAGTCAAATCACTTTCACGGTCTTTTCTTCAGCATGGTAATGCATATAGAGCATAGTAGGTCCTCAGGTGGCCTGCTCCCTTCTTAACAAAGCTAATTGATTTTTTAAAATGTCTTTGAAATTAGGAAGGTCGTGACACAGAAAGGTTATTGTGAAGTTAAGTAAGGAAAAAATAGAAATGTTAAATTCTGATTTGATATTGGTGCCTGATGGCTTTACCTTTGAGGTGTGCTTTTCGTTTGTTAAGAGAAAGTAGCAAGTATTACGGATACGTTAGACATGATAGCACCTGATACTTTCTTCATTACTTAGAATGATTGAAAGAGAAATGAAAAAGGAACAGAACTTCATCCTATTCAGCCATGTAGGTACAAGATCTTTCTAGAACAAGTGTTTCAAACTTTGAGAAATAATGCTTGAAACTTTCATTAATGTCTGCTTTTACATCACTCTGATGTTTGTATAGCCTCCCTGCAGAAATCCCATTTAGGATTTTTGAACAGGTTTGGGCTCCCTTATCTAAAATGCTCAGGGTCAGATATGTTTAAAAATTCAGAATTCGAGGTAACCATGGTACATATGGTATATATTTTGCTCCTGGTAGGCTTCTAGAATGGCACGTGGTAATCTAACAGAGAAGCATCAGTAGAAACACTGGTGGATAAAAGAAATGACAAAATAGCTTCAGTGTTCAGGTTTTGCCACCAAAGAGTTTTGAGAAATATTTTGGGTTTCAGAACTTCTTGGGTTTCAGAACTTTGTGGGTTTCAGAACTGGAATAGGGATCATGACCTATAGAACTGGTCTACTTTTATCAGATCCCTTTTGGATGTCTTGTTCTCACTTTATTCTGGTGTGTTGAGGTGTGTATGATTTAAAAGATTTTAATTTTCTGATCTTTCTTTTAGGTAGATGAAGTTCCTGATGGAGCTGTAAAACCACCCACAAACAAACTACCCATTTTCTTTTTTGGAACTCATGAGACGTAAGTCCTTTTAGCTCTAAAGGCAAATCAGAGTTAATGTAGTAGGGTCATTGAGCATAAAATGAAAAAATAAGTAGAGATTACTTCAAAGAGAAAATAGAGTAATAATAGGAAACTTGGAGATCATTGAATTTTGGAAAAAAGTCTTCAAGTTTCCCTTTTAAAAATTTTTTTTAGGGCAGAAAAATTAGATGCTACAGGTTTAACTTTCCTTGGAATAGGTGTTTCCTTAATTATAAAAGCCACCAGAAGAATGACTGATAGATGAAAGTATGTAAAGAAAGTTCTTGACAGGGCATTTGGTATTGATATTTAGTATAATAAATGCTTTTCCTAAGGACAGCTTAGCACCTTGTTTTAGGCTTTGTGATATTAGCCACACAAATGGTATATTATAGGAAGAGTGAGAAGTCTGGATAGTTCTCGCATGTGTATTTATGTGGTCCTGAAGGCCACTGTGACTGCTCTGCTGCCCCTGGTGGATATGTGGGCAGAGGACCAATTTGGTAGAGCATATTAATTTTTCAAAAATTGCAACCAGATATTGTTTAACTGGTACTTCTAGGTGTATAGGACTACTCCAGGGCCTATTTCATTGATTTTGGTGTATGATATTCTACATACCTATAATTTAACAGTCTTAGAAGTACTGTTTCTATGATTTTGCTGATTTTGGACTTGAAGTTTAAAATTTGCAATAATTTTGGTAAAGTAGGATTGTTTACCTTGGACCAGGAGAAACAAAGTGGTTGATACAGATAATTGGAATTATGTGTTTCTAACAGTGTCTACAATGGCAACATTTGGTTTAATGTTGCTTATTTACTATGTGAACTTTCACATAATTTCTTTTAACAGCTTTATTGAGATGAAGTTTACATCATCAAGTTTCACTTGTTTAAAGTATGTAATTCAGTGGGTTTTAGTACATTTATTTTAATATCCATTAGCAGTTATTCTCCATTTCTTCCTCCCAAGAATTAGACAACCATTCTGTAGATTTGCCAATTCTGGACATACTGTATTAATGGTATTATACAATGCTGCATAATTATTATTTTTTTAAATGCAGTTTTGAGTCTAGAATTGGATCGGCCTTCATAATTACTTTGAGTCGGGTTTAGGTATATCCTATACAGAAAAAGTTAAGTTTTGTAAGAAATGATGAATTTGTGGCTCAAGAGGGTAATCTACCATTTTTAAAATTCCTATAAATTTAATAGGAAAAGGTATCTTTTGATGAAAACTTTGTGTACTGGGTATTGGGTTAGATAGAGGTTTACAAAGTGTGGTACTAGGTCCGGCTGCACCAACATCACATGGGAATTTTAGACATGCAAATTCTTGGACCCTACCTCACAACTCCTGCCAGAAGCTGGGGTGTGGAGCCCAGCAATCTGTTTTAACAAGCCTTCCAGATGATTCTGATGCATGTGAAGTTTGGAAACACTGTAGTAATGTGAGTAGACATTCCTTAGAATTTTTCAGTTTTGTAAGTTTAGAATTCTTTAAATGTGATTTTTCTGAAATGGGACAGATTTTATGTACTTTCATATGGGGCCTTATAGCTTCATAAAACACATAGTTTATTTTTATATTATGTTTAGAGGAATGACTGTACCTTCCCCCAGCATTTAAAAATGAAGATTTTTATGTTGTAAATATCTGTAAATTTTAAAACAACACTAAATAACCAAACTTTCATTAAGCATTGTTTGGTTAATAACAAAATAGTGGTACTGAATGATTAATGAAGACAATGAATTATTAATATTTAAGAAATTGGAATATATTCAAGGATTTAGAATATAACTTTAAAATTAAGCTAATATTTTCATTTCAACATGTGATGTTTTGTGCTTTAGTGTTGTCATAAGTATACCATTTATTTTTGGAAAGGCAGTGCTGCTGTATCTCCATTGGTCTGCTGACTTAGCTTTTTCTGTATTTAAGTCTAATTTTTAGAAACTCGGTCTCTGATGATTTGCCTTGCTGCCCTCACCTCCCCCCCAAATTGGGATGGTGGTTATTGGGAGCCTTTCAGTTTGGATTTTGCATAAATGAGAGTTTACTAACAGCCTATAGTTAGGGATGTGGGAAAGGAAGAACATGGGAGAAGAGATGGCAGTTTGGAAAACTATACTTATTCATAACTGATTTATAGATTAAGATTTTTTAAAAGATATTTTTTAAATGTGAATTTAGTGCAGAACCTTTTTGGTTCTTGAGCTTCATTCATTCATTCTTGCTCTGACCTAGAAACTTTGATTTTTCTTAGCATTTTATGACATTCACAGTAAATTCATCTAGCAGTTGAGTTTTGAATATTAGACAACAATGAGCCCTTATGTATACCAACTGTGACCATCTGCTAGGTATCTTAAAACTAACATTCGAGACGGATTCTTAGTAAATGAGACTGACAAGGACCCAGTGCTTTGCTGGAGCCAAGTCGTGGTGTTATCTTTGATTACATATGTATTCTTTTCCCTTCCCCGCTAGCAGTCAGCCAGCAAGTTTTATTCTTTTCTTTTAGAGTGTGTTATGATCTGTCCACTTTTCTCTCTCTCCTCTACTACAACTTCAGCCCATGCCACAATTACTTTTATACTGTCCTAATCCGGGTGCCTGGGTGGCTCAGTCGGTTAAGCATCTGCCTTCGCCTCAGGTCATGATCCCAGCGTCCTGGGATGAGTCCCATATCAGGCTCCCTGTCCAGCGGGGAGTCTGCTTTTCTCTCTCCTCTGCCTCTCCCCCCTGCTCATCCCCCCCCCTAAATACATACATACGTACAATCTTTTAAAAAAAAGTGTCCTAACCCTGTCTCGGTTTCAGTTTGCACTCTTTGTATATAGTCAAAGTGATCTTCATATCCTAGTCAGATCATTTCATTTCCCCGTCCAGAAATCTTCAGTGGCTTCCTAATTAACATTACCAACAAACAGAACCCCCCGAATTTATCTATAAATGCTGTGTATTAAGAACTGTATGAATTAGCCTATGCTTACCTCTCCAACCTTATCACACACATTTTTTTCACTGTTACATAAATCTACTTTCTCTTGTCTCAGGTCCTTGCTTATTTTTTCTTTGTTGGGAAACGCCTTCGGATTTTCAAAGTCATTTAGGTCTAAGCTCACGTCCTCTTTTTCATACTTATTTTCTTCATTTCTATGATGACTAAAATTTTTTTCCCCCTTCACCCACAAGTGAAGAGCTTGGAGAGCAGGGACCTTTGTCTGTCTTGTTTGTCATCATTTACTTAAGTGCCTGGTGCGTACTAGCTGTTAAGTATTTGGTGATACATTGAAAGTGTACGCCCTAGATAAAATCATTTGTTGATTATGAATTTGCTGTCCATTAACCAACATTTATATAGTGTTTAAGACAACTAGATCAGAAAGACCTTTTATGAATTCTGACGGCCATTTACCTGCTACATGACCTTGAGCAGGTTACTTAGCCTTGTGTCCTTTTCTTATTTGTAAAACGGGAATAATTTACCTCAGAATTTTGGGGCGTAAACAAGACTACATGAAAAATGCTTAGAATAGTGCTTCACATGTATTAAACGATAAATGTCAGCTTCTAAAGATAACGTTACCATATTTTTCAAAACCTAATACTTGTAGTGTTAAATTGTTTGAAATGCAGTTGGAATTTTTGCTGATTGCTATTGCTTACTGAGGAAATACTCTCACAGGTCTATCTCTGAAGTCTAGAAAATTTAAATGAAGATGTTATTTTGTTAAATTTATCTCCTTACTGATTTTGTCTTAATACAAAGAGGTTGGATGCTCAGTTCTAGGAACTTCAAAAATATCGATCACAGGCTGTTTTAAAACAAGTCTGATGCATAGTTTTAGGAGTGAAGATGAATGGGGAGGTGGCAGTTTTTTGTATAACCTGTCCACAAGAAAGGAGTAAAGAAATGAAATCATAGGGTGGGATTTTATTTTCTTCGCTTCTTCTTCCATACGTCTTCTGTACTCTAGCTGTAACTAACGGCGTGTGTTGGTGTGGGTCTTTATACAGTATAGTTTCTCAGAAGCCTTACACTGTTTATTCATCTCTATACCAGCAGACTCATGGCACATAGTAGATATATATTCAGTTGTCTCTTGAATCATTTGCTGTTACAAAGAATGCATGCTGGGGTGCCTGGGTGGCTCAGTTGATTTAGTGTCTGCCTTTGGCTCAGGTCATCATGCCAGGATCCTGGGATATCGAGCCCTGCATCAGGAGCCTGCTTCTGCCTCTGCCTGCTCTGCTTGCTTTGCCTACAGCTCCCCCTGCTCGTGCTCGCTCACTCTCTCTCTCTGCCAAATAAATAAAATCTTAAAAAAAAAAAAACCAAGGAACCCATGCTGTTACAAAACCTAGTAATAGGGGCATCTGGGTGGCTCAGTTGGTTAAGCGTCTGCCTTTGGCTGAGGTCATGATCCCAGGACTTTGGTATCCAGCCCATTGGGCTCTCTGTTCAGTGGGGAGCCTGCTTCTGCCTGCTGCTCTGCCTGCTTGTGCGTATGCGGGCTCTCTCTCTCTGTGTCAAATAAATAGATAAAATCTTAAAAAAAAAAAAAAACCCTAGTTTTAAAACAGTATATTTCATATTTTGTGATTTAGTAATGAGAAATAAAGCAGCAAGTTAGAATCAGTGTTTTTGGAAATAGGGCTATTTAGTAGTAGTACTTGGCAACAGTTCAATGAGTTTTGAGCTTTGTATCTTCAGCTCTGATAAGCTTTCCTATTTTTTACATATGACTTCTGGTTTGCCTTAGAGGTAGAGAGCTCCAGGTGTGTGATAATGGAGCTTTGGTGAGGCATACGTCTGTTGACCCCTGAACAACATGGGTTTGAACTGTGTAAGTCTACTTATACGCGGACTTTTTACAGTACTGTAAATGTATTTTTCTTCTTCATGATTTTTTAAATAATGTTTCATTTTTCCTAGCTAGCTTTATTGTGAGAATACAGTATATAATACATGTAACATACAAAATGTGTGTTGATTGACTTATTAATAAGGCTTCTGGTCAAGAGGAGGCTATTAGTAGTTAAGGGGGAGATGAAGTTATTTGTGGATTTTTGACTGTATGGGGGGGGTCAGCACCCCAAACCCCTATGTTGCTTAAGGGCCAGTTGTTAATGATTTGCCCTTGGGACATTTTACATTAGCCCTTGATTCTTAAGGGTGAGGATATTGGTATTTAAAGTCAGAAGTCATATATATAGGGATATGGTATCAGTATTTTAGTAGGTGTTTCAGAGACTGTATTACAGTGAATAAAGGAAAACCTGAAACGCTGTTAAGGAATACTGTACAGAGTTGAGGCTCTGCTGTTTAATAGCTAGATGACCTTGCTTGAATGAGTTAATCCTTCTGGTCTTCAGTTTTCTAATCTTTAAGATGTGGATTTTGGTGATACCTAAAGTTCCTTTTCACTTCTGGAATTTGATGGGTAACTCTGAATTAACGTATCTTTTCATTGTTAAATTAGAAAAAAAAAAGTTTTCTATAAAGGAAACAAGTCATTTTATTCCTGTTTTTTAGAAATAAGCCCAAAACCTGTTCATGTTTTGATGTATTTTCTTTGAGATTTATAGGTTATTTTATTTACTTTTTAAATCTTAATTTTAAAGCTTTTTATTTATTTATTTATTTTCGGTATGTCATTTTAAAATGGGCTGCTTTGAAGAATGAATCAGAGCCATAGCCACATCAGGTTGTGCCCTTGGGGACTAGTGATGGCTGTCTAAACAGTAGTCTAGACCCTCTTCATCAAACCTGTGGGATTGTATCCCCAGGGAGGATTCTGTGTATGTGCATGTGGGCGCGTGGGCATGTGCTTTTATTTTATTTTTTTAATTAAAACGTAATAGGGTGCCTTGGTGGCTCAGATGGTTAAGCATCTATCTACCTTCAGCTCAAGTCATGATCCCGGGGTCCTGGGATCAAGCCCCGCATTGGGCATATCTCAGTCTGCATGCTTGGCGGGGAGCCGGCTTCTTCCTCTCCCTCTACTGTTCCCCCTACTTGTGCTCTCACTCTCTGTCAAATAAATAAATAAAATCTTTAAAAAAAAAAAAAAAAGGGAAGTGTTTTAAAACAATGTAACCCCTAGACATATATACTATTGTATAAGTTTGGGGCACCTTGGTGGCTCAGTAAGTTGAGTGTCTGACTCTTGATTTTGGCTCAGGACGTTAGGGTCCTGAGATAGAGCCCCATGTTAGGCCTGGAGCTCAGCACAGAGTTTGCTTGTCCCTCTCCCTCTGCTGCTCCCTCCACTAGCGCCTGCTCACCCCTGCCCCCTCAAAGAAATAAATAAAATCTTTAAAAAAATGTATAAGTTTAAGGTGTACATGTTGATTTGATACATTTCTATATTGCAGTATGATAACCACCATGATTTGATACATTTGTGTATTGCAATACGATTACCACCGTAGCAATAGCTAACACCTCCATCATGTTCCATAATTATCATTTCTTTTTTACAATGAGAGTGTGGGAGGATTCTTCTTTCTTCCGCCATGGTTTTTTGAGTCTCATTAAGGGGTTCCTTAGTCTTGAGCATATTCTTTGATCCAGCAGTTCTACTGAGAATATGTTATGAAGATAGGTGCAAAGATTGAGCAGTATTATATTTATTATGGCTCCATTAATTTATAACAGAAAATATGTTACAGAAAGTATTCCAACAATAGGCGAGTCAATTTTGAGATAGCCATTCAGTGAAATAATATGTAGCTGTTAGTAATTATTGCCATAAAGAGATTCATTTTAATTAGAAAAAGTATGGATGAATATGTAGCATATACATTAAATTACTTATTAATATGTATACATACAGCTAAAAAGCAGGCTGAGACAGTAACTATAGTTGGTAAAATTATGGATCATTTTTGGTTTTTTTGGTGGGATGTGTACTCACTGAAGAATATTTTCAACAGCTTTATTGAGATATCTCAAACAATTCATTTAAAGTATACAGTTCAATACATCATATATCTGAGAGAGTAGTGCAGCCATTAGCACAGTTTAAAACATTTT
This sequence comes from Ursus maritimus, assembly GCF_017311325.1. Lineage (NCBI taxonomy): Eukaryota > Metazoa > Chordata > Mammalia > Carnivora > Ursidae > Ursus > Ursus maritimus. Next base: position 9,072,574 of record NW_024424119.1, on the reverse strand, counting down.
CATCATGCCAAAAAGAAACCCTGTGCCCTTTAGCAGATACTTCCCATTTCTCCCCAATTCTGTCTCCTGTCTTACCATGGCAGTCACTAACCTATTTGCCTGCTCTGAGCATTTTATATAAATGGAACTGTATAACATGTGGTCTTTAATGACTGGCTTCTTTCATTTATCATGTTTTCAGGGTTAATCTGTATTGTGTCACATGATAGTTCTTCATTACTTCTTATTGCCAAATACTCCATTGTATTAATCTATCATATTTTATTTATCCATTCATCAATATATAGACATTTGGATTGTTTTTACTTTTGGCTGTTACGAATGTAAGTTTTGTGTGTACCAGTTTTTGCATGGACATATTTTTACTTCTGTAAGAATGGAATTCCTGGGTCAAATGATAACTTTATGTTTAATCCTTTCAGGAATTGCCAGACCGTTGTCAAATCAGCCATGAATCATTTTAACATTCCTACCAGCGATATACGAGGATTTTAATTTATCGGTATCTTTGCCAAGATGTGTTATTATCTCTTATTATAGCTATCCTAGTGGGTGTGAAGGTAGTATCTTTTGGTTTTGCTTTGCATTTTACTGATGACTAATGATATTGAGCATCTTTTCATGTGTGAATATTTTTTAACCTTCTCTCCATAATGTGAACTATTTAGACTTATAAAGGCATTCTCACTTGGAAAGGCATAGTTATTTAAATTTTGGTATATTGATAAAGATGCAAATTTAAGTATGACTTACACAGTTGACCCTTGAACAGCATGGGCGTTAGAGGCACTGACCCTCTATGCAGTTGAAAATCTGCAAATAACTTCAACTCCGCAAAAACTTACTTCTAAGAGCCTACTGTTGACTGGAAGCTTTACTGATAGTATATAGTTAATTAGCACATATTTTGTATGTTATATGTATTACATGCTGTATTCTTATAATAAAGTGAGCTAGAGAAAATGAAATTAAAATTATAAGGAAGAGAAAAGACGTTTACAATTCTGTTAAAAAAAAAACGAAACAAAAATCCCCTTCATAAGTGGACCTGCAAGTTCAAACCCATTGTGTTCAAGAGTCAGCTATACTGTGAGCATAATGTATAGTAAAAATAAAGTAGATCTTGAAATCTGAATCTAGAGAAGGATCAGGGGAGAATTTTTTAAAACCTATTCAGCAAAATAAGAATAACAGTTATCCAAGTATAGTCAAAAGGTATATGTATAAAACAAGTTGATGTAAATAAGACCAAATATAAATGATTATATTAGCTGAATAGAATTCTGTTAAGACTTTCAGATTGGAAAAAAACCTTTCAGATTGGATTAGTAATCTAGCTGTGTCTTACTTTGTGAGAAAAGCTCAAATAAGACGTGACCAAGTAATGATACAGTCACAAAGAAAGCAAGAGTGGCAGTATTACTATCTACTAAAAGTAGAATTTTAAAGTCAAAGCATGAAGAGAAGGGTACAGGCCCCGTATACATGAATTTTGGTTACCATGTTTTAGTTAAATAACACTAGTGCCCCAATAACCCGATTCAGATTTCACATACCCCAGAATATTAACTGTAATTGCATAAACCACAGAATTTTTGCTAGCTCTTCAGTCCACAAGTCAAAGTATAAATAACAGATGCATAGCATGTCACTTTTTTCAAAGGCTCTTGGTGATTGGTCAGTGTGCATCTGTTTTTCAATTCATGCATAGATGACAGTGTGTAGTGGTGGTGTTGCATTTTTATCTCAATGATATACCCATTCAGGTTACATTTAAAAAATAATATAGGGAATTGGCCAACAAAGATGAAAGTGCAGGAAAGAAACAAATTAACACTAGAAGTGAAATTTGAACTGAATGTAAGTGGAGTTACAGAATAAATAGCTAACCTTCAAATGTAGACATGCTGCATTTGGAGAGACTGCATATGCAGGAACTTAGTGAAGGCAAGCTTAGCAATATAAATGAGAAAAGTGGTTGTAATAAAAAGGATGAAGATGTCTCAGAGGAAGTGATGCCAACAAAAAACATTAAAGATATTTCACAACATTGAAAGTGCAAAGGATAAAATGTTGGAAGCTGATCAGACTTAGGAATATGACAATTCTCCAAGGCATAGAAAATATGCTCACTCTTACATAAGTTATATGATCAGAAGAAGGTAAGCACTGTTCAAACTATTCTTTCTGAGTTATTTTTTCCACAGAGAAAAACATTTTAATCTCAATGTTCCTAATGTTTTAAATTACAGTGTGCTAAAGTATTAGTTTTATTTTTTTTCCATGTCTTTTCACTGTCAGTAATAGAGTTTAATGTTTTGACAATTTTAAATTATGGAACAATCATAATTTCCCCCTTGTTAATTAAGATTGCCTTGCTTTGTCTTTTTTTCTTTAAGATTTATTTGTGTGCGTGAGTAGGGGGAGGGGCAGAGGCAGAGAACCCTCAAGCAGACTCTCTGCTAAGTGTGGGGCCTGACATGAGGGCTCAGTCTCAGGACTCTGAGATCATGACCCTATCATGACCTGAGCTGAAACCAAGAGTCAGATGCTCAACTAACCGAGCCATCTAGGCGCCCCTTTGCGTGGTCATTTTTATAGTCTCGTGCTGTCATGCAAAGGACTGTCTGTTTTAAGAAAAGAAAAATAACCCATGTAAATTGAACTGTCAAACCTTTATTATATACTAAATAACATCGTGGTAGAATCAGTCTTCTGTTTTGAATAGCTTTTAGGTTTAGAGTCATATCTAAAAATGCTCCATGTTTGAAGCTTTGGAACAGTTTTCTATAATTGTATTAAGTATTTAAGATCCCTTACACTTTTGGAAGTTCTTGATGCCACCAATTTTGAGCCCATTGGGCATTTTGAACTGTAAGGGATGGTGCTGTGTTTGTACATGGCTACTTAGTTTCCGTCCTTTTTTCAGTTTTCTTTCCAGCTTCTAGGTCTCTGATGGTATTGTGTTTCTTGTCATCTTTGGCTTTATGTGTTGTTTTTGTGAGGTTTTACGAGAATTTGTGTTGAATTGCTTTGTTCTAACTGGAAGTATATTTGTTTTTGATGGGTATTTAATTCAAGTTATTTACTTGGAATTTGAAACATGTAGGAAGAATTGTTTTACTGTTTTAACTAAATGTGTTAATTTTTCTAATTTGAGATGATGGGTAGGAATGAATGATTTCTAGTAAAAGGCTGAGTTTCTGAATCAAATGAGATAATGATGATTTAAATGTGCTTTAATCAATGTGCAGTTAAAAATACATACATACAGTGAGAATTCCTAAATTACAGAATTTGAATTATAAAGCTGACTTTTGTATGCACTGGTTATATTTAAATAGAGCTCTAAGTCTCTTTTTAATTAAAATTTTATCCTAAAACCTTCTAAAATACTCTAACTGGAGTGTTAACTGTAGTTATTAGGTCCCTAATTCTTAAAGAATTTCACCAGATAAGGAATTTGTGATATATACCTAATTAATAATTTATAATCTTAAATCGTAGCACATTTTAGAGGAAATGAGTAGTAATCTGCTTTTCCTTTTCCTTTGGAGAATACAGTCAAGCAGCATAACCAAAAAACTCCTAGGTACAGCGAATCTTCCTTTATAGAATTGACAGATATCTGCAGGACCAACTGATGTAGGGGAGATATAAGGGGTCTGTTCTGGAGAATATTTCCAATTACATACAGATACACAGTTTAGTCCCATCATTCACAGATTCTGTATTTGTGAATTTGCCTGCTCACTAAAAATATATCCAAATCAGTACTCAGGGTGCCTTCATGTGCAACCAAAACGGCAAAAATTTGGGTAATTTGATACACATGTTCCTAGCTGAGGCTGACCAGGGCAGTAATTTGCCTTCTTGTTTTTGCTCTTATACTATAAACTGTCCTTTTTGCAGTCTTAGGTAGTGCTGTAGTTTTTGCGTTTTTGTGCTTTTTTTCTTGGTCAGTTTGCAGTTAGTTATAGCCCCCAAATATGGTACTGAAGTGCTGTTTAGCGTTCCTACGTGCAAGAAGGCAGTGTTGTGCTGTGCAAAGAAAGTATGTGTTACATAAGTTGCTGACTGAGTTCCATGTGAATGAGTCCCTAATATATGTTCATGTGTCTTTAGACAGAAACACACCAAAAAAACAAGATTATGTATTGATTGGTTGACGAAATTGTGACCAGTGTTTGTGTGGTGACTTTATAGAACATAACTACCGCAAATACAAGACCGACTTTAATGAATTTCTGAATGAATAAACGAACCAGTTGTAACCTCTCATTCCTTCATTAAAGTGAAATTCTTAACACATTTTATTCCAAAAACCTTATGTATTTATACATACAGTAATGTACTTCGTTGATAGTGTTTTATGAGTTGTGTATTGTACCAAATTACTTTGAAATAAAATTATATTTGGAATGCATTTTAAATGGATTGATTAATGGAGTTGTGTCACAGTTCTTTTCATTAGGGGGCGTTTTTTTAATTACATACATAAAATTTACCATTTTAACCACTTTCAAGTGTACAATTCAGTGGCATTAAGTACATTCACATTGTGCAACTTGAGTGTTTTTTAAATACAGGACTGGATTCTAGGAGTTTGTGATTGAATTTAATAAAAGCATTTGAACTTTAATGAATTATTTGTGTCTACCCTTTATGTAAGATTTTTAAAATGAATTTTGGGTTAAGAATTGTTTATACTTGCATCATAGCATAGTGCTATTTAATGACATATATTTGAGATTGCTTTGCACTCACATTTTTCTCCCTCTCATTTTTTAGTGCTTTTTTAGGCCCAAAGGATATATTTCCTTACTCAGAAAATAAGGAAAAGTACGGCAAACCAAATAAACGAAAAGGCTTTAATGAAGGTTTATGGGAGATCGATAATAATCCGAAAGTGAAATTTTCAAGTCAACAGGTGCGCTATATTACATAAAATTTAGTATTGTTCAGTCTTGGGGGATAATCACTATGCTAGCTGTAGGAAAATAAATATTAAGAGCCTTGTGAATTTCAGATTAAATTGTGCTTGCTTGTGAGGTTGAACCTTGATCTTTCATACGTAGGTGAAATGATGAAAATATTACCTGCACGGTTAAACAGATCTCAGAAAACTGGGAAATACTCAGTTATTTAAGTCCCGATTGATAGTTTGATGTATCATTAAATTTAAAGCCATATGTACTGTTCTCTTAAATTCAGGTATTATAACTCGAAGGAGGTATGTTTTTTTCTAATTCATTTTAATTTCTAAATCCATAAAATTGTATTAAAATACAAACCTCATGTGGGTTAAACTAAATATGTGACAGAAGTACTTACAGCATAATGCAATTTATACTTAATGTTTTTGGTATCTAGAAGAGCAGCCTTAACCTTCCTTTTTATTGTTCTTCATGTGTTCAGAGGTTTTGTTCATTTAAATTAGACTGAGCTGTAGGGGTGCCTGACTGGTAGTCAGTAGAGCACATGACTTTTGATCTTGGGGTTGTGAGTTCAAGCCCCACATTGGTCGTAGCTTACTTAAATAAATAAATAAATAAATTAGGCTGAGGTAGTAAAAACTAGAGATAGCAGGAGACCAAAAATTCTACCCTTTCTGCTTTGAAGTCTGTACTTTTTTTATTCTCCTTTTTTGCATGTGCCATGCTTTTTCTCACCCTTTGAGAACTTTTCAGGTGCTATTCTTGGAAGATTTAAATCTTACATTGGTGCTCCAAGGCTGCATTAGATACCCTAAATACTTTCATTGCTACCCAAAACTTACTTGTTAATCGTACCATATCTGCTTCTGTACTTAAATGCCACAGTTTATTAGTTCCATGAACAAAGAAGTTGTGTGTCATATGTGCCTGTTACTGTACATGGGTGGCAAGAATAGGTATTCACTAAATACTGTTGCATGAATGTAAGGCTAGATGGTTTCCCATCATTGTTGCCTCAGTCGTGTAACGGTAGTCCGGAGAGACGGAATGAATTATTTCCTGAAGCCAGCAGTTTGTAACTTCACTTGGATCATGCGTCCTGTGATTGTACCTTCAAGGACTTTTTCATCCTCCAGATAGCCCAGCATGGTCACCCTATCCTGTGTTCCTATGTACCTACTTAATCTCCAGGTAGTTTTTACCCTATATGCTTGGGATTTTCCATTTCACAGTGAATTTTGTAGGTTGTGTGCATGAAACCTAGCAATTTTCTGTCCTTAACAAAAGTATGAAGGATTGTGCTCATGTGATGTACTTTGTGTTCTGGCCCAAACATGTCCCCAGTGGCACATTCCAAGGATTTGGAGAAAGCAGTGAGCCCCAAACATACAAAACAAAAAAATTGGCCATCATGATTTAAAAAAATTTATATAAGTAATTTTGGGAGCATTTTTATATTTTTCTGTTGTCACTTTATAATTTTAGGGGTTTTTACTAAAGAAAAAATGGGTTTACAGTTGAGATTTGAAATCATTAGGGGCACAGTTTGGACTGCATTGCTGTCATCTTGTAGACCTGTGCTTATCTTCTTCCAGTGTGTACTGTATTACCTATGTTACTCATCTTTTTGGGCCCCTAGTAGATCATCTGTGTATCTTATCATATGGGGGTACTTTTAAAATTTAATGATGATTGGTTCTGACCCCCAACCTGAACCCAGAGGAATGAATCGCTGCCTGGTTGAATTACCATCCAGGAATATGAAAAAAAATCGATGATTACTGGACTCCCACTCAGTGCCTTTTAAGTAAACTAAGTGTGAGATATAGATCAAAGTCTTTAAATAAAGCTGTTACATATGTCCTTTGCTAAGGCTCTGTGTCTTGGAGTAAGTAAGTTTCTCTTTAGAATATGTCAGTAGTTGAATAAACCGTGCAATTCTAAATCAGTTACATTGTATCTTACTGGATATTTACTGGTCAGAACATCAGATTGGTATTCATTGTAATTATACTTCATTTCTGCTTTAACCGTTTATCCTTGACAGTATGTAACCTTCAATTATAGGAATACAATCCCTTTAAGACTTTAAAATAGAATTTAAAACTTTTTAAAAAATTGTTATGTTTAAAAACATCTTATGGAACAGAAATGAGGGTACTTTTATAACTTTATTGCAAATAGGCTTTTGAATTTTTTCATGGGTAGACAATGTTTAAATTGGGGTAGAATGTTATTTTGTGGTTAATAGACCTGCTTGTTATAGGCATCAACTAAACAATCAAATGCATCATCAGATGTTGAAGTTGAAGAAAAAGAAACAAGTGTTTCAAAGGAAGATACTGACCATGAAGAAAAAGCCAGCAATGAGGTGTGTTTAATTTCTCTGGCATTCTAAACCCATTTTGTTGCAAGGGAGAAATTGTAAGATGGGTTTGTCATTTGATCGCAAAGTAGAAAGTAATCTCTAAAGTAGTTGAGTAATGAATGAGAAAATATTTAAGGCTTATTTCCTTGTGTGAATATTAAATACTGTACTGGAAAATAATTTTTGCATTTTTAAGATGCATAATATTGGGGCACCTGGCTGGCTCAATTGGTAGACCGTGAAACTCTTGATCCTGAGGTCATGAATTCAAGCCCTACATTGGGAACAGAGATTACTTACAAAAATTGAAAAAAAAAAAAGCATGGATGTTTTTATTTGAAGTTCTTTTGCTCTGCAATATATGAGGTCCAACTATAGGAGAGTGGGTTACTATTCGTTAGGAATCTTTTTAAAGCAAGGTATTGTGGGATGGAGGTACTGGAAAGAGCACTGAACTGAATTTTTAAAAATCTAGGTTTACTTCTATCTCTGTATTTGATTATCTGTGAGTGGGGATACTCATTGAGCCTTTTCGGGCCTCATGGAATAGTTGTTAGATGATCTTCAAAGTTTCAACCACTTCTTGAAATTTGCAACCCTAAAATTCAGGATTCTACTGTAGAAAAAAGTGGTTTTATAAATTTAAAAAGACAGACTTCCTTGTGTACTAGCAAGCGTGAACTTTATATTTCATCTGACAAAGAATTTTTTTTCTGTAGACAAAGATACTAGCTATTCCTTTCACTTTATAATGATAATGTTAAGACTTCTAATGTTGATAATTTCAAATTTCAGAGAAATAAAACAAGTTTCCCTAGTGCCTTTAGTGAAATATGCCATTATTTTTAGTTTAAGAAATTTTCTTTAGGGGGCGCCTGGGTGGCATAGCGGTTAAGTGTCTGCCTTCGGCTCAGGGCGTGATCCCGGCGTTATGGGATCGAGCCCCACATCAGGCTCCTCTGCTATGAGCCTGCTTTCTTCCTCTCCCACTCCCCCTGCTTGTGTTCCCTCTCTCGCTGACTATCTCTATCTCTGTCGAATAAATAAATAAAATCTTTAAAAAAAAAAAAAAAAGAAATTTTCTTTAAGTCTTGACGTAATTTATTGTTTAATGTGTGTATATATATTTTTTTTTTCAATTTTAGGATGTGACTAAAGCAATCGACATAACCACTCCAAAAGCTGCCAGAAGAGGGAGAAAGAGAAAGGTAATGTTGCTGCTTAGCCACAGGGATCTTAAAATAATTTTTTTTTAGTCAGATTGAGGAATAGTAGAGATAATGAAACCTTATTATTACATTTAAAGTTGGCCCTTTACTCCAAGTCCCTAACTTTCTTAAAGGATAGGTTATGTTTATTTAGAAGACTATCTATTTCTTTTCTAGTGATACAGCACCCTTAAGATAAGTGGAATGGTAAGGGAAGTAAAACGTATCAGCCTTCATTCCTTTTAATGACACTCCTCAAGTTTTCACTGTAAAATAATAATATATAATAATACATACTCATAAGGTTGTTGAGAGGGTTAAATGAGTTACCACATTCAATATCCATAATGCTGGTACACAGTAATTGCTCTGTCAGTATTGTCCGTTCTAATGTTATTAGCAACATTGTTGCATGCAATTGGGAATATGTGATATTTTAGGAGGAAGTACACCCTTTGCTTTTAATTAAGGTTTCTTCTTCTCTAAATGAAGTTTTGTTTGTCACCTTTTTCTGATGTATTTATGTCTCAGACTATTATAGCCCAAAGATTCAATGAAAACTAAGAGTTCAGTATCTCATGAGGAAGTAAAATATGACGATAATTTTAGTGGCTTTTTTTTCCTGTGGGATGTGTTTGGAATATTTGAATAGTATATAGAGGTGTAGAGAAAATTTTGTTTCAGGCGTTGCATCTCAGTATTACCAGACCATAAAGTTTGAGGGAAAACGGTACGACCCCTTATACTTAACCTTGAACTAAGGGAAGTGATGGGAAGCCGTTGAATCATTTTAAATTTCACACACATCCTTTTTTAAACCAATGTGAATGATGGAGACTGGATTGGGGTGGTGAGACAAGTTCACAGATTAATTCATTCAGAATTTTAGTACTAACGTCACCGGTGCAGGCAGAGCATGGAGCATTGAATAAAGAAGGTAAAGTCTCTGTTGAACTTACATTTTTGTGGGACAGACAATAAATACATGAAATAAGTTAAAATGGAGCATTATGATAGAGACTTGGTAACTAAGTCATGAAAGGCTTTTCTAAGGAGCATGGATTGGGAGGGAGGGGCCTTCTAGCAGGTTTTTTAGTAGTGTAGAACCAGAGATTGGATTTAAGAGCACTTCAGGGGTAAGGTTGGTGGTTGATTGGCAGTGGGTGTGAAAGGAGGGAGGCCCCTAGGGTGACTCCAGGGTTGGTTTAGTTTGGGAGCAGAGACACAGGGAGGAGAAAGTAAAACGTCTAGGGGAATTAGACTGCAGATACATTGTTTTGACATCAAAAGGGTAAAGGTAAAAGTTAAAGATACAGTCACTGATGTGAAGATAGGACAGTAGGTGAGGTAGTCAAGGGAGAAAGTTTACTGGGAAGAATGCAGAAACTAGAATCCTGAGGGAACTTAATGGAGATGAGAGGTTGCTTTGTAAAGTTAAGGCTGAGAATGAACTATCAGGAGAAAAGAGAGAATATTAAGCTAAACAAGGGGGGAGAGAATTTTTTAAAAATGGCCAGTAGTGTCCTGATATGGAGAAGATCCTGGAAGATACTTGACAGTTGGGCTCCCCCAGGATATTTTAAAGTCAGACAGTAAGGGCTGATGGAGGGGGTTGCAGAATAAAATGTTTAATGTTAAAGTTATACTGTTTTCGAAATCTTTGAAGGGAAGGAGTGAGAATGCAGCAACAGGGATTTGCATGATTAAAAGAGAGGGTTTAGAGTGAAAAAATATGATGGCTTTAATAGTTTCTTTGCAAAACTAGGAAAGATTGGAAATGTGGATAATATGAGTAATTGTTGTAAGGAGATGCTGGATGAGAGAAGGGAGGGGGCACATTTGAAGGAAGAGACTTAAGAGGAAGAAGGAGATGGACATTTCATCCTTTTTAACATTAAAGAGAAGGATGGAGGAGGTTATTTAAAAGTTCTAGGGAGAATTGGGAATTAAGGGAATTCCTTCCTGCTGGCCTCCGTTTCTCTTCTCTCCACCACCTAGTTTAAGGAGGACTGCATATATGGTATAAGGCAGGAAGAAAGGATTGAAAGTTCATGCTGGTGTGGGGAGAAAAGGGCACGCACAATAGGGTAGAGATATTAATGGATGGCTTTGAGATCCCGACTGAGATTGGGTAAAATGAATGCACGTTAGTATCATCTTCCTCCCCTCAGGTCTCAGCAGCAGGGAAGACTAGAGCAGAGAAGGTGGAGTTTTACAGTGATTCTCTGCTGGAGATTTGTGGGAAAGGTGCAGCAAAACAATGCCTAGCTTGAGGATATGCATGAATAGTGTAGTCCCTTGGGGTCTGGGGAGGGGTATTTTAGGATCACGAAGGGAGTAGTGCTTAGAAAGTGGGGTAATGGGAGTAAAGGTGTCAAAGGGTTAGAGGTCTCAGGGAGATCAAGTAAAATATGGAAGAAATATATTTGCATTTAAGATTTAAATATACGTATATTCAAAATAACTTAATTGTCTTTTCTCTGGATTAAATACTTATTTTATTTTCATAAAGAATGCTTTTGACTTGCCTGATTTTTCTAACAGTCAGGAATACATATCCATGGTAGGGCTGATTTTTTGATGGAGTATTAGTATTAATATATTTTTATTTATATACTAATTATTGGTGAATTTGTTCCCTCTTATTGGTATCTCTTTCAAAAGATCCATCCTACCTTTAATTCTTATGTAATGTTTGATTTACTTCCAAAAGTAGAAAGTGTAAATGAAGAGATGTATGTGTTGGTTTTTTTTGTTTTGTTTGTTTTTTGCACTGAAGAGCTCATCAGTTTGAACTGAATCTTAGAGAACATTGCCCTGTCTTAACACCTCAGTATGAAAAGAGCTGTCATACAGTCTTGGGTTTTCAACCTTTGGTACCTGGGGAGCTTGGTAAAAACACAGATTCCTGGCTCAGTATTGAATCCGAATTGGGGCAGGGGCGGGGGTGGTATGAAATTCTAGAGATACAACCTGAGTTAATGTTAACAGCAGTGTTTGTGATGTTCCTTGAAAACAATTCAGTGGCAAATTTAGCCAAGTTTATTGACTTTTAATAATGCTTTGAATATGCACTATTATTTTCCAACTATAAAAGCAAAAATGTTTAAGATTAAAAATTTGTAGAAGTGGGATTGCTAAATCAAAAATTTGCCTATTTTTAATTGCTGATATTCATAAAGATAATCTTTCAGAAAGGTGTTGCCAGTTCATTGATCATTGGTAATAATACAATTCTTCATTTCCTTGCCAATGCCGGGCATTATCCCTTAAATGTTTGCAAATCAGATTGTTGATTAAAAGATTTTTAAGTTTTTGGGGCACCTGGGTGGCTCAGTTAAGTGTCTGCCTTGGGCTCAGGTCATGATCTCAGGGTCCTGGGATCGAGCCTGGCAGGTTCCCTGCTCAGTGGGGAGTCTGCTTCTCCCTCTGCTCCTCCCCCCATTCATGCTCTCTTTCTCTCTCTCTCTCAGATAAATAAAATTAAAAAAAAAAAGATTTTTAAGTTCTTTATCAGTAAGATGTGTGGTGCGTGTTTTTACCTGCTTCATCGCCCTTACTTTTGCTGCTCTGGTTAGTGCAGAGTTGAAGTGGTCATAGAGAGGCGGCTCGGAGTGACCCGCCCATCCTCTCTTCACTGTTTCCTTCCTCCCACTTCAGTGATCGGCAGTTGTTTGTATTTCCTTTCTAATTGGTGGTTTTAACCTTTTTTCTACTCTACTGTTTTAATCGATTAAACCGACTCACTTAGAGCTCTTGTCTCGTCAGGGGTCATTTTAGTTTGCAAAGGGTCACTGGAATTTATTACTTTACTGCAGTAAATCACTCTTTATGGAAAGTAAGAATAACTCCCAGAGAAGAACAGCAGATGTCAGTCTTCGTTCGAAAATAAAACATGTATATATTAACAAAGTAAAAGAATAAGAAATATCAGCAATTTAATTTCCTGCCCTTAACTAATGTTAGAATATTAATTTAGGTTCTCATAAGTACAGAGTATAAAGTATTGCATTTTGAGATACCCGGTGAAAGTACATTTATAAGCAACGTGTGGGTTAAGTGTAATTATAACTTGGGTCACCATTTTGCATCCAGCATGTTAGCTCTATTTTTACAAATGATTTTTTTAGGCCGAGGATATCTAAGAAGTGATGTTTTTTGTTTGTTAGAATTATTTGCTAGAGGGGCGCCTCGGTGGCTCAGACTGTTAAGTGGCTGCTCTTGATTTCAGCTCAGGTCATGATCTCAGGGTCATGGGATTGAGCTCCGCCTGCATCAGGCTCCGCACTCAGTGGGGGGTCTATTTAGGATTCTCTCCTCCCTCTCCCTCTGCTCCTTGCCCTGCGCACTCCCTCTCTTAAATAAATCTTTAAACAAATTGTTCACTCTTATAAATTGTTGTAAGCTGTGTTTGGGGACATCACTCTGACATGTTCACTGTTGAAAATAATATCATGTACAAGTTACGCTTATATGTAAACTCTTTAGGGTGGCATTATCTTTGTTGAATTAAATTTGGAATGTCTACTCTTTATTTGCTAAGTAAGTTAATTAAATCTTTGTGATTCAGGCAGAAAAACAAGTAGAAACCGAGGAGGCAGGAGTAGTGACAACCCCAACAGCATCTGTTAATCTAAAAGTGAGTCCTAAAAGAGGACGACCTGCAGGTAGGATTATTAATGCTTAAATCTCTGGCTTATGATTAATACTCCCATTACAGTGTTGAGCCTCAGATACTTTGGAATAGGTGGATAGATGATTGGTTATGTATTATATATATACAAATTTCAGAGGAGATAAACATGGTTTCTGCTTTGTGTGATGAGTATTTTAGATTTAAAGTAATTGCTTGGGACATTTGTTTTCATTTTCTGTTTTCTCTTATATTTTCCCCTAATGTAGCAGCACATGAGTCTGTGTGAGGTTAAATTCCATGAATGATGGATATTTTACCTCTCACTGTAGAAAGCCTAAGTTTTCCAAAAGGAAATTACTGCATTCTTTGTCTAGGACCTTTACAGTATGCAGCGCTCTTCAGCATTGCCTATCGAAAGTGTTGTCCTGATTTGGGAAACTGGAAATAGTTTGGAAGGCTATGCCTCTAATATAAAATAGAACAAAGAAAATGAACCAAAATAGAGCCCATGTTTTTCTACCTCATAATAGGATTCTTTGGAAAGGGGCGAAGATCAGTAATACCCAGAGAAGAAAAATCCCGAGATTTGTTTCCGTAATTATTTTGGAATTTAATTTTTTTAATGCATCAAATTAATGGTGTTAGGAAATTCAGTGAATTCTGATACAGATTTTCAAAGATGTGAATGTACAATATACACTTAGTATTGTAATATGTATACAAATATTGAATATAAGTGGTAGTATGCATTACAAAGTTGAATTTTGTGATATTCCTGTTAAGACAACGAGGAAGGAAGCCCTCTCAGCCATACTAAGGAGGGAATGAAAATTACTCTGTTGATATACCACTTCTAAATATTCTGTTGTTGCTCATTTGAATCATTGGAGGATATTATCTTTAAAACTTATTAAGATAATATCTCTAATAAACCACTAATATTCTTAGTATATATCATTTCTAATTTTTGTATGTGAGAATTGCATCTTGAAAGATCTTGAAAGATAGTTACTAATTTTGTTTTTCCCTCTGAATGTTAGCTACAGAAGTGAAGATTCCAAAACCAAGAGGCAGACCCAAAATGGTAAAACAGCCCTGTCCTTCAGAGAGTGACATGTGAGTTTATTTTTAATATATAATTGGTTACACACAATAAGGCATTTGACTTTAAGTATAAATCTCTGTATTTATACCGGTTTTGTTTTATATGATATTTGCTGTTACTATTTTGTGTTTCTAAAAATTATGGGGGAAAACTATGAAAAGTTTTTTGTTGTATAGAAAGTAAAAATTGAGGGGCACCTGGGCGGCTCAGTCGTTAAACGTCTGCCTTCGGCTCAGGGCGTAATCCCGGGGTCCTGGGATCAAGCCCCATGTCAGGCTCCTCCGCTGGGAGCCTGCTTCTTCCTCTCCCGCTCCCCCTGCTTGTGTTCCCTCTCTCTCTGGCTGTCTCTATCTCTGTCGAATAAATAAATAAATAATCTTAAAAAAAAAAAAAAAGTAAAAATTGATGGGGAATCAAGAAGAATATGATGAGGGGCTCCTGGGTGGCTCAGGCAATTAAATGTCTGACTCTTAATTTCAGCTTAGGTCTTGATCTCGGAGTTCTGAGATCAGGCGCCCCCACTGAGTGCCACATTGGGCCTGGTACCTACTTTACAAAAAATCTGACGTGATCGTCACTTCATTAATCTGAGACGTCGTCTTGGTATATCAGGATATAAAGATATTTAGATAATACAGGGTAAAATCTATAATAGGGAAATTGGGCAATTTATATGTTTAAGGAAGGCTTAGACAAAGTTATTTTATTTTATTTTATTTATTTATTTTAAGATTTTATTTATTTATTTGACAGAGACAGCCAGCAAGAGGGAACACAGGCAGGGGGAGTGGGAGAGGAAGAAGCAGGCTCCCAGTGGAGGAGCCTGATGTGGGGCTCGATCCCAGGACTCTGGAATCACGCCCTGAGCTGAAGGCAGACGCCCAACGACTGAGCCACCCAGGCGCCCCCAGACAAAGTATTTTAGAAGCAATTTCCACAAATCTTTTCTAGCTCCTTCAGAATAACTTTTAAAAATACTGCTAAGGGGGAGGGGCCCCCAGGTGGTGCTGTCAGTTAAGCATCTGACTCTTGGTTTCCCCTTAGGTCGTGATCTTGGGTTTGTGAGATCAGATCGGGCCTACAGTCTGGCTCTGCTTTGAGCAAGGAGTCCGTTTAAGACACTCTCTCCCACTCCCCCCTCATTGCCCGCCCATGCTCTTTCAAATAAATAAATCTTAAAAAAAAAAAAATACTAAAGAGTGCCTGATTGGCTCAGTCGGTAGAGCATGTGACTCTTGATCTCAGGGCTGTGAGTTCAAGCCCCGTGTTGAGTATAGAGATTACTTTAAAAGAACTAAAATTATTTTTGTGATGTGAATTTAAAATGTTAAAGTATTTTGGTATAATAACTAATCAACAAAATAATGGGGTTTTTTTCTTGCCACCTTTCTTTTCCAAGATGGATATTGTTTATGTGGCTTTTCTGGGTAGAAACTTCACCAGAAAGGAGAGAATGTATATTTAGACAAAGGGCAAAGCTCTTTTTAGCTATTATGTTTAAAGATTTTATAAAGAAGGCTCAAGCCAAGTAGGTCATTTAAGAGGGGATTTACAGTGTTTTGAATGAAACATTTTTATAGTTCTAGAACACTGAAGCATTGGTACTTTGCAACTAAAATATGTTTTAATAGTTCTAGAACACTGAAGCATTGGTACTTTGCAACTAAAATATGTTTTAAGATTTTTATTTTACTGCCAAGCTAGCTATTAAAGTATTCTGAAAAATAGTGGCACAGAATTACAACATAGTTCTAACTACCGTAGTGAGATTAAGAAATGAGGTACATGCAGGTGAGTTTTTCCTTTTAAATATACCAGATAGAGGCACCTGGGTAGCTCCGTTGGTTAAGTGTCTGCCTTTGGCTCAGCTCATGATCCAGGCATCCCAGGATCTAGTCCCATATGGGGCTCCCTCCTCAGCAGGGAATCTCCCCCTCCCCCCCCCCCCCGACCAGTGCACTCTTGTGTGCTCTCTGTCTCCTTCTCTGTCAAATAAACAAAATAAAAACACCAAATAAATCTCACTCATTCCCTGCCAAATCATGGCATCAAGTCTAGGATTTCATGATTACTATAAGGCCCTGATCTGGAGACTAGGAACTGGAAACACGAGTTATTTGCTCCCCTCTCACCCTTTATCACGCACCTAGATCTGGGAAGGGAAGCCATAATAAATAAATGCTCCTATTTGGAAAGGGGAAGATCAAGAGCCATACAGCATTGTTCCGGAAGAAATCTAGAATTCTGGAAAAGATTGTGAGATCTCTCTCTTTTATGTATAAGGAACATTCCCTTGGTTAGGCGCCAGTTTTCCTGATTCTGTCTTGCCTAAACCATTTCTCTGTGTGGCTTTTAGCTAATCCTGTGACAGTTGTCTACTTTTCAGTATCATCCTTAGTTGCATCTGATACTGGTGTTGGGGACCCAAGGTTCCTTTTTTGATATCCAATAATTTCTCTTGATGTGGGGCTTTATTACTTTCAGTAATAATACTTTATAGCGTGTGGGTGTGTTTGTAGCAAGCTGTGTGGTTAAGTCTGTGGCAGTCTGCTTTGGTATTGTTCAAAAACCCTTGAAATACTATCCCCATCTCTTCTGACCTTATCCTGCGCTTCTTAAGTATGTTTAATGATAATAATAAACGGCTGCATGGTATTCCACTGTATGTGCAATTCTTAACATCTGTCTCGGGTATGGATATATCCTTTTAAAAACATTGTCATCTGTTCTATACATGTGCAAATTTATTGGTTAGAATACATTGCTGGAAGCAGATTTGCTAGTTCAGAGGGTAATTTGGATTTTTAATGACTGCTCTTAATATGTTATATTTGCTCTTATTTCCATTGAGGGGATATTTGGGGCGAGGAATTGGTATCTCTTAAGAGCCATGGTAATGCTTTCTCTGTTTGAGTTGGTATTCCCATCTCCATGAAATTATCAAAATATTCACATTTGTGAAAATACTGAAGAAAGTTTAAATGATTTTACATGCATGCCTTCTGTCAATTAGAAATTAATGAAGAAACCCATGTGACATTTGAAAATAAGCATAGCCAATGATGGTTATGTGACAAATTTCTAGAGATTAAAAAGTGAATTTTCTCTCTTCCAATTTAATAATCTCTTAAGGGTTCAAGGAAGCCGTTGTCTGTTAGGTGGTCACTGGATTTGGAACTGAGATACTGGACTAATTATTTGACCTTTTACACCATTTTTTCCTTCGTCAAATGGAATGGGTTGGACAAACAATCTGAAGTCTCTTCCACCTCTCAGATCCGTTGATATAACTGTATAGTTTTTGAAAATCTCAGTGAAATTCCTAGAATGGTAGAAAGATTGATTTCTAAACCACTTGTCCAAGCTTCAAGTTGTATTTTGTTTATGGGATGGCTTTAGTTGAATGTATATACCATGAAAGTAATCATTGCGTAGCACGGGCATCATTTGATTCTCCTGGAGCCTGTCATCGTGCCACAAACCCTCATTTATCTCTGCTGTACGAGTTGGCATAAAGACCATCCAGTACTAATATTAGGCTTACTGAGCAGTTTTGATAGTTTTGACTTAGTGATGTCTGTAAATCCATTGGTGATGGGAATGCTTAGTGTTAGTGAATTTAGCACTGTTAGATATTATGCTTAATTACCATATATTTTACCATTGTATGCATAAGTTGGGAGCCTTTTACCTTACAAAGTATTTCTTTGAATTCTAAAGTGATCATATTTGATCATAAGCAGTTCACTTCTGCAATTGTATTTTTCCCAATCTTTGTACTTTTTAAACCTGTTATTCTTAAAATTACATAGAATATAAGATCCAGGTGTCTCACCCATCTTACATAATTGCTGTACCCCCACACTAAAGAATTATCTTGGCACGTAAGATCATATTAGGTTATTTTTTTTCAGCAAATAAAGAAAATTACAAAAAACTTGGAAAACCAAGGGAAAAATCACTTTATTTCCCAAACGCCACTGTAATTTTTGTATTTTCTAATTTATATGAAAAGGATGTTCTTTTCCTTTTATGATTGGATGGTAAAGACTTTTTATTATATTTTACTAAAAGATACATTAAATTTGTCTTTAAGTAAAAAAATTATTGCTTATTGTTCTCCGAAATACTTGGGAGAGTATGGTTAAAAGACAACTAATAATGATACCTTAAAAATCATTTTCCATTGCTGTATTCTCTAAAATAGGGTAACCGAAGAAGACAAAAGTAAGAAAAAGGGACAAGAAGAAAAACAACCTAAAAAGCAGCTTAAAAAGGATGAAGACGGCCAGAAGGAAGAAGATAAGCCAAGAAAAGAGCCAGACAAAAAGGAAGGGAAGAAAGAAGTAGAATCCAAAAGAAAAAATTTAGCTAAAACAGGGGTTACATCAACCTCTGATTCTGAAGAGGAAGGAGATGATCAAGAAAGTGAAAAGGTACAGTGTTTATCGAATAAAACATTTGTTCTATTTTTAGTTGCCTATGGAGTTCTTATTTTTTACCTAGTAAGGTTTCAGTATCTGAAAGTATGTGATTAAAAGTAAAACTGAATTTCTCTACCTTTTTTTGTAAGCTTGAACTAGCTGTGTTAAAAAGTGTATCTGAAACTTTTATTGTACATTCTAAATCTGTGTCACCCTTTCACAATTATGTGGAAATCAAATGTTCTATAATAAACTTCCAGTAACCCACCTATCTAGAAAAGTAGAAATTAAGCCAAATGGACTGTGACTAGTGAAGACAGATATAAAAGAGGTGCATTTATACATTTTTATTATTTACTACAATGAAATTCTTAGCACTCTTCAGGCCTATTTAGTGTACATTTTATCAGTGGTATTTTATTTGAATGCCACAGTTTAGGAATTTGATTAAAGCTATACTTCTTTTTGTTTAGAAAAACAAGTATTGTGCATAGCCTTAGAGATCTACAGACCCAGGTTGTGTATCTTATCTTTGTTTTATTTCTTAATAGTTTCTTTAGAAGCCAAAAATTTTTAGTTGGATAGCTTGAGCAGTGGTACTTGTCCCATAGCATAGAGGCAAATAGCCTGACACACATACTTTTATTCCCCGAATCCTCAAGGGCAAGTTCAGTTTAGATAGCAACATGTATAATTCTGAGTTTTGTTTTTGTTTTTTTTTTAATTAGTGATTTAAGTATCTGTTCCTTAAGAAAATTAGTTGCCTTTTTTCTTCTCAAGATTATAATCCAAAAAGCACTAGTCACTTGATAGTTAACTAAATTCATCCTAATTTTCAAAACAGAAGAGAAAAGGTGGAAGGAACTTTCAGACTCCTCATAGAAGGAATATGCTGAAAGGCCAGCATGAGAAAGAAGCAGCAGATAGAAAACGCAAGCAAGAGGAACAGATGGAAACTGAGCAGTAAGTATTTTTTATTCTAAATTTTGATTTCCTTTTTAAGCTAGCATGAAATTTTTAAATGATAGAATCTCGTTTTCCAGACCGTATGAAGCCTTTCAGAGAAGTGAGTTTTCCCAGGTGTTAGAAAAAAATCTTCAGTATATGATGATAATCAGGTTTCAGGCTTCATTCTTTGCTGAGTAAGAGGATGAAATTCACTGAGGTAATCACTCTGTGAATTATTTTTAATTTAAACTGGAAGTGCAGATAGGATTTAACTGTTAGTGGCTTTGCTGAAAATGTCCTCATCCTCTACTATTCACTTGTTAAGTATTAAATACAGAAAGAGTGGTGGTAATATGTTGGAGGAGAAGGAATGAAATATCCTTATTTGTCACATACCAGCAGCAGGCCACTCCCAAAAGACCAGCAAACATAACAGAAGCACAGTTGGAAACCCAAGGCGGCCAGTAAACCAAGGCTGACAGGGTTTGCACTAGGTGTGTGCGATATAAACCAAGTTCAAAGCGGATTAAAGTTCAGTATGTACAGACCATGACGAATTTTTCCCCCTTCAATTTTATTCCATAAAGTAATTTTATTAGAAGGAAAATCGCACTGGCGATGATTACACTTCATGTGTTTATTACATTTGTTTTCCTAGTTATCTCGAGACTGTCACTTCTGAATTCTTTCTTTGAAAAGCATTTTGTGAAGCATCTTGCATTATTCTAACTAAACTTGGTTTTTTTTGTTAACGGAGGTGATTTTAAACATGGCGTAGGTCACTAAGACAAACTTAGTGATAAGTAGTGAATTCTTTAAGTAATTTTGTACTTTCTCTTTATAAAATACATTTGTGAGCCAAAAGTTTCTCTACAAGTACGGCGTTTGATTATCTGCTTTCTTAGTAGTTTGGAGGATGATTATATAAGCAGTTTCACCTGCTTGAGGGGAGTAATTAAACTTACCTAAAGCTCAGAAATGTTACTCCCTCTATGCTGTTAGACTTTTGACCATTTCTGTAAATTAAAGTTATTTTTTGTTACCTATCCTTTTCTATCCTTTCACTGAAAAGTTGTTGGACTGTTTGTTGCTTTTAACTTTATTGTGCTCCCCAAATTAAGATACAAAATTAGTCATTGCTTAGTACATCTAGCCCAACCCTTCTTCAGTATCTCAGAGTTATCTTTTATGTGTTTCAGTTTCTTTTTGAATGTCCTCCGAATGTAACTTTCTCAAATTCTAATATTTGTGTTTTCTTTCCTTCTCCTGTTATTACAAAACTTTGTACTTGGACAGTTTTGCTCTGTAAAGCATTTCAGATGCAGCTTGTGTGAAATGCATTATGCAAAATAAAGTTTATTGTATTGTATTCCCAGCCAAACAACATGTAATCTACAGTAATAAAAAATATATCTCATTTTGGGCTCAAAGCATTAATCCAGTTACTGAAAAGAGAATACAAGTGGAGCACACAAGAGATGAAGATCTTGAGACAGACTCATTGGACTGAATTCCCCCCTCCCCCCCCTTGATGGAAGAATGTTGCAGATTCTAAATTGAGGACTTCATTAATGGCATTATTACTGTGTTATGATTGTTAAAAAAAAAAAAATTTTCCTGTAAGGTACACACTACATACTAAGGTCGGCCATCATTCCTGTTAAAAGTTTTTTTACCAAGCTTAAGATGAAGCTTTGTGTTTGAAAGTTAGAAGATGGTGGTTGTACATTATTTCATTTAGAAAATATAAAAATTCATTTTGTTTTGAAGCTAGGTGTTAAACTGGAATAGCTCTTATACCCCAGAGAATGGGGCAGTTGTGCCCTTCCCTTGACATTCCTTTGTTGTTTAATTCTTTAGAATCTTAATAATTGTTTTTTTTAATCCTGAGAGATTAAACAGTAGACTTGTTAAGAAAACAAAAATGAAACTGTAACCAAAATTTTAAAATAAAGTTTTTTTTTAAAAAAAAAACCTGATTTTTAGATATTGTTTTGTTCTTGTCTATTTCAGTTGGTTTATAATAGGGCCCGAACTCAAAGCCAAGGTACTAGAAATTAAGAATTCATTTTTAAATGGTTATTTTTGTGATTTGCAATAAAACGGTACCTTTTCTTTTGTGAAATGGTATGTAAATGTTAGCGAATGTCATTTAAGTTTCATATATTGGCCCAAAAACCCCATTTTAATACAATAGTATCATCTTTGAACAATCTGTTTAACCTAGAAACTTAAGCCTTCCAATTATCTACCCTTTTGGAGATGTGGGAAAAATTAGTTTTTGACATGCTTTTAAAAATAATTGTGATGTAGAACTCATGTTTATAGGCATTTTTTTCCCACTGTGGTCTGTTTGTCCATTGATCCTGAAACTGGGCCTTTAAACAACACTATTTACTGATGGAAAAGAATTTCACCATGACAAGTGTTAAAATTATTTGTGATGCCACTGAGAAATTAGATTTTAGCATGTTAATTTTTACATGTGTTTTTATTTATATTTATAGTAACTAATACTAATGTGGCATTCCAGAGTTCCATGAATTAACAGTCAGTTCCTTATGATCTAGGCTGTTGACTTTCTATCTTAAAAAATTTTTTAGTTTTTACATAAGGGATTGTGGGCATTTGGTAATCAGTCACAAAGTTCCAATGTTTTGAAATATCTGTGTTAACATTTGATAGGCAGAATAAAGATGAAGGAAAGAAGCCAGAAGTTAAGAAAGTGGAGAAGAAGCGAGGTTAGTTATTTCACTTTCTAAGATTACCTAGAAAGGAAATTATACACTTAATTTTTCATGTATAGGTTTTAAAATCAGTCATTTTATGTTCTTAAATCCTACAAAAGTGCTTTTCAAATCCCTAATGGATTCTATAGACATTATA
Source organism: Ursus maritimus (assembly GCF_017311325.1). NCBI lineage: Eukaryota > Metazoa > Chordata > Mammalia > Carnivora > Ursidae > Ursus > Ursus maritimus. Next base: position 9,050,062 of record NW_024424119.1, on the reverse strand, counting down.
TTTTAATATAAAATCAGGTGCACTTGCTAAGGACTCATGCTTACTGTCTTATTGGTTATTATCTAATGGTCACATTTTTGTAACATTGCCGAAAGCTAGACATTCTCCCGTTTTTGACACATCTCATAGTTTCAGATAGAGTTTCTATTTCTGGTTCCATGTGTACGGTGAAATAGCTGTTTAAGGACTGGAACAGAGGAGTTTATTAACGGGATACAGCCTGCTTATTTTAGAAACCGATACAGCTAGATGGTGATTGTTTTCGTCAAATGATGAATGTTGCTTTCCTAAATATTTAAAATGGCAAATAATTTCTTAGTGAACTAGGCAGATTATGAAGAACATTTTTAAAAATTCAGATCTTGTCATTGTGCTTTGCTTATTAGATTTATACAGAAATACTGGTTTTGGAAAAACTATTTACTGTGTTTCAAATTTTAATTTATAGAAACATCAATGGATTCTCGACTTCAAAGGATACATGCTGAAATTAAAAATTCACTCAAAATTGATAATCTTGTAAGTCTTTAATACCTCATTTAAAAATATAGTACTTTTATAGCTTCGTATTTTATTTTTTCATGTTTTATGGTACGTGTAAATTTAAGAGAAATGGGACTATTACTGGTTCTTTTGTACTGCCTTGTTTGAGATTTTAAAAGTCATCTTTCGGAACAGATCCTATAGGTTGTGGTAATTAACAGTTATGAAATTACTGTTTTGTCATGAAGGATGTGAACAGATGTATTGAGGCCTTGGACGAACTCGCTTCACTTCAGGTCACAATGCAGCAAGCTCAGAAGCACACAGAGATGATCACGACACTGAAAAAAGTAAGTGATCTTGAGTCGTGCAGATTTTTTTAAATTTTCTCATCACCACTTCATAAAGAAGTAACATTTTAAAAATCAGGGAAGAGAATTGAGAGTGTGTATTTTGTTTTCTCAGATTCGGCGATTCAAAGTTAGTCAGGTTATCATGGAAAAGTCTACGATGTTGTATAACAAGTTTAAGAATATGTTTTTGGTTGGTGAAGGAGATTCTGTGATCACACAAGTGCTGAATAAATCTCTTGCCGAACAAAGACAGCATGAGGAAGCAAATAAAACCAAAGATCAAGGGAAGAAAGGGCCAAACAAAAAGCTAGAAAAGGAACAAACAGGTATGTGGTAATGTTGTTTGCTGGGACTGCTTTTAAAAAATGGCTTTGATATATAATTTCATTAATACTTTCAGGTTTCATAAAGCACTCAGAAAAACAGAAGCTAAGGTTGAGCGTTTGTGTTTAAATCACGGTTATAATCAAGCTTAAATTAGCAGTTGCTGTTCCCTTTTCACTTAAATTAGGAATAATTTGACACAACAGTAGACAAGAAAGGAACTTCCTGTGTCCCCATCAGTCAGCTTCTGTAGTTTTCAGTACATGATCGTTATTCTGTTTTACCCTCATCTGAAGCAAATTCCAGATATGCTGTTTCAACAACAAATATTTTAGGATGTATCTGTGATGGATTCTTAAATAGAAGCATAGTATCATTCAGTATTGGTTCCCCAATTCCATGTTATTAAGTGTCTTAGGAGTTAGGTATTTTATTTATTAGGGAATGATGATATAGGTCTCAAGAGATTTCTTAGAAATAAGATTTACAGGGATGCCCTCCTCATTTATTTAGGTAGGACACAAAATCATGTTATGAATAGTACTTCTGACACTTTGTTGTAAAAGACCAAGGAAAAATACAAAATTTTACTGTGATGCACATTTTTATAAGAAATGGAATGATAAGATTAAAAATCCCCCCCTTTCGGCACCTGGGTGGCTCGGTTGAGCGTCCGACTGTTGATTTTGGCTCAGGTCGTTATCTCAGGGTTGTGAGATTAAGCCCGGTGTCTGCTTGAGATTCTCTCTTGTCTTCCTCTGCGCCCCCCCACTTGTGCACACACACTCTCCCAAATAAATAAAATCTTTAAACATCCCCCCGTGCTTGTACCCATAGATGTATATATAGTAACCCTGCTATTAGTGGGTCTCATCTACAGTGTAATTACAATACGGTGTATTAAGTATTAGAAACTTTAGGGCCATGATTTAGTTTTTTATTTTATTTTGGCTCTTTAGAGGACATCTTAAAGTATTAGAAGCTCTAACGGTTTTTCCATTGGAACCTTTTGAAAGGTTCAAAGACTCTAAATGGAGGATCTGATGCTCAAGACAGTAACCAGCCACAGCATAACGGAGACAGCAGTGAAGAAAGCAAAGACAGCCACGAGGCCAGCAGTAAGAAAAAGTGAGGACATGTTTTAATGGGTCATGTATATTTTTAATTTTTAAATCACATTGCTGTTCCAAGGTTATTTATATAAGGATATTCTGATCACTCAATTCCTGAACTCAGGAAGCAAGATAGAAATCAAAAAGGCAAAAAACAAAAAACTTTGTAATTTACAATTAACTTGCCTGTATTCAAAGGGAATAGAGCTAGATAGTAGGAATCTAGCTTAAAATATTCTTCTTTGGAGTGCTTTCACTGATACAGCTTTAATAGGGACCTGACATTTGTCATTTCTTGCATTGTGACAGGGTAATACAAAAGTGAGATCTAGAATCACAGGCTATTTTGTATGATAGCCTCTAAACAGTTGTTCAACTGTAGTTATCCGAGTCTTGGTTCTGCACATTTGAAGGACTTGGAATGGAGCATCCCTTCTAATTCTGAAATCCAGGGAAATCTTCTCTGTGTCTATGTCATCCCCTCTCTTTATTAAGGTTTGTAATATGTTGGTATTACAGATACAGCCTTTTCACGTGTTTATTAAAGAGAATTCAGTTTAAAGCTGGAAATGGTGGAAAGGGCCTGGCCCACGATGCTTCCCTGAGTTAGTTTGCTTGATCTGAATATTACTTTAGGAAGAAGATACAACACAGTAAAATAAAACTTTGAACAAAAAGAAGTCAAGATTATTTTTAAAAATATTTTGATGATCTTAAAAACAATGCAGGATTTATTAATGTGTTTTCTGACCCCCATGAAAGAGAAAAGCCCCTAATCCCAGTTGACACGTCTTTCTTTCCTTCCTTTAGGCCATCCAGTGAAGAGAGAGAGACTGAAATATCTCTGAAGGATTCTACACTAGATAATTAGGTTGACATACCTGGAAATATAAAGAACATTTGAGAAGTTTGTAATGGTTTTCATTTGAAATATTTAGACTGCTGAAAGTTTTAAATTTTTATAAGCATAGGTTTTGATGTTGAAAACTTGTTTCAAGGGAGAAAATCCCTTTATATTTGTTTAAAAGTAATTAAACATTATTGCTAATTGTACTTGTGCAGTATTAACAGCTACATTATTCAGTAAATGTGAGGGGAAATCCATTTAGGAAATGTTAAACTGCTTTTCCAGACATTTGGTTGTAGCATAATTTCAATTAGTGTGTGTACGTTAATGTGTAATTGATAGTAGAAAAAAGTTACATTTTTAAAACTGCTACTTGTATAAACCTTTCCTCTTTTCCCAGATAATGTGGGTTTTGTGCATAGTTTTTACAAACCTTGGATTTACCGGACTGTCTTTTCACTGTTTGTGGGTTTTGTAGAAGTTATGCATTTTTATGGTAGATAAAATGTTACTTCTATACAAGTACTCACTCCTTTTATCAAAAGTTAATTTTAATCTCACAGTCTACATTGTGCTACATTATCCTGCTGCTTTGTAACAATTTGTGGTCCGTATGCCTTTTTGTATGACAACTAGATATCCAACTGACAATTCTACAAGGTACAAAGTCATGTTAACTTTTGAAGGTAATTTAGTTTTGTGGCTGGGAATTCAGTGAAGTCACATGCCTTTCCTACAGAAAGCCCACGAGGTATGTTTAGGAGCGAATCTGGCTTTAGCTAAGTTCAATCACTTAAGATACTTTACAGGCACTAGTAGCTGAAACTAAAAACTAAATGATAAAAGTTTATTTTTGAGAACTGTCTCGCGTTTCTGAATTTTTAAAAAAGTCACACTCATTAAGGAAGTCACTAAGTATTTTTTTAATTGGGAAAAAAAATTCCATGATTCTTACGCAGTAAATAGTAGAAGTAAATGCTATATAAGAAAACTAACCTATTTGAAAACATGGCTGTATCAGAAGGGGATTATTAGAGATCCTCTATGTGACGGAATTGTAAGGAGTAGAAATGTATGATGCTCCGAGGCAGTTAGGTAAGTAAAGGAGTACTTTGATAGTCTGTATATTCACATATATGGACTAAATCAGGGTAAACCAAGGTTAACGAAATTTAAGGGTAACCTACCAGATAGCATTTCTAAGATATTTTGATTATTAGGTCAGTTGGTGGTTTTCAGTAGCTAAAAGACACTTCTAATGTTTTGAAACTATGAATACGGAGAAAAGGCTTAATACCAGTGTTTGCATGTGACATGCATTGTTATGTTTTGACCTCTCAGGTAATGGTTTTCATCTATAAATGAAAAGTTAGAATTATTTCAATAATTGGGAGTTTTACTTTTTGAGAGGTCTTACAATGGAACTAGGACCCACTGTTTTGAGGGAACTATTGATATTACATTATATCTGGTCCTTAACACAATTTAAATTTGGACAGATTTATTCTAGTTAAGCCATAAGTGTCAACATTGTAAACCTGTTTTGATTAAAGGATTTTTCTATCAAACTCTACTAGTAAATTAATTCTTTGCTATTTACAAAAGTGTTTTTGGAATTCTGGATTTGCTTCCAAGGTAGTAATTTCTTGATTAACTTGGTACAGAGATGGTGTTGTCCGGGGAGATAGGGTAACTAAGACTAGTACGCTCAAAGTTATTTTTTGTTCACCCTCTTTTATTCTGTGACCCAACACGTCAAAATAGCTTTACTGAGAAACCACAGAATATTCAACTTCAGTACAGCAGCATTCTGATCGTTGATGTATGTATGTTTGGGCTGGCCTTGCTCGAAACAGATGATTAATACAGTGCGGAAATATAACTGGCCTTCTATTTTCTGTTGGTCATAAGCTGATTCACAGGTAACTACCACTCTCCGAACTCTTAAAAAAGTCACAAGTACTAAGAACTTTCAGGAGCATTTGCTCCATTTAAATTGTGTTAAGACAATTTAAACGAGAGAGCTAGCAAGAGAAAAAAAAGGTTTTCTTCTTTTGTGGGGGCATATATAAACCACCTATTTTGTGCTTTTTAAACCACTGGCTAACATTTAAAAGAGTAAGTTATGCATGGCCCTGCAGAATGAATTGATGGAAGCTTTCTTAGCTGCTCTGGAGACATTTCAGAGGTGTCATCTGAACAATGTATAAACAACTTGACAATCTTAATTAGACCTTCTGCCATTACATCCTGTGGTTTCAAATAGGATGATCTTTTTTACCCAGTTTTACTGGCACACACTTACCTGATTGAAGATGTCAGGTCAAGATGCCGTCTGCCAACTAATCCTACATAAGAGCAAAGGCTTTTACAAGGCTCTGTGAGGGCTTCACTAACACCTTATTTTGTCCCATTGATCAGAGAAACGATGATCTAGTGGAAATAGCAAACCCATAATTACAAACCTTAAGAAATGAAGCTGCTATATAGGTAGAAATGTTTTCATATTTGTGCTATGAAATTCTTTAACCTTAGAGATAATTATGCTTACAGGATACCAAAGACTGAAAAAGATATTTAAAGAAACCTAGATATTGCTTTTCTAAATGTGATTTTTGTGCATATTCATTATATAAAAATCTCATTGCTAACTACAGAAGACACTGATTAATAAGTTCATTACCATATTTGCTTTTCATTAGATAAAATGATACACATAATTTAGGTCATGTTTAATATTGAAATTTACAGCTATAAAAATCCCTAATTCAGGACCTCTTTTAGGCCTGTTTCAACCTTGGAGGTCTTTTGACCTGAATTTGGTGGGACAACTGTATAACTGATAAACTTAATTAATACATGGGCAAATTCTGGGAGTAACGAGGTTATTAGCCTTTCTTCCTCTAGATTTCATGAGGGGAAATGACACATATTTGAGCCTTTGTAACTTTGGTGGAAAAGTTACCCTCGAGAACGAACCAGCAGGGTAAGATTCTTGATAAAATAAGGGGCGCCAGGGTGGCTCAGTCAGTTAAGGGTCTGCCTTCAGTTCAAGTTATTATTTTAGGGTCCTGAGATTGAGCCTGCATCTGCTCCTTGCTCTCCGGGAGCCTGCTTCTCCCTCTGCCTGCTGCTCCCCCTGCTTGTGCTCTGACAAATAAAATCTTTAAATTAAAAAAAAAAATTCACTAGCAGTAATAATTTGACAGTCTTTGTCCACTGAAATGAACTGACCACACACGGACTAATGCTTCTGTTAGGACAGTACAGTGCACGTTTTGGAATGCACTGTTTTGAGAGTATGAAATGGAAATGATAAAAGTACACACCTGAAACAATTTAAATAATTTGGAGAGAAAAAGGAATAAAAAGACCCTTGCATACTAATGCAAGACCTACAAGGAATGCAGTTTAAAAATAAAGGAGACAGGGGCACCTGGGTGGCTCTGTCCGTTGAGTGTCCAATTCTTGATTTTGGCTCAGGTCATGACCTCAGGGTCATGGGATTGCATTCTGTTGGGATCCAAGTCGGCTTGGGATTCTCTCCCTCTGCCCCTCTCCCACACACGCACTCGCGCTCTAAATAAAATCTTTTAAAAAAGACAATCATTTTTACCTGTGGAACTTAAGGAATTGGGTAAACACGGTTTTCTAGCAGAATTTTTAATCTCTTCAATTTAGTATCATTAGAAACATGAAAGTAAAAATTTAGATGGTAACATAAGCCTCTCATTATACTGATCCTCTGGTGTATTTACTGAATCCGTGAATGAGACCATCACTACACATACCAGAAACAGGTGCTTGTCCTCTGCACACCAATCAACTTAATTGGATATGTAGTATTTAAGTCCATAAAACATTTCACTGCCAATCTTTTAAACATACAGGCTTAAAGGCTTCATCAGTTTTTAATTTGTATGATAAATGTCTGTTCTTAGCCATCCAGGGAATGTGCAACTCAGGTGAATTTAAATAGCTAACCTAGGAGAGAGAGAGAGTAGACTTTAACACATTTAAAAGGAACTATTTTACAGCATTCTTAGAAGTCTTAAAAATGAATTTTCCACCAAAAAAGTTTTTGGGAAAACATTTCAATATAGACAGCTATAATTTTCTGTGATGATCTAGACTTTGGAATTCATCTAAGGTGTCCTTTTGCCCAGAATGAGAGAAGCGAATAGAGTTGTCAGGATGAGGGGGGCCAGAGGAATGAAGAGCTGGACCAGAAAAACTGATTTTTGCATATGGAATACTGGGCATTACTGCGCCAGAATAAGTGAACCAAGCTAGCAATCCACAGGACCTTGACTTCCCCTGTCCCAGTGGTCAGATTACATAAAATCTATTTTTTTTTCTTTTTAAGATTTTAAATAATGTCTACACCCAATGTGGGGCTCAAACTTAAAACCCTGAGATCAAGAGTTGCATGTCTACTGACTGAGCCAGCCAGGTGACCCAAAATCTATTTTTTTTCTTTTTTTTTTAAAAGATTTTATTTATCTATTTGACAGAGACAGAGACAGCCAGCGAGAGAGGGAACACAAGCAGGGGGAGTGGGAGAGGAAGAAGCAGGCTCCTAGCAGAGAAGCCTGATGTGGGGCTCGATCCCAGAACGCCGGGATCACGCCCTGAGCTGAAGGCAGATGCTTAACTGCTGTGCCACCCAGGCGCCCCCCAGAATCTATTTTCTTAATCATAATATTAAACAGAAAAAGTTCTCATCAAGAAATGAATCTTCAATTTAAATGTTACTTTTTTGAAGGTATGAGTATATACTGAAGATCCTTCTGTATTCCTTATTCATGTAGTGAGTCTCATTAAAATTAGTATGCCCGCTAATTTCTACCAAGACCAAAACCTAGTATCACAAGAGTCCACCATGGGATCTGATTATGGAATAGCTATTTTTTTTTTTTTAAGATTTTATTTATTTATTTGAGAGAGAGCACTGAGGGAGAATGAGAGGGAAAAGCAGACTTCCCGCTGAGCAGGGAGCCTGATGTGGGGCTCAATCCCAGGACCCTGAGATCATGTCCTGAGCCAAAGGCAGACGCTTAACTGAGCCACCCAGGCGCCCCTAGAATAGCTATTCTTAATACTGTATTTGTTAAGTCTACTTTTATTTTTCTCCCTCATTTTTATATTTGAAGGATCTTCACCTTGGAAGCTTCATGGTACAAGGTGTAGCTCTCACATTCTTCAAAGACTTCAAAACACTTCCACCACTTGATGTAGCATTAACTGAATTTTTCTAATTTACAGATTAGCAAAAAGTACTCTGGACACAGAAGGAACAGGCAAGCCACAAACTGGCCAAAAATCAGAATACTTGAATCTGACAGGATTTGTATTCAAAAAATATAAAGCACTCCTACAACTTAAGATAAACACACTTAAAAATGGGCAAACCCAGTAAATAAAAACCCTATTTTGAAATAAATACTAAAATAATATATTTCTAAACACAAGTTACTTTATAAGAAAACCTGTAATTAAAAAAAAACCACAAAAAACCCCTGTGATGTCAACTTTTACATGGGTGTGGGTGACTATTTCAGGCGGATCCTGTTCCTCAGTGGCATGTTCTGGAAATAAAGTAACCATCCGAGAGGATGGATGTACACAGGGTACATTTTTTGTTATTATTAATTAAAGGTTCCAGGATCAACATAAGGATAAGCGAGGAATTCTCCTAGTTTGTTGCCTTCTGAATCATAGTGGAGCATCCGAAAGCAAACATCACAAAAGAAACATGGGTCCTCTGGCGCAAAACTGTCATTGTTTGTCACCCATCTGTAATTTAAAAAAAAAAAAAAAAGATGTACTTCATTACAATCAACTTTCTTAAGCTTTAACATGTTATGACCTGTAGTAATGTGTAAACATAACATTCCCACCATTGCCTTATCATCCTAATACACCGTAATCCTTCATACAATCTGTATATATATATAGATACAGACATATCACTACCAATACTCTGCAAGGCAAAAGGGCAACAGAGACCCTACAGAATGCTGTTTCTCTGAAAGACTTCTTAAAGGTAAGTAGAGAAAAATATAAATCCATATGTGAAAGCATCCTACACTTCTGATATGACTTAGCTATTCTCCAAGTAACTGTTAAACGTAATAGGTCATCTTGAAAAACTAATATATTAGATGCTACAGACCTGATGAACTTTTGTGTAACTTATCTTTTTAACTGGTAAATTAGTCCTGGCTAATTTGAAAACTCCAGGTGTTTTATCTAGAATTCAGGATAAAATGTTATAGAGTGTATACAAATGGGAATATGGGCAAGATTCCACTGATACTTTGTTTTCTGGCCTGAGACTTTACTAGTCGTGGGAAGATGAAAGACTGTTTTTCAGTCTGTTTCAATCTGCATCTCATGGTCTATTTTAACATTCCCTGATTTCCAATTTGATAACTGATTTATCACGTTTTCCTACTGATCATTTAGAAAAGCCTATTTGGGGGGAGAGGGAGAACCCCCCCAAAAATCTGATACACGATTATTCTCTTTTCCTCTGAATTTTTTGACTCTAACCCACAGTTAAAAAACTAAACGTGAAGTATCACATAAAAATTTTATGAAACCATATTTTGACCTCACTGTATATATTGAATGCTGTGTTATTTCTTCATGGAGGAGGAGCCGTCGATGACGCGGATTTAGTAAACTGCAGAGACAGCATGGCTCCCTGATGACACTGAGAACTGACTCATCCAAAGTCTGACCCGGCTCTGGACTTCCACTATACAGGATTCATTTCCTTACTGTTTAAATGTAACCTCCTAATTCGCAGCACTTACCTACCAGATAAAACCATTCCTATTTACACCCCCAAAGTGTAAGTCCTCAGATTCAAATTCAAAATAGGAAACACTGAAATACCAAAAATCGAAGTACTTGACTATTGAAAACCAGCAATTCTTGAAGGAAGAAATATGTATCACTCACCTGGCTGTGTACATTTTACAAACAAAACATTTTCTGGTCCACAGCCAGTGCTTCTTGATAAGAAGGGGATAAAGTGTCCTATCCAAGCAGTCATCACAATGTGCAAGCCTTTTGAACATGAGAAGTAAACGAAGATATTAAAATGCAAATTGTTGTGCTCTCTAAAGAAATGTATCTGTGCCTCAACATTACGAACATAGTAGGCATTTTTTTCCTCATAAAAGACTTTGGGTCTGACCAAATTGTGTTCTACAAAAACACTCCTAAAGATCATTTGTGCTTAAACAATGTTTTCTTTCCTATAAACTTCCCGAAGCATTTTACGGTCATGTGCTCTGGGACTCTCAGGGAGATCTTGAATGTCTTCTATCAGAGAGCCCTTGCTTTACCCAACACTTAATACCTTTTTATGAAACACAGTTTGAGGAGCTATTTTATCTAGTTGGTTACTGTCCTCTTTATTAAAATCTAACTCGGACTCCCGGTATAATGTGAACTGACAGAGGACTTTCGTTTTAGGTATCAGAATTAGTAAACTGTAAGTGGAAGTCAGTCCCCACTATGCCACGAAACAGCTGACTGGCTGTGAGTAAATCCCTTGACCACGCTGGACCTTCAATTCTTCATCCAAAAAATGAAGGTCCCGGGCCATTTTAAAATTTGATTCTTCCTTTTTGTCTTTTAGTAAGAAAGCATAGCAATATATCAACTTCATATCAGAAAATGATTAATAAACTTCTAAGAGTTTACCAACTATTAGACTATGGAATGGTACCGAATGACTAAATCCACCTAAACGATAAAAATGACTTGTAGTCCACGGGCGCCTGGGTGGCTCAGTCAAGCATCTGCCTTTGGCTCAGGTCATGATCTCAGAGTCCTGGGATCGAGCCCCACATCGGGCTCCTTGCTCAGTGGGGAGTCTGCTTCTCCCTCTGCCTCTCTCAAATAAATAAAATCTTTTTTACAAAAATGACTTGTAGTCTAAATTACATTTACAAATTCTTTAAAGGGCTCCCGCCTGACTCAGTCAGTAGAGCATGCGACTCTTGGTCTCGGGGGTTGTGGGCTCAAGCCCCACATTGGAGGTAGGGCCTGCTTAAAAGTAAAATCTTAAAAAAAAAAAAAGTGAAATTAAAAAATCTTAAAAAAACTAAAACTAAAAATTCCTTAGGAACATCCCACGCTGCAAATGTTTAATAAGCTATGAGCTGTTTTCCCACATTGCCTTGAGTTTAAGGACTGATGTTACTGCACAGTGAGAACATTCAACTAAAATCAGAGAAAAGTGGATTGTCTTCCATCTCATGCTAAGTCCCAAGCACATCCCCCCCAGTGAAAGAGCGGGCAGCATAGCTTATATAAAATGTAACACATTAGCAAATGTATATAATTTTACAAATGTATATAATTCCTACAAAACGAGGGTTTCTGAGCTCTCCTGGCCCCCCGGCCCTTTGCTTCAGCCAATCTTCTTCCCTAAAGGCCACTGTTATGTATGCTTAATTGCTTTTAAATTTACCTCCTCGACATCCCTCTACAGAGCCCAAATAACTTCGGTTAAATATTTAATGTTCACATGATGCCAAGTTAACATCACTACTTACACCTGAACTCCACGGCTGACTGTAGGTTGCTTTTGTTGTGTACCACGTGGTGGTCACGCTACGAGCCAGGAGCGGCCTGCTAGCGGCTTCTCCCAGGTCCGCATGTGCTTAGGTTGCAGCGCACCTGTCGCTAAGTCAGTTCCGTGCTTCCTGACAATGAGGACCGTGCTCTCCGTGTGCTTATGCACCAGTGGGAGGCCTGGCAGTTCTAGACATCCTTCCTGACTTCTCCACTGGGCTCTAGTCTGGGGACGAAGCTGTTCTCTAGGTCGGCTAGACGGCCATCATGCTGGCATTTCCCTTTCCCCACATTATCTCTTCTGCTTTGCATTCATGTTTTTCTTTTTATTTTTTTTTAACATTTTATTTGTCAGAGAGAGCACAAGCAGGGGGAGCGGCAGGCAGAGGGAGAAGCAGGCTCCCCGCTGAGCAGGGAGCCCAATGCTGATGTGGGACTCGATCCGAGGACCCTGGGATCATGACCTGAGCCGAAGGCAGCCGCTTAACCAACTGAGCCCCTAGGCGCCGCTGCATTCATGTTTTTCTATTTCAAGGTTTACTAAAGAGAGTGTGAAGTACTTCCTCCGGGAGCTTACTGAGAATGAGTGCATGGCCAGGCAAATTTTGGAGACTGGTCACTAAGATCCCAGAAAAGTGGAAACAGGGACTTTCTGAAGGCAACAGTTACTATTACTGGTATAATAAAAAGCATGGGTGTACCACTGCTCCACAAAACAACATAAAAACGGCCTCTCAAAATTAAAGCAGGGATGGAGCAGGGCTTATTCCTATATATTGATCATTCGCAAACTGCGATTTTCTAAATAAGGAAATGAACAGCCTTTTTCATGAGAAAGAGATACAAGCTATACAAAATTATAACAAAATCTTATTTTAAACTAGTCCTTCTCACTTTATACTTGGGGAAAGCATTAAGACTTAAATTTGTCAAATATTAGAACTACTCTTTTCTTCCCCCAGTTCCCTTTGATCGCCTTAAAATTCTGGCAAAGAGACAAGAAACCTAGACACATAGCTGCAAATTTGCTAGGCGAAGGCGCTACAAGATATTCAAAGTGACCTACGAAGTGGATGAAGTGGGCGGCTACCCTGCCTATGTACAAATGGAGACGCTTATTTACAGATTTTTAACCCTCTAATCAAGTGCTTCTACCACAGATATTCCCCAAAATAAAGACAGAATACAAATGGATGAAGAGTTGGTCAGTCCACGGAAAGCAAACAATTTTGCTGCTCCCAAGCCAAGCTGCAGTGACTACTTTCATTCCTCTTATTAAAAACAAAACCAAACTGCCTCTGCTTTTATACTGTGAAATAAAAGAGAAGCAGAACAAAACATCATGTTCTGAGCGCTGCCGCTTACCTTATGTCAGTGATGACAACAACATGTTCACAGTCTCCCTGGTGACAATATAAGTAAGGAAAACCCAGTTTAATACACAGGTCATTGAAGGTGAACTCTTCCATTTTAGCAGTCTGAAATTTCCCATAGCCTCTGTCGTGGGACTCTGACCATTCGATGATAGTTCTGAAGGGGGGAAAAGACAACAGTATTTCATTAAGCCACACCAACCTAAAAATGACAGAACACGGTTTGTGACTGCAAGTATTTCACAAAGCCTGGCTCACTCAATAAACTGGACAGTTGCCACCTTGAGGTAAAAATCTCAGTGATTGACATAAGCAAATATTAAGAACTCTGAATGTGTCTTTATCCATTAGAGCAACAGTTCTCAAAGTGTGGTTCCTGAAGTCAAAATGATCTTCGTGATAAAATGTCAATAATGCCATTCATCTCATTTTGTTCTGGAAAAGTTATTTTCCCCCTGAATTATTAATGTTAACATGTAATGGGATTAAATTAGTTAATATTTAAAATATTTCTTAGGTTCAACTTCTAATATGGTAAATACTGATAGCTATAGCCCACATAATCAAAAGCTCTTTGGAGTCCTCGATTATAGTATAAAGGAACGCTGAAACCAGCAAGTTCGAGAACTGCTACGTTAGAATACAAATACAAATGGCTATAATGAGAGAGGATGTAGATAAACACTCAGAAACAATACACATATATAATCTAGTAGCCAGGACACTGATAGTAAACGTAGGGGCTAATTAACATGACTATGAGCTATAGATTTTTCATGTGATATATACTTAGTCATGTATTCACATAGCCATCTAGGGCAAACAACAGTATATACTGGACAAGCAGAAAAAATAGTAAGATTAATGTATTGCTATCATCTAAATATGAGAGACTAATAAAGTAGTTAAGTGGGATGTAAAGTTTCTTAGATTTGCTAGATATTTTTTTTTAAGTAGGCTCCACACCCAACCTGGGGCTCAAACTCATGACCCCCGAGATCAAGAGTTGCTACTGACTGAGCCAGCCTGGTGCCCCAAGCCTTGCTGTAATTTCTAAGACAGCAGATAACACAAAGATTTTGAAATGGTCTGTGTGACTCTTTGATAAGAAAATTTTCTTCCTGAAGTAAAAATTTTGATTAACTTACTAATACCTAGGCCAACCAGATGAAACAACTGAATATATTTTAAAAACTGAGAGATACTTCTAACCCCAAAACAAACAAAACAGCCTAATAAAACAATTCCTTGGCAAAGACGCTTAATGGGCCCGTAACATGATTTGTGGAGTTCTATTTCAAGAAGCAGAAACAGGAAAAACTGAGAAGATTTTTGAGAACTGTACCTGCTCAAATCTCTGCACTCGGGGTATCTTCTATCGTTGTAAAATGTCCCTTCAAAATAAAAGAAAGCTGACTTGTACAGGTCCTATAAGGAAACAGATGGCATTGAAAGAGTCCGCTATTAACAACTGGAAAACTGCTACCAATTCAAAATCTATAGGTCATAAAACCACACTAATATGCTTTACAGTCACTTCATGCACCCTCACAGAATATGCTTAGCTCATTAATTTGTTTACTGTTTACTATTTAATGGGAACCTCCTATGTGACAAGCATTATGCTATTTACCAGAGATGAAAGTGGAAACATCTGATCCTTGCTGCTATTTTCAATGTTATCCTATCGCTGTTTTAATCATTAGGTCCGATTTAAATTTGTATATTCTGAGGCTTGTGAAAGGAACCTAATTAGAAATGAAATAAACAATATTATTCAATTATATGAATACACCGCAGTGAGTTATTTTGGATACCAGAAGCAAAAACCAAAAGTCACATTTTTTTTTTTTTTTAAGATTTTATTTATTTATTTGACAGAGATAGAGACAGGCAGCGAGAGAGGGAACACAAGCAGGGGGAGTGGGAGAGGAAGAAGCAGGCTCATAGCGGAAGAGCCTGATGTGGGGCTCGATCCCATAACGCTGGGATCACGCCCTGAGCCAAAGGCAGACGCTTAACCACTGTGCCACCCAGGCGCCCCCAAAAGTCACATGTTTGATATTTCCTCAGCAATAAATGATCACAGAGTTATGTTTTTCTGTTATTTTTTAATATTTTCAATGCACTCTTTTAAAAAAAGATTTTTGTTTATTTATTTGAGAGACAGAGAGAGAAAGAGCATGAGTGGGGAGGAGAGGGAGAAGCAGGCTCTCCGCTTAGCAGGGAGCCCGATGTGGGGCTCGATCCCAGGGCCCTGGGATCATGAACTGAGGTGAAGGCAGACACAACCTACTGAGCCACCCAGGCGCCCCTCAGTGTACTTTTTATTTTAAGATTATTTATTTGAGAGAGCACAAGTGGGAGGGGCAGAAGGAGAGAGGCTCTCCTCGCTCAGTGTGGAGCCCAACGCTGGGCTCAATCCCACACCCTGAGATCACGACCTGAGCAGAAACCAAGATTCAGATCCTCAACCAACTGCGCCATCCAGGTGCCCCTCAGTGCACTTTTATAAAAATTCTCCCTTCAAACTTTCCATAATTCTTAGGCTGACTTTGAGCATCTATTCTTACTCAAGCAATCCTGCCCCCGAGTACCAGAGTCGTCACACACCTGATCTGAACCATCAGGTTTCTTAACTTCCAGCCTACCAGACTTTCCAGACGGGTGTCTCTTGATCTTCACTGCGTAACAGAATCACAGAAACACCAAAGACCAAGTTTCACCTCAGAGCCATTACATGAGAATCTCTCAGGATGTGGCCCAGGCACTAACGTTTTCCCAAGAAGCACTGCTGACTTGCTCTTCACAGTATCCTGACAATCAGACCCCTGGGGGAGGGTCAGAAGACCTGTGTTCTTTTTCCTAATCTGTAGACACATACTCCTCAGACCTCGGGCTCCTCACCTCTATCTCTGCCACGCTGACAGGACCGTGAAACTCCAAAGCAGTTCACGAGCTGTGAAAGACATCTAAGTGTCAGGTATTAAAAAAATCTTACTCTAAAATAACTGGATTTATCGCCTCCCTCGAGGCTTCTATTTTTCCTTCTTCATTCCCTCATTTACAGCTTATCTGGCAAGGGCATCAGACACCCTTATGAGACCGGCTGTGCTCTTCTCCCTGGCCGTCACTCTGCTCCCTGACCCTGCTTCTTCATGTAGCGTCAGAGTCAAGCCATGACCTTCCTTCCAGGTGCTCGTAGAGACAAAAGGAGAATACGGACTAGAATGCCACACGCAGCTGCTGTTAACACAAACACTGCCACTGCCTCTCCTTCGGGACACTCAGAGAGGTAAGCTAGGGTCTAAAATAAAGGTTCTGCAAGAATACTGCCTTATTTTGGAAATGAAAACAAAAGTTTCATTTTTTTTTCATTACAAAATGGTTCTACAGAATTCGAGGTGATTTAGGCAACTTAATGCTTTTGGTTGGCATAATTATTATTTAGAAGGGGAACTGTGTTCCATCTAAATCTGAAGTCATCCACTAATAACTTTTCCTTGTCTCAGTACACAAACAGAACAGAAGATGTGAGCAATCTAAACACCAGGTAATTTTGATTTTCAGTGGCAACCAGAGAGCCTCACTAATAGAGTTTCCCTATTTTGTCGTAGCTGACCAGCTTTGGGGAGGAGAAGATTGCCAACCAATATGGAAAACCTAGTGTAAGAAGTTACTTCAGTTATGTACCTAATGAAGCCCAAGTCTACTGTTACTATTTCCACTTTATAAACAAAATAACTATCGAGAACTAAGACGATCATCCGAACCAAGTCATTTATATATAATTTTAGGCATCAGTAGTTTGTTCTCTTGCTAACATTCAAATCAGCTATATTAGAATTTCAGAAGTATTGGCTCCTGGGTGGCTCAGTCGGTGGGGCATCTGCCTTCGGCTCAGGTTATGATCCTGGAGTCCCAGGATCAGGCCCCACCGTCGGGCTCTCTGCTTAGTCGGGAGTTGGCTTCTCCCTCTCCCTCTGCCCCTCCCCACAGCTTCTGCTCTCTCTCTCTCTCAAATAAATAAATAAAATCTTCAAAAAATTTTTTCAGATGTATTCCTAGGATCTGCTGTGAGAAAATGGTAATGGGAGAGATGCTGAAGAAGCTCTCTGTCTTACACCAGGGCTTTACTTATAATAAGGAACAGCAATATGTGCCAAGTATTTCCTTAAAGTTCCTCTAAGCAAGGCCCTTGAGAGATTATTGACCCCCCCCAAAAAAGATGAACTAATCTGAGCAATGTTAAAAACAGACCAGATAATAAATTGTGAGGGAACCATTTAAAATTAAATAAATAAATAAATAAATAAATAAATAAAACTTGAGTAGAAAATGCTGGCACTGATCTTACACATATATTTTTAAAAAGGCACTCATTCTTTAACTTTATATACCATAGTCCATATTAACTTTAATACCATAGTCCGAAAAAAAAAATGTTAGCAAAATATATTACATGTTAGAAATAAGCCTTTAAAAGAGATTGAAATATACTGGCCCAGTGCTCCCAGTCTTTTCACATACTAAAGCCATCTAAGTTAATGTTCAAAATTCTTGCTTATCGGTTGAAATAAAGATTCTCCTTTCCTCAGCTACAAGAACGGCAACTCACTGATTTTTTTTGCCCATGATTACCAATGGAACACATGCCAAATATCTGTCCAAAAAAGCATTATAACTTATGGTCCAATTCTCAGTTTTGTTAGGTCTGACAATGGCATGAGGTGAACAGATAAAATAATTTGGCAAAACGCTGAGAACTGGTGAAGGTGGGTAATGGGTACATAAGGACTCCTACTATTTCTTTTGTGTATGGTCAGAATTTTCCAAGGGACCACGTTCATCAAGAAAGATGAGGACTCAGATACACAGGAAAAAAAATTCCAAAGCAAAAATTAAGAAGAAAACCAAACCATAAAATACAAATGCCAATCGGTGAAATAAAAATCTTTCTATAGGTCAGACAATGTTAGTATCTGCAAAATGTCACCGTTCTGGAGTTCACTTTCCCAAACCATAGCTGCAGAACAAGCATAAAACAGCTCTCTGAACAGGCAGAGATTCCAGAGTCCATGTGTTAGAAGCACAGCACAGCTTGAGTGTTCACTCGCTGCCTAGTCAGCAAGTAAACAAAAGGGCAGGGAAAGACCCTCACGCCTGGCGTCATGCCAACACGGCAAAGAACGTGGGGCTCGGAAGGCAAGTTGACAGGGTCTGAATCCAGCTTCCACCCTGCTTACCGAACATGGGAAACGCGTGACGGCACGCTGACCCAACGTTTTCTTACCTTTCAAATGGTGATAGTTAATTCTGTCCAAAGTGTACTGTCTGTCTAGCACATTGTAAGTGCTCCATAATCAGAGGATATTATTATATTTTAAAATTTTTAAAAAGATTTTGTCAGAGAGAGAGGGCACAAGCAGGGGGAGTGGCAGGGAGAGGAAGAAGCAGGCTCCCTGCTCACCGGGGACGTGAGCTGAGCTGAAGGCAAATGCTTAACTGACTGAGCCACCCAGGCGTCCCAGAGGATATTATTTTAACAAAGAGATGGAAGAGGCAGAAACAATACAACTGCATGTGTGTTAAGTATTTAAAATAGGACGATGGGTCATCCAGCCCCCTGCTTAGAAAGCACTGATGTACGAACACAAGGAACTAGACACACCCGGTTAAAAACCCTCTCCGGGGGGCTCCTGGGTGGCTCAGCCGTTAAGCGTCTGCCTTTGGCTCAAGGCGTTATCTGGGATCGAGCCCCGCATTGGGCTCCCTGCTCCGCTGGGAGCCTGCTTCTTCCTCTCCCACTCCCCCTGCTTGTGTTCCCTCTCTCGCTGGCTGTCTCTCCCTCTCTGTCAAATAAACAAACAAATAAATAAATCTTTAATAAAAAAATACAAAACAAAACAAAACCCCTCTCCAGGGTTCCTGGCACTAGGACTCATTCCCAGGTCTGACTCCAACTGCTTTGAGCAGTGATAACATGATTGCCATGAGAGTGAATTCAGATTTTGCTTATTAAAGTGAATTTAGAGACGCTTGGGTGGCTCAGTTGGTTAAGCGTCTGCCTTCAGCTTAGGTCATGATCCTGGAGTCCCCGGATCAAGTCCCAAATCCCAAATCAGGCTCCTTGCTCAGCAGGGAGTGTGATTCTCCCTCTGACCCTCCCGCCTCTCATGCTCTCTCTCTCATTCTCTCAAATAAATAACTAAAATCTTTTAATAAATAAATAAATAAAGTGAATTTCTAAAACCTTTATAATTACACTTTTTTTTCTTGGTAGAGTTGAGAAACTGCAGAACACTGCTGCTTCTCCTTTAAAAGAAAAGATAAATTTTTATTTTCTGGTCTGCACACAGCCTTGAAATTCCATTTGTTTCTCTTTAGTCTAATGTTTATTCCAAGAGCACCAAGATGCCAAACCTGAAGAAACCAATTCTCTTAAAACCATTTTTGGTACAACTGAAAAACTAAGCGAAATCTATGTGTGAGTCCTATGACGCTGGTCTCCTTGCCAATCACAAAGGGCTGGAACATAGCCAGTCTTGTGGGCCAGAGACACATATCAGATAGCACCAGCCGATTATAATGGCCAAACGAAATGGTGCCAGAGTGGCAAAGGGAGGTCAGGAAAAATTTTATGTAATAAGTTTTAAGCTGGGTTTGGAAATATGAATATGAACCAGATGGATGGAGGGAGGGAAAGGGCTTCCTACCATGTTCAGACACTCGGAGGCATGAAAATGTGCTATACTTGAGCACACAAATTCTCTGTGGCTGAAGCATAAGCTGCAGAAGTCGGGGGTGGATGGTATGGAAAGTGAACTTGGAAATCATCATTACAAAAGGCCTTAGATGTCAGCCTACAGAGATCCTCTTAGATTTTTAGATTGGAGAATGACAAGATAGATTTCTTTTCATTTTTAAAGATTTATTTTTTTATTTTTTTTAGAGAGACAGCAAGAGCGGGGCAAAGCCTAAATGTATTTTCAAAGTACAACCAAAGCTCTCGCTGATGCCTTCAATGTGGGAGGAAAAGGAGACAAGGAGGACTCCCAGATTTTTAGCCCAAGTAACCAGATGCAGAACGGTAACCAAGTAACCTATCTGCTGAGATAGGAACACTGGGGAAGGCATAGATTGAGGTGGAGAGATCTACAGTTTGCTTTTGAACAGATTAAGCTTGAGATGGCTATTAGATATCCAATAAACACCGTCAAGGATGGGGCGGCTGGCTGGCTGAGTCGGAACAGCATGTGACTCTTGCTCTTGGGGCTATAAGAGCCCCACATTGGGTTATACGTTACTTAAATAAATAAAACTTAAATTAAAAAACTGTCAAGGAGACTGTTGGATATAGAAGTCTGGAGGTCAGAGAAGATGTTGAGACTGGAGATATAATTCTGGGAGTCCCAGTACTGATAGCTATGAACCTGGGTAAGATCACCTTGGGAGGAGATACAGATGGGAAGGTCTGAGGACTGACTCCCAGGGCTTTACAACATAAGTCAGGAAAAGGAGAAGCATCCAGCAAAGGGATTAGTTAAAAGTCAGTCGACAGAAAGAAAATCAAGTGGGTGTAATGTCCTAAAAGCTAAGTAAAGAAAATGTTGCAAGGAAGAAGAAATGTTCAATGGTGTCACGTGCCAATGAGTGGTCTGAAAAGGTGAGGACTACGTCTATGGTGGCGTCAAGAAAAGTGATTTTCGAAGAGTGGAAGGAACAAAAGTGAGTGCAAGACAAGACGATGGCAGAAAAAGAGAAACAACGAATTTAAGGACTATTATTAACTCATTATTGATACTACGTGCTGTTATTCACTCTAACTGGTTTGCTGAGGAGGAAACAGAAAAGATGAGTGGTGGCCAGAGGAAGAGGCATGGTCAAGACAAGGTTTTAGGAAGGGAGCTAGCACAGCGAATCTATAACAAAGTGAGAGCTGCCAGCTCACCAACCATGACGCGAGGCCAAGCACGGTGAGGACATGGGATCCCCTAGGCAGGCAGCCTGGCCTCAGGCGCCGGTAGCTTTAGCCCAGCCACTGTCCCGGGTGGGAAGGCAGGGTACATGGGCAGATGGCTAAATGGAGGTGAGAGGTGAGAGGTGATGGAAAGTTCTTTTCTGGTAACTTTATTATCTCCATGAAACAAACAGCCAGGGTTTTCCTGAGGGTAAGTCATGAGGATATGTAGGCAGTTTCAGAATGAATCACACAGTTTCCCTGAAAAGAGAGTGAATCGAATATAGAAATGCAATAAAAATGCGAGGCAGCACTGAGGCTAAGTGGAAATGGTCAGGAGGCACTCAAAATAATGGTCTGGAAGGGCGCCTGGGTGGCTCAGTCATTAAGTGCCTGCCTTTGGCTCAGGTCATGATCCCAGGGTCCTGGGATCAAGCCCCGCACTGGGCTCCCTGCTCTGCGGGGAGCGTGCTTCTCCCTCTCCCACTCCCCCTGCTTGTGTTCCCTCTCACTGTCTCTCTCCTGTCAAATAAATAATAAATAAAAATCTTTAAAAAAATACCTTTCTATATATATATATAATGATAATGGTTTGGAAATCAGGAGAGAATGCAGTGACAGAGAGACACTAACAGATTAGAGTACACTTAAAACCATGAAAACCGGGGAAAGACCAGGAGAATTTATAAGAACCTAGGTTCTGGGAGGAGCAGAAGCAGACTCCGCAGGGCTTGATCCCAGTACCCCGGGATCATGACCTGAGCCGAAGGCAGACGCTTAATCTACTGAGCCACCCAGGTGCCCTGAAGCCTACATTCTAACGACAGTTATGTAGCTGGCGGCACAGGAACCAGCAAAAAGAGTGACTGCGGTGGTTCCATTCAAACTCTCTCTCTGTTCTACTTGACCCGAATATCCTTTTCTGATCTACAGGAGAGGCTGCCCCTTTTAAGTGAGCCAGTAAATCTGAGGTCTCTACCAGAGTTGTACCAAGTAACAGAATTAGCTGGAATTTGCCCTACCATGAAATACAGAGGGATCAAGGCCCTACTACTTTACTGGGCCAGCAATCCCTTCGGAAAACTCTGTGGGTGGCCAGCCTACCACTTTGCTCCTTTCTATCTTTAACCAATGGGCATGTAAATTTCTCTGTCCTTTTGAGAGCACCTCCGTGGGAAACAGCAACAGGGACCAATATCAGATGCTACCTGTGTCCCTGCTTGGTATTGTGCCTTGGACTGACAGTACCTTCTGTGGATTATGAGGCCCTCAGGTGGACACCCAGCCTTTGCTGGGGGCTGTCAGGACAGACGGAAACTCACAGTTTGAAAGAAAGAGTGAAGAGCAAATTCAAATGCTAGCGAGGTCAAGTTGTATGAACACGGAGACGAGGTTAGACAATTAGGTGGTAACTAGGACCTTAAAAGGAAGAGTGTACACAACAGAATGGCTGAGAACGGAAGAGGAGATAAAAATCAAAACTGAGCACAGCCTCATCTTTGAAAACGTCTTGATGATAAAAAGAAGGGAAGAGATAAGCTTGATGGAATGGCACAGAAGAAGAAAGGATTTACTAGAACGTTTAGGAGTCTGCTAGAGTAATCACTACTTACTTAGCTTTTATTATGATTATCATTACTATTATTATTTCTTCTTGTTTTATGAGGGTTAAGGAAAAAACAGCACCTTACTTTGCTTATGTGCTCAGGAGCTTGATCAGGAGTGTTGCTGAATTCTCCACCAATCTGGAGGTCACTGACACAGCAAATTGAATCCCTCAGCTCCGTGAGCTTCTGACTGCCCAATACCAGCATCGTCTGGTATGGCTTGTGTTCTTTGTGCTAAAAGTCAAATGGTAAATAAGTAAGTGCCCAGTTAGAGACGAAGCAATTAAACTGTAAATCCTGTCCTGACCAGATCCAAATGAAGTTCCTGGTTTTCTTAATTTAGAAATTAAGATCCCCATAACTTAGCGTTCTGAGTTTTCTTAGATTCTGTATTTGTGGATTTGGAATCCATTAGTTACAGGCCCAAATTAATGGCCAAAATTGTTTACATCTCCCCTGTGATCCAGAGCCCGGGCTCTGAAGCCACATCCTTGTTCTCACTCTCACACACCAAGCCAGTATTTCCCCTGTCCTCAATCAATGTAAGGTCAGGTAGCGGACAACTAGGGACAGTCCCTACACCCCCGAGCCTGCTGGAATTATTCCAACTAGCCAAGCCTGAGCCGTTCGCCCTGCCCTGCCCATGGAAACCTCAATAAAGGCTGTGGCCTATGGCTTCTCCTCACTCCTGCCTCCCGACTGTCACTGGTGCTTCCCCTGTGGCCCTGCAGCTGTGGCAGAGTCGCTCCTCTCAGGAAACGTAAGTAATAAACATCTCTCAATGGCACTGGCCTCTAGAATGGTCACTCAGCCACCTCCATAAGTTAGGGTCCCACAGGCACTACTGAGACACTTGGTGCTATGGTCTGAATGGTTGTGTCCACCCCAAATTCAGACATTGGAATCCTAATGCTCAAGTGATAGTGTTAGGAGCTTGGGTCTTTGGGGGGGGCAGTGGTTAGGTCGTGAGGGTTGAGCCTCATGAACGAGATCAGTGCTCTTATAAAAGATCGCACAGAGTGCCCTAGCTCCTTCTGCCACCTGACAAGTCTGTGAGCTGGAAGAGGGCCCTCACCTGCCTGTGCTGGCCCCCTGAGCTTAGACCACCAGCACCCAGAACTGGGACAAACTCCTGGTTACAAGCCGCTCCATCAGTCATACGTTGTTGCAGCAGCCGCAACGACGAAGACACTTGGCAACAGAACCTTTTTTAGTTTAAGCTAAAGTTTATAATCAAGATGCTACTAAAAGGAATTAATTACCAAGAACCTTTGGAATATAACTTCACCTAGCAGCATTGTGTTTTATTTATTATTATTATTTTAAGTAGGCTCCACATCCAACCCAGGGCTTGAACTCACAACCCTGAGATCAAGAGTTGGCCAATCTACACTAACAGAGCCACCCAGGTGCCCCAGCAGCAGTGTGTTTTAAAATTTCCTGCAAGTTACCTCATTCACGTCAAACAATCTATACACTACTCTCATGTTATAGACCTAGGGTTCAGTTTTATTGGTTTGGTTTGACTGGTAATTTCAGATCTTAATCAAACAAGGTAATTAGTACTAACAATGTCCCAGATGCTTCATTACTGACTATTCACAAATGCAATTCATGTATAGTAATATTTCAATTAAACCTTATCAAAGTTTGTGACATCTATATGGGGAATCAGGAATACACACACTCAGGGCTAGGACAGAATTCTTTTTATGAGCGACCTCTAAGAAATTTCTGAATATTCCTGTTCACTTTCTGCATTTTCATCAAAGAAGAGCTGTCTTTAGTTAGACAACTTCCCAAGTATTCTGAATTGGTGAACAAAGGTTACCCTACTCCTTTACCAGTCACCTATTCTGTAAAAAAACAAAAAACAACAAAACTAAGAAAACAAACCCAAGAATTCATACAATTAGAATCATTGTGGATTTACATATACTTTCAGGTGCTTCCAGTGCAACAATTAGGAATAATGCATTCTAATATTATAACCTACATAAAACAGCATGTTTGCATTTATTTTGAACCCTAAGAACTGCAACTCTTCAAATAATTAAACCCTTTGACAAAAGTCACCCATATTATCCATGAAATTCAAAAGGTTTTACTACTGACCTTATGAAATATAACAGGGTATAAAATATTCACAGATAGGATAAGCTCCCCTTCTTCAATCATGTCTGCTGGATTTTCAGGCTTTTTTCCTATGGCATGTGACTCCTGAAGGAGAAAAACAAGTAAGAGACCTTAAAATCACAGTGTGACTCAGCTACGAGGCAGTGTGGGCAACAGCTGTAAGCAAGGGCTAGCGTCAGACAGCCCTTGCTTTGACTCCTAATTTTAGTTCAAAAAAATTATTAAAACCTCTCTAAGCTTTAGTTTCATCTTTTGTTAAAAAAAAAACAAAAAAAAAACAAAAACAGAAAACACTCATTTTATAGAACTATTGCTGGGAATGTGTACATAAAGCATCTAATAATGGTTGGTACTAAATGCTTAGCAACTGATGATAAAACAGGAATATCCCCTAATGTTGGTATAACATTGGCATTTACAGTTGCTAGTAACACTTTCACATACCTCCTCTCGTGTTATTACGAAAGCTATCTGACAGAGGCACAGAGGTTCAGACAGCAAGGTAAATCAGCAAGTTTGCACGCAAATGCAGATCAGTTTGGCTCTAAAACCAACATTGTCTTGCTTTTTACATTATCACGTCTGTAATACCTCACGCTTCTATTATGTGTGCACAATAACTATAACATAGAGACCCCCAGAGTAGACTAGTTAAGAAGTACAGGTGCAAAAATAAGAGGGAGTGACAATATACAAAACGGCATAGCAGACAGCTCTAGAGATCAGTCCCTCCACCAAAGCAACCAGTAAGATGGAAAGAGAGATTGGAATCAATTATTTTGGAATTCTGGAACCTGATCAGTCAGTTACATCAACCATGAAAGTGCTTGATGAAAGGACAAGCTGCTGATCTTTCATTATTAAGCACAGAGTGCAAACCAACTACCATCTCCCGTTCCCCAGCCCCACTGCAGATGTGGAAATAAGGGCCCGTGTTCCTGAACAGATGGCTGATGCCATGACAAGCAATGAAGACCTTGTTCTCCCAAAACTGGGAGTTATTTTGGCTGCTCTGGTAAATGCCCTGATGGCCTGGTGTAGACACTTGCCAGGGTACTGGGCCTCCTGCCACCACTGTGGCCTCCCACAGCAGCAGCTACCAGGAAATTTAGAAACAGGGCCTTTTTCCTTTCTTTCTTTTTTTTTTAATTTGTGGAGGCAGACATTTAAGGAAATCTTGAACAGGCCACTGGCTGCCCACAGAGATAAATGAAACAGAAATATCCATAACCATATACAACAAGGAGTACACCCAGCTCCAACAATCAACAAGTAAAAAAAATATATTCAGAACGTCCAGTATAGATTTGTTGCTCTCAACAAAAACATAAAGTACACAAAGAAACAAGAAAATATGTCACATTCACAAGAAAAAAAATTTGACAAAAACCACCCTTGAGGAAGCCCAGATAACTTGAGGACGTTACCAAAGATGCTAAATCAACTGTTTTAAATGCACCCAGTGAGCTGGAGTAGGACAACATATTTGAAGTCATAAAAGATAGAAAAAAACCATTAACCAAGAATTCTATACCTGGCAAAACTATCCTTCAGGAATTAAAAAGAAATTAAGGCCTTTTCAGATAAAAAAATATAAACTATGAGGGAGTTCATTACCCGTAGGCTTTGTATAAGAAATGCTAAAGAGAGTTCTTCAGGATGAAATCAGGGGACACTAGACAGTAACCTGAATCCATAAGAAGAAATAAAGAACACTGGTAACGGCAACTACATAGGCAATGTAAGCCAGAGCTAGTGTACTTTTAGTTTATAACTTTTTTCCCAAAAGCAAATGCATAAAACAATATTTATGAACTTATGTTAAAAGACACATAAAGATGTGATCTGAGACAGTAAGTAACAACATCAGGGGAGAAGGACAGAGATGTATATAAGCGGAGTATCTATCCTTCAAGGTACTACTGAAACAAAGTTGGTATTATTAAGACTAGGCTGTTATAATTTTAAGATGGTAATTGTAATCCACAAGGTAACCACTATGAAAATAAGTACACATGGGAAGTGTACTTATTAGTACACATACATATGGAAAGAAGGAATAAAAAATACACCATAAAAATTCAACTGAATACCAAAAAAAAAAAAAAAAAAAGACAATAGAGGAACCAAGGAACAAAAGATAGGTATGACATACAGATACCTAAATGGTAGAAATAAATCCTCATCAGTAATTAGTTTAAATACAGATGGGCTAAACTTTCCCATTAAAAAGGGAAAGATTGGCAGAATGGATTAAAAATATTTGATTATATACTCTCTGTAAGAGACTCACTTTAGACGTGAAGACACAAAGAGGTTGAAAGTAAAAAAATGGAAAAAGATATTCCACACAAATAGTAACCAAATGAAACCTACGTTATCGTCAGACAAAATAGACTTTAAGTCAGAAAAGGTTACAGGAGACAAAGGAGGACACTGTATATTAATAAAATATGCAATCCAAAAAGAAGACACAGTAATTATATACATATGTAGCTAACAAGAGAATGCCAAAATATATGAAGCAAAACTGACAGAATTGAAGGGAGAAATACACTGTTCTATAATAGGTGGAAACTTCAATACCCCACTTCCAATAATGAATAAAATAACCACACAGAAAATTAATAACATTACAAATCAATGAGACCTAACTGACATACAGAACACTCCATCCAGTCTTCTCAAGTGCACATGAACGATTCCGAGATAGACCACCAAGTCTTATGAATTTGAAAGTACTTAAATCATGAAAAGTATATTTTCTGATTATAACTGAATAAAACTAGAAATCATAATAGGAAAAAAACTAAAAACGTCAGTGGAAATTAAACGACACACTCTTAAACAACCAATGGGTCAAAAAAGAAATCACAAGGGAAATGAGAAAATACCTTTAGACAAATGAAAACGAAAACAGAACATAAGAAACTTACAGGATGCAGTAAAAGCAAATAAAGAGGGAAACTTACAGCTGTAAACATCTGTATTAAAAAAGAACAATCTCAAGTAAATAACCTTACTGTATATACTAAGGAACTGGAAAAAGAAGAGCAAACTAAACCAAAAACTAGCAGAAGGAAGGTAACAATCAAAACTAATCCAGGAAAAAATAGAAAATCTGAATATTAATGGTATATTGGTGTAGTGATGATATAATGGTAAGGAGACTGAATAGTAATTAAAAACCTCTTAACAAAGAAAAGCCCAGGACTAGATGGTTTCACCGGTGAACTGTACCAAAGAATTAACATCAGTCCTCCTCAACGTCTTCCAAGAAGTCTGAAGAAGAGAGAATACTTTTTTTTTTTTTTTAAACAGTAAGCTCTATGCCCAATGTGGGGCTTGAACTGATAACCCTGAGATCAAGAGTCACATGCTCTACCGACTGAACCAGCCAGAAGCCCCGAGGTAATCCTTTTTTTTTTTTTAAACAGTAAGCTCTATGCCCAATGTGGGGCTTGAACTGATAACCCTGAGATCAAGAGTCACATGCTCTACCGACTGAACCAGCCAGAAGCCCCGAGGTAATCCTTTTTTTTTTTTTAAAGATTTTATTTATTTATTTGAGAGAGAGGGAGAAGCAGACCCCCACTAAGCTGGGAGCCCGACATGGGGCTCGATCCCACGACCCTGGGATCATAACCTGGGTAGAAGGCAGAGGCCCAACAACTCAGGCGCCCCCAGAAGGGAATACTTCTTTTTTTTTTTTTTTAAGATTTTATTTATTTATTTATTTGACAGAGAGACAGCAGAAGGGAATACTTCTTAACTCATTCTATGAGATCAACATACTCTGATACCAAAGTCTAACAAAGACACCACAAGAAAACTACAGGCCAATATCCCTTATAAATGTAAATGCAAAACTCCCTAACAAAATACTAGCAAACCGGAGCGCCTGGGTGGCTCAGCTGGTTAAGCATCTGCCTTCGGCTCAGGTCATGATCTCATAGTCCTGGGATCTAGTCCCGGTACCGGCTCCCTGCTCGGTACCGGCTCCCTGCTCAGCAGAGAGCCTGCTTCTTCCTGCACCGCCCCCCCCCCGCTCTATCTTAAGTAAATAAATAATCTTTAAAACCAACATACTAGCAAACCAAAATCAGCAGCATATGAAGAGGATTATATACCACAACCAAGTGGGATTTATCCTCAGGATGCAAGAGTAGGTCAACACTTGCAAATCAATGTAATACACCACACTAACAGAAGGATGGGAAAAACCCACATCATTATTTCACTAAAATGCAGAAAAAGTATGAGGAAATCCAATCCCCTTTCACAATAAAAGCACTGAATAAACTAGGAACAGAAGGGTACGTCCTCAACATGATGAAGGACATATATGAAAAATCCACACTAAAATCATACTCAATGGTGAAAGACTGTAAGGATGTGCACTTTGCCACTTCTATTCAACACAGTACTAGAAATTCTGACTAGAACAATTAGATTAAAAAAAAGGAAGGAAGGAAGGAAGAAGAGTGAATGAGCAAACAAATTAGAAAGAGATAGTTATTTCTGTTTGCAGATGATAGGCATGATCTTCTACGCACAAAATCCTGAAGAATCCACATAAAATACCTATTAGAGCTAATAAATTTACCAAAGTTGCAGGCTACAAAATCAACACACAAAAACAGTTGTATTTCTACATACTAGCTCTGTACAACTTGAAAAGGATATTAAGAAAAAAAATTCCATTTAAAATAGCATCAAAAGGAATAAAATACTTAGGAATAAATTTAACAGAAATGAAAAGACTTGGGGTGCCTGCCTGGTTCAGTTGGTAGAGCATGCGACTCTTGATCTCAGGGTTGTGAGTTCAAGCCCCATGTTGGGTGGGTGTAGAAATTACTTTAAAAGAATAAAAAACCTTAAAAAAAAAAGGAAGAAATAAACACTTGAACACTTAAAAATTACAAAACGTTACTGAACAAGATTAATGACAACTTAAATAAATTGAAAGACACAGCCTGTTCATGGATTAGATGTTTAGATGACAATACTACCCCAATTCATATACAGAATCAATTCAATCCCTACCAAAATCTCTGTGGGGTTTCTTTTTTTTTTTTTAATCCAGAAATAAAACAACCCTCCGAGGGGCACCTGGGTGGCACAGCAGTTAAGCGTCTGCCTTCGGCTCAGGGCATGATCCTGGCGTTACGGGATCGAGCCCCACATCAGGCTCCTCTGCTGGGAGCCTGCTTCTTCCTCTCCCACTCCCCCTGCTTGTGTTCCCTCTCTCACTGGCTGTCTCTCTCTCTGTCAAATAAATAAATAAAATCTTAAAAAAAAAAAACAACCCTCCGAAAATTCCTAGGGAATTTTGAGCTACCATAAACAGCCAAACAATCCTGAAAAAGATTGAAATGGGAAGACTCACATTTCCCAATTTCAAAAATGACCACAAAGCTATAATAATCAAAACAGGATTAGAATGAGGATAAAACAGACATATAGACTAATGGAATAGAATAGAGTACTGAGAAATAAATCTTATATGGTCAACTGACTTTTAACGAAGGTGTCAAGACCATTCAATAGACCATTCTTCAACAAATGGTGCTGGGAAAACTGGATATCCACAAACAAATGAAGTTAAACCTTTTCCTTATATCATATATAAAAATTAACTCAAAATGCATCAAAGACTTGAACTAAGAGCTAAAACTATGAACTCTTGGAACAAAACACGGGGGGGAAGCTTCATTACACTGGATTTGCCAACAGTTTCTAAGTATGACATCAAAAGCACAGATACCAACAATAACAAAAAACAGATAAAGTGAACTTAATCAAGCTTTAAAACTTTTGTACATCAGAGTACACTATCAAGAGTGTGAAAAGACAACATGTAGATGGGAGAAAACATTGTAAAACCACACATATGGTAATGGTCTAGTATCCAGAATATACAAAGAACTCTTACAACTCAACAAAGAGACAAGCCAATTGAAAAACTAGTAAAGAACTAGAATAGACATTTCTCCAAAGATGATAAACAAATGGCCAAAAGGCACATGAAAAGATAGATACTCAACATCACTCAGCATCTGGGAAGTGCAAATTGAAATCATGAGATACCACTTTATGCCCACTCGGATGGCTATTCTCAAAAACCAGAAAATAACAAATGTTGAAGAGTATGTGGAGAAATCGGAGCCTTTGTGCACTGCTGGTGGGACTGTCAAACGATGCAGCTCCTAGGGAAAAGTTTGGTGCTTCCTCAAGATGTTAAACCTAGAATCACCATATGACTGAGCAATTGTACTCCCAGGTATATGCCGAAAAGAACTGAAAATGGACTCAAACAGATACCTGTATACTGGTGTTCAAAGCAGCATTATTTACAATAGCCAAAAAATGGAAAGAAGCCAAATGTCCATCAGAAGATGAACAGATAAACAATATCTGGTATATCCATACAAGGAAAAATTATTCAGTCAAAAGAAGGAATGAAGTCCTGATACATACCACACACAGATAAACCTTTAGAACATTATACCAAGTAAAATAAGCTGAACAAAAAAGGACAAATATTGCATGAACAGGCAAATTCACAGAGACAGAAAGTAGAATAAAGGTTACCAAGGGCTGAGGGAAAGGAAAATGGGGAGTTATTTACTCAGTATAGAATTTCTGTTTGAGATGAAGTAGTTCTGGAAATAGTGATGGATACACGACACAGTGAATGTACTTAATGCCACTTAAATCAAACACTTAAAAATGCTTAAAATAGTACATTTTATATTATGTAAATTTTACCACAATAAAAAACAAGTGGGAGAGAAAACAGGTGTACTATCAAGTGCCCAACACAGCATCTGACACACAGGAGGTCCTCAAGAATAGGTACCGAATGAGGGCGCCTGGGTGGCTCAGTTGGTTAGGCGACTGCCTTCGGCTCAGGTCATGATCCTGGAGTTCCAGGTTTGAGTCTTGCATCAGGTTCCCTGCTCAGCAGGGAATCTGCTTCTCCCTCTGACCCTTCCCCCCCTCATGCTCTCTCTCTCTCTCAAATAAATAAATAAAATCTTAAAAAAAAAAAAAAGAATAGGTACTGAATGAACACATCATGTCTAACACTTAATTCCTCATTATTTATCATCTTAAATTTTTCTGAGGGTTTACATAAGAGATGGTACATTAAGAATGTGGTTAAACCAAAATCAGAAGCAGAACAAAAGTACCAGCAATTGGGGGATGAAAAGGCATGAATTTAGCCTAATATAGAGAACAAAACCAAACTAAAAGCAGAAATAAAAGGGCGCCTGGGTGGCTCAGTTAAGTGTCTGCCTCCAGCTCAGGTCATGATCCCAGAGTCCTGGGATCAAGCCCCGCATCAGGTTCCCTGCTCAGCAGGGAGCCTGCTTTTCCCTGTCTTGCTCCCCCTGCTTGTGTTCTCTCACTCTCTCTCTGCTAAATAAATAAAATCTAAATAAATAAAATCTAAATAAATTGAATGAATGAATGAATGAATGCAAGAATAAAAGTGTCAAATGTGCCATCACTTGAATTCTGTGGGTCTTTTTCTCCTACCAGTTCCCAGTCCCAATGAGGTTTCTCTAAGTTTATTTTCAACTAAGCATATCCAATATAAAGACACCTTACAGTCATCACTAACACCCAATGACAGAGTGTTCACTGTTTCATGGGGAAAAAAAAAAAAGAAAGATGAGACTCTTACCATCTCATAAGCAAATGTTTCTTGTCTGCAAACCCGATCTATTGTTATGGTTTCTTCCCGCTGTTCCATAAGCCTTTTTCTAACCCTATTAGAGGAATAAGAAAAATCAAACTTCAATACTTTTAATGGGTCTCTCAAGGGATCTTTAATACTTAACTTTTATTTGAATTAAATTTCTTTTTTGAGAGAGGGAGAGAGACAGTGGCAGGGGCAAAGGGAGAGGAAGAGAGAATCCCAAGCAGGCTCCAGGCCCAGTGATCTCACAAGTCTGAGATCATGACCTGAGCCGACATCAAGTCAGACACTTAACTGACTGAGCCACCCAGGCGCCCCATGAATGAATTCTGAACTAATTTTAGACTTAGAGCTAAAAGACGCTGTAAAAATAGTACAGGCTGAGTCTGCTTCTCTCCCTCTCTCCCTGCTCTCCCTCTCTAAAATAAATAAATCAATCTTAAAAAAATAAAAGAACTGCCAGCATAATAATTTTTAGGATTTCTATCCAAGAAGAGAGGACATCTTTCAATATTTTCAAGTCTTTTTCCAAGTCTTCCCAGAGTGTTTTAAAAATTTTCCTTACCAAGGCTGTTACATATTTATTGTTGAATTTATTCTTAAGTATTTAATCTTCTTTTTGACTATTATAAATGGGACTTTTCTTCACCAATATGTCCTCTAATTGTTTAGTCTGTATATATGAAGGCTATTTTTTTTTAATATATATCAATTCTGTATCCTGCTCTTACACTAAATTCTGGTTTTTCCTGTTTGTTTTAGCATTGATTTCTTTGGAATTTTTCAGGCATACTATCATATCACTGACAGAGCTAGTTTTTCTTCTTTATCGACTCTTATCTCCCTAATATTTCAAATTTTTTCTTTATTATAGTATATGTTATGGTTAACTGTCATCAGAGATTATGACTACTGAAAGCTCAAATTTTAGCATTTTTTACCAATAAAGTGCTTACTTGAAGTATATCCTTTCCAGACATTAAACCACTGCACACTTTAGTATAAACATAACTTATAGGATGCCTGGTGGCTCAGTCGGTTAAGCTTCTGCCTTTGGCTCAGGTCATGATCCCAGGGTCCTGAAATTGAGTTCCACGCTGGGCTCCCTGCTCAGTGGGGACTCTGCTTCTCCCTTTCCCTCTGCTACTCTCCACTGCTTGTGTTCTCTCTCTCTCTCTCAAATAAATAAATAAAATCTTTAAAAAAAAAAAAACTTTTATCGGCACTGAGAAACCAAAAAATTCATCTGACTCGCTTCATTGCTGTATTTGCTTTATTGCAGTGGTCTGGAACTGCCCTACAAGATCCCCAAGGTATGCCTGTATTTAATGAGTTTTAAAATTTCCAAGTAGAATGGTGTGATTTAAAAAAAAAAAAAAGGGCACCTGGGTGGCTCAGTCTTTAAGCGTCTGCCTTCAGCTCAGGTCATGATCCCAGGATCCTGGGACGGAACCCCACAGAGCCCCACATCGGGCTCTCTGCTCAGCAGGGAGCCTGCTTCTCCCTCTCCAGCCCCACCCCCCCGCCCGTGCTTGTGTTCCCTTTCTAGTGGAGCCTGATGTCACAACCCTGAGATCACGACCTGAACAGAAACCAAGAGTCGTACACCCACAGAGGGGAGGGGGGTGGGGGAATGGGATAGACCGGTGATGGGTAGTAAGGAGGGCACGTATTGCATGGTGTACTGGGTGTTATACGCAACTAATGAATCATCGAACTTTACATCGGAAACCGGGGATGTACTGTACGGTGACTAACATAATATAATAAAAAATCATTAAAAAAAAAAAAAAGAGTCGTACACCCAACTGACCAAGCCACCAAGGTACCCCTAGAATGGCCTGATTCTTGTTTTTTTAGTAAACTCTAGTTTTATTATGTTGTGATCAGAGTGTTATAATATTTTCTACTTTATGGATGTTAATAATGTTTTGTGGCCTAATATACAATCAACTTTTGTGGGTGTGCCATGTATCAGCTCATAAATTTTAAGTATATAGATCTCCATAAGACACAACCTATTGATCACATTGTTTAGAACTTTCATTTCTTATTTTTTTACCATTTGTCATTAAAGTGTCCTACTGTGAGTTGCATCTCCTGTAGTTTTGTTTTATAAAGTTAATCACTACATTATTTGGTGTGTGTATACATACATATATATGTGAATATGTGAATATATGTGTGTGATGTGTGTGTGTATTCCAAAGGAGTCTATCTTAATTGGGGTTTATGGTTTTAGCATTAAAATGTGACCTTTGGGGGCACCTGGGTGGCTCAGTGGGTTAAGCGTCTGACTCTTGGTTTCAGCTCAGGTCACGATCTCAGGGTCCTGGGGTCGAGTCCTACATTGGGCTCCCTGCTCAGTGGGGAGTCTGCTTCTTCCTCTCCCTCTGCCCTGCTCCCCTGCTTGTGCTCTCTTGCTGTCAAATAAATAAACAAACTTTTTAAAAAGTGACCTTTGTCACATTTAATGTTTTAGGGCTTGAAATCTATCCGTCTCATATCAGGACAGCTATAAGCTGTTCAATTTTTCTTTCCATTTATCTGGTATACTTTTGTCCAATCCTTTAGTTTTCTCTGAATCACTTTATCTTACATATGTCTATTGCCCATGCAAGGTTTTTGTTTTGTGAGCCAAACCCCTCTTAGCAGGTTGTATAGGACTGATGCCTTCGGTCTCAATGCCATCACATTTTCTAACTCATGTATTTTGTTACGTTAGCTGTTTTGTCCATTATGACATGTGTAGTTTTGCTTGTCTGTTTTTTAGAAATTGAGGAGGGTTTGTCATTTGTATTTTTGTTCCAGTGATTACCTTGTACTTACAGATTTTTAATACCCTTCATTACCCATTTTCTTATTTAATATTTTACTAAGTTTGTCAAGCTTTTTTGTCAGTATTAAGATGTACTTATTGCCTATGCATTATCTTCTTCCTCTTTTCTCATCCATTTTTTTAGCTACAACATTCTAATTTGTTACAATATACGATATTTGTATAGTAGCCTTCCACCCTCATCCTTACTCTATTAGTCCTTTGGTGAAAATTTCCCCGTCATCATTTGGTTGGATGAAGCTAATCCTTGAGTATATTCCTCAGAAATAGCTCGTGGGTAACTACCCAATATCCTGTGTATTAAAATTTTTTTCTACAGCCTCGATATTGCAAGACATTTCAACTAGATATAAAATCCTTGCTTTCACAGAGCTTTTTAAAAAAAATCCTGCTCCACTGTTGCCTTCTCTGTATGTTAGTTTTGCAAAGTTAATGCCATTCTAATTCTTTCACCTTTGTACATTACCTGTTCTTTTTGCCTTAGTGCCTTGATCCTTATCTCTTATCTATCTTTATCTCTGAAATCTAATAGTTTTATTAGGATATGTCTCAGAATTGATAATTTTGGATTAATTTTCCTTGATACCCAGTGGGCCCTTTTAATTTGTAGATTCAGCTTTTTTTCTAATCTGGAAAATTTTTTAGACTAAATATTAATTTTGTTCAATTGCTTTGTTTTCCTTTCTTAAGGACTCATAATATATTTTTGTCTTGTTTTCCATTTCCCCCACTTTCTCTCACTCAATTTCTTTCTTTACATCACTTGCATTCTCTTGACCGTATTCATGCCCTTCATTGCCTTTTTTTTTTTTAAGATTTTATTTACTTGTCAGAGAGAGAGTGCGTGCACAAGCAGGAGAGCTGCAGGCTGAGGGAGAAAGAGGCTCCCCCATGAGCAGGGAGCCTGATGCGGGACTCAGTCCAGGACCCTGGGACCACGACCTGAGCCGGAGGCAGACCCTTCGACTGAGCCACCCGGGCGTCCCTTTCATTGCCTCTTATTAAAATTCCATTTGCGTCTATTCTGCTTCAGTTATCTCATAATTCATTTGGGAAATTTCTGTCTTTTTCTTCTATTATCTGAGTTCCATCACTTTTTTTTCCCATTTCTCCTTTTTCTCATCATTTCTGAAATCAAAATTTCAGATCCAAACTGGTTTTTCTATCCTCAAATGCTTGTTTTAGTATATTCAATTTTATTTAGAATGTAGACTTACAGTTTTCTTTTTTTTTTAAACATTTTATTTATTTATTTATTTGACACAGAGAGAGAGAGAGAGAGAGAGAGAGAGAGAGACAGCCAGCAAGAGAGGGAACACAAGCAGGGGGAGTGGGAGAGGAAGAAGCAGGCTCCCAGAGGAGCAAGGAGCCCCATGCGGGGCTCAATCCCAGGACTCTGGGATCACACCCTGAGCCTAATGACTCAGCCACCCAAGCGCCCCGACTTACAGTTTTCTTGTTTCCTAGTTATTTCCTGGGAGAAGGAGATTTCCTCAGCTGATTTGTATAAACAATTGTTTCCTGATTTTCTGCAATAAATTCCCTGTGGATTTTATTTCTTCTTATTCATTTTGTGATACTTGTGGTGGAAGAGGGTTTATAAGATTCCTAGTTTAATGATACTCTTTTCTGTCATTCTGACAAAACCCAGGTAACTAGAGTGTTTTTTCGTTTGTTTTTGTTTTGGTGGTAGGGAGGGTTGAGTCCTTCAATTCTGTGGTTCTCTTTTTCGTGCAGGATTCTGAAGTTTCCCTTTTATATTCTTTATTTTTTATTTATTTATTTATTTAAAGATTTTATTTATTTATTTGACAGAGATAGAGACAGCCAGCGAGAGAGGGAACACAAGCAGGGGAAGTGGGAGAGGAAGAAGCAGGCTCACAGCGGAGGAACCTGATGTGGGGCTCTATCCCATAACGCTGGGATCACGCCCTGAGCCTAAGGCATACGCTTAACCGCTGTGCCACCCAGGCGCCCCCCTTTTATATTCTTTAAATGGTGCACTGAGCAGTGGTTTGTTGGCCAGCAAAGTGAGAGGAATGGGCAGACTTAATGAACTTGCTATTGTATTAAAACTAATGTTGCTGAAGCTTTTGGGATGACAGATAAGCTTCAGTAGTACCCATGTAGTAGCAAGGATTGCTCCTGTTCCTAGGAATTACAATCTTCAAGCAGCTAAAAAATTTCCAAAATGCTGATAACAAGTTATTTAGCTTGGTATGACTCAAAGACAGCAGCATGTTTCAGAGGAGAATCGACCTATTTCAAGTGCTTTTTTTTCTCCTTACAGGCATAAAATGAGCCCAGCAGCTCCTTTATTAGACCAGGGGGAGGGGTGCTAGAAGTGTATTTTATTCGTTTTATGCCATAATAAAGGGGTCATGTATTTAGATTTTGTTTTTTTTTTTAAGTTATTGGTGGAGAGAAGAAAGGAAGATTTAGAGAAAGCACAGAGATATAAATTTTAGCATTTGGCACAGATCTAATTTACTTGCAGTACTGTTAAGATTAATGTTAGTCATTAATAAATATAGTAGTTTCAAAGTACATCTAAATAATCCCAGCAGAGGGGCGCCTGGGTGGCTCAGTCGTTAAGCGTCTGCCTTCGGCTCAGGGCGTGATCCCGGAGTTCTGGGATCGAGCCCCACATCAGGCTCCTCTGTTGGAAGCCTGCTTCTTCCTCTCCCACTCCCCCTGCTTGTGTTCCCTCTCACGCTGGCTGTCTCTATCTCTGTCAAATAAATAAATAAAATCTTTTTAAAAATAAATAAATAAATAAATAATCCCAGCAGAATAATGCCATACTGACTCCTTTTATATTAGATTATACATAAACTTCCTTCCACATTTCCTGTGGAAGGGACTAGAAGACAACCAAGGAGATTCACATGATCTAGTAATAGAAAACGGCCAGGTGAAACAACATAAAAGGAACCTGAAAATTACTATTCAACATGGCTTAATAAAATCATTGTAAGCCAAAAAAAAAAAATTCATTATAAGCCAATTGGTAATTTATTAACCATAACAAAAAAGTTTGCTTTGTTTATAATTATCAATCTCGGGGCTCCTGCGTGGTGGAGTTGGTTAAGTGTCCAACTCTTGGTTTTGGCTCAGGTCATGATCTCAGGGTCGTGCTATCAAGCTCCATGAAAGACTCCACATGCTCAGAGTGGAGTCTGCTTAGATTCTCTCCCCCTCTCCTTCTGCCCCTCCCCCCCAAAATAAAAAAGAAATCTTTAAAAAAAAATAGTAATTATCGATCTTTTTTCAGCCAATTGCTAAAAAATACTTCCTCAAGTTTATGAAGGTTTCATTTATTCTGCTCACTCTACAAATATCTACTGACCTATTATGTGCCAAAGTTCCAGGAACTGGGGATACAACAGTATGTATGACAGACACAGCTTATGGAACTTTTAAGTCTAGCTAGGAAGACAGAAAATTAAACAAGTATATCACAGGTGTGATGAATATTTTAATAGAGAAGTACAGGGAGCTACAGGAACATAAAACGGGACCTAAATGGGAGTCCACGGTCCTTCAGTGCTTGAAGGATGAGAAGTCAGCAAGACAAGAAGGATAAGGAGG
Source organism: Ursus maritimus (assembly GCF_017311325.1). Taxonomy (NCBI): domain Eukaryota; kingdom Metazoa; phylum Chordata; class Mammalia; order Carnivora; family Ursidae; genus Ursus; species Ursus maritimus. The sequence continues at coordinate 9,011,134 of NW_024424119.1, read as the reverse complement.
CGTGAGTGTTCTAGGCCAAGGCCTGGAGTGAGCACATATTCCAGAAACTGAAAACTGTAGTGTGGCCGAAGCACTGCAGACACAGAGCTGAAAAGATCTGCAAGATCCATTGGCCTTTGTGAGCCACTGAGTAACTCTGGACTTTTGCCTAAGAGCCAGTGAAAGGTCTAGACACAACCAGATGTGCATTTTAGAAATATCCAACTCGGGGCGCCTGGGTGGCACAGCGGTTAAGCGTCTGCCTTCAGCTCAGGGCGTGATCCCAGCGTTCTGGGTTCGAGCCCCACATCAGGCTCCTCTGCTATGAGCCTGCTTCTTCCTCTCCCACTCCCCCTGCTTGTGTTCCCTCTCTCTCTGGCTGTCTTTATCTCTGTTAAATAAATAAATAAAATCTTTAAAAAAAAAAAGAAAGAAAGAAATATCCAACTCGTCAATCAACGATAGTAAAAGAGCACCAGTGGAAGCAAAACAGCACAATAAGCTTAAGGGCAATACACAGATGGAGTCTGGACTCTCAACGAGTTTTCAAGAACTTTGGAAATATTACAAGAAGAGTTCTGGACATTGTAAGTGAATCTATTTCCTAAGTGAGGGAGACAGGTTGTAGTAATGTGGAAAGGAATCTTATGGCCTCAAATACAGAGTTTTACATGGGAGAGGGGCCTCCTGAGCCATTTGAAAGAGAAAGTGGTTGAAAACAAATCTGGAAAGGCAGGTCTGGACTGCAGGTGGAGGCCTACGTAAGGAATCTGAAATCTGTCCCAGAGCAGAGGTATGGCCATTGGCAATATCTCAGCAAATGAGCACGCTCAGGTGGTAGCACAGATGAATAAATCAGAAGAAAAAACTGGACGTAGGAGAGATGGGAGGCTTTCATGGTGCTCCAAGTATCACTAATGTAAACACTAGCAGTGGGGATAAGGGAAACAGATTTGGCAGCTATTTTTTTTTCAAAGATTTTATTTATTTATTTGACACAGAGAGAAAGAGAGAGAGAGCGCGTACACAAGTGGGGGAGGGGCAAGCATAGGAAAGGGAGAAACAGACTCCCTGCTGAGCAGAGAGCCTGAACATGGGGCTCCATCCCAGGACCCTGGGATCATGATCTGAGATGAAGGCAGATGCTTAACCGACTGAACTGCCCAGGCGCCCCTGATTTGGCAGTGATTATAAAAGAAACCAAGGTGGAGTTGAAACACCTAAATTTTCAAGGGGGACAACAGAAAGGGTAGGGTCAAGTATTACAAAAAGATGAGGTGGTGTGAAGTAAGTGGGCTACAAACTGGAAATTGTAAATGTCACCATTACATACACATTTTCTCTGTAGCACTATCACAGCACAGTGTTTCTCAAAGTGGGACTGGCAGACCAACACTGATCTGAGAGCTATTTGAGAGTAAGCATTTAGAAACATTCGCAGCAATATGAATTAGTAACCTGAATATGAATAGTAATTTTACTATTGAATTTAACATGTAATTGGAAGTAATAAATGAATTCAATAAAGTTGCACGATACAAGATTAATGTACAGAAATTGATTGCATTTCTATACACTAATAATAAAGTAGCAGAAAGAAAAATTAAAAAAAAAAGTTCCATTTACAATTGCAGATTTATTCCAGAAAGAATAAAATACCAAGTTATAAACTAAACCAAGGAGGTGAAAGACCTGTACTATGAAAACTATAAACCACTACTGAAAAAACTGAAGACAACACAAACAAATGGACAGATACTGCAAGCTCATGGTAAAATATCAATACTACCCCAAACCACCTACAGGTTCAAGGCAATCCCTATCAAAATACTAACAGCGTTTTTCACAGAGCTAGAACAAATAATATAAAAATTTGCATGAAACCACAAAAGACCCGCAACAGCCACAGCAATCTTGGGAAAGAACAAAGCTGGATATATCACAATCCCAGATTTCAAGCCATACTACAAAGCTGTGGTAATCAAAGAGGATAATACTGGCACAAAAACACACATAGACCAATGGAAGAGAATAGAAAGCCCAGAAATAAACCCACACTCACACAGTCAATTACTCTATGACAGAGGCAAGAATATACAATGGGGAAATACCAGTCTCTTCAACAAACGGTGTTGGGAAAACTGGACAGCTATAGGCGAAGGACTGAAACTGAACCACTATCTCACACCACACACAAAAAATAGACTCAATAATGCATTAAAGACCTAAATGTGAGACCTGAAACATAAAACTCCTAGAAGGAAACATAGGCAATAATCTCTTAGACATCAGTCTTAGCACTATTTTTCAAGATGTCTCCTCAGGCAAGGGATGGGATGCCTGGGTGGCTTAGTCAGTTAAGTGTCTGCCTTTGGCTCAGGTCATGATTCCAGGGTCCTGGGATCGAGTCCCACATCGGGCTCCTTGCTCAGCGGGGAGCCTGCTTCTTTTTCCACCTGCTGCTCTCCCTGTTTGTGCTTTCTGACAAATAAATAAAATAAAATCTTAAATAAATAAATAAAAATAAACTACTGGGACTATATCAAAATAAAAAGCTTTCGCATAGCAATTAAAATCATCAACAAAAAGGAAAACTACTGAAAGGGAGAAGATATTTATAAATGACATATCCAATAAAGTGTCAATATCCAAAATAAAGAACTTATACAACTCAACAGCAAAAAACCCCAAATAATCCAATTAAAAAAGACAGAGGGCCTGAATAGACATTTCTCCAAAAAACACATAAAGACAGCCAACAGACATATGACAAGAGGCTCAACATCATTAATCATCAGGGAAATGCAAATCAAAACCACCAAGAAATATCACCTCAAATTAATCAGAATGGTTAGAATCAAGAAGACAAGAAATAACAAATTTTGGCGAGGATGTAGAGAAAAGGAACCCTTGGGCACTGTTGGTAGGAATTAAACTGGTGCAGCCACTGTGGAAAACAGTATGAAGGTTCTTGAAAAAAATAAAAATATAAATACTATATGACTCAGTAATTCCACGACTAGGTATTTACCCAAAGAGAACAAAAACCCTAATTCCAAAAGATATACGCATCCTTATGTTTACTAGGGCATTACTTACAATAGCCAAGATATGGAAGCAACTCAAGTGTCCATGGATAGATGGATAAAGGTGTGGTGTGTGTAATGGAGTATTACTCAGCCATAAAAAAGAATGAAATCTTGCCATCTGCAATAACATGAATGGACCTAGAGGGTATTATGCGAGGTGAAATAATTCAGACCGAGGAAGAAAAATACTATATAATTTCACTGATATGTGGAATTTAAAAAAGAAAACAAGCACACAAAAAGCAGAAAACAGCCCCATAAATACAGAGAACAAACTGATGGCTGCCAGGAAAGGTGGGAAGAGTGGCAAAATGGGTAAAGGAGAGTGACAGGTACAGGTTTCCAGTCATGGAATAAGTAAGTCATGGGGATAAGGGGACAGCATAGAGAATACAGTCAGTGGTAATGTTAACTGGTATTATGAAGAGCTAACAGATGGTAGCTACACTGGTGGTAAGCATAGAACATACAGAGCTGTCGGATCACTACGCCCTCCACCTGAAACTAATGACACATTGTATATCAACTGTATTTCAATAAAAACAAATTCAAGGGGCACCTGGGTGGTTCACCCAGTTGAGCATCCAACTTTTTTTTTTTTTTAAAGATTTTATTTATTTATTTGACAGAGATAGCGACAGCCAGCGAGAGAGGGAACACAAGCAGGGAAGTGGGAGAGGAAGAAGCAGGCTCACAGCGGAGGAGCCTGATGTGGGGCTCGATCCCATAACGCCGGGATCACGCCCTGAGCCGAAGGCAGACGCTTAACCGCTGTGCCACCCAGGTGCCCCGAGCATCCAACTCTTGATTTCAGCTCAGGTCATAATCTCAGGGTCATGAGATTGAGCTCTCCATCCATCCTGAGGGTGGAGCCTGCTTAGGATTCTCTCTCCTCCTCTCCCTTTGCACCCCACCCACCCCTGCACAAATGCTCTCCACCCTCCCCCAATTCAAGATAATGATATACTTCAAAAAATGAAAAAAATAAAAAGCATAATGACCTGGAAATCTGGAAATTTGTGTGTGGGGGGGTAGTTTTCTTTAATAAAGTCTTTTTAATCTTCAAAAAATACTACTAACCTAAAGGACTTTTATTGTGTTTGTCTTTTAATTCTATTTTCCTAGTAATTCACTGGTATCCTATTTCACAAAAATAGGAATCTGTCAAAAATTAAAAATCGAAAACAAAAGAATACAGTTTGAAAGACACTATCAGTATTTGGCTTGTGCTGGAATCTAAGTAGATTAACTGTAAACACACATTTAAAAATAAACACAAAAATAAGTGAAAATAAACAAAAAACAAATCTGAATACAGACTGGACATTAGAGGTTATGTATTTACTGTTAATTTTCTTAGGTACAATAATACCACTCTGATTATGGAGGAGAATTATACTTAAGGGAGCTACACGCTGATATATTTAGGTCTGAATTACGATGTCTGAAACTTACTGAATGGTTCAGCAATAGAAAAAGACTTGCAGCAGGTTATCCCAAACACGCAGAGCTAAAGCAAATTGGGCCAAATGTTAATGGTTGGATTTAGGGGGTGGGATGATAACATTACGTACTCTTAACTTGTGAATGCTATAATGTTGAAAAAAGATTTAAGTAAGTACTACACAGTAAAAGTTAAGTCTTCCATACCCCAAAGTCACTAGGTCGGTATTCTCTGGGACGACATCTGGATCCTCACCCTCCTCAAGGCACTTCAGTTTATCAAGGCTAAAACATAAACAAAAAGGAAAAAGCAATCACCCATCTTGTCCACAGCGAGTCAGGTTTGTTAAATACATCATTAAACAATTACGAAGTCAGATAAAATCCAGTAGGCGGGGCTCAGAGGAGGCCGGAATTCAAGACAATGATATCTTTGCGGATTTTCTACAGAGAAAGGATACATGGCCGACTGATGTATGGCGGCCAATATGGTTAAACGAAGAAAGAGATCGTTAAAAGTTGTTTTTTTTTTTTATATTTTCACCCCCCATAAAAGGCACTTTGGGGGGAATATTCGGTAACAGCATACCTGCAGGTCCCCAAAAAGAACCACAATTAATCAAAGGTTTTAACACTCCTCTGGTTAAATCCCTTTTCAGCCTCATCATTACTAAGGTTCCTCCATTGTCAAAGTGTCTTGTCAATGGCAGCTACACACATCGCCGTTACTAAATGCTTTTCTACATTAACAAGCACTTAAACAATTAACCAGTAGAAAAATTAATCTTTTATGCAGCTCTCTCGTTCCTTCACTCCAACTCGCAGAAATTGTGCATTCCTATCACGGGACTTCTCCCGGGGTTCCAGGAAAGCTCGGGCAGGTTGAAAGCTTTGAAGGGCGGTCCTCCTCCTACCCCTGCGAGTACACCACATGCCCTCCCAAGGATGAGTCCCAGGGGAGCGCAGGAGCAAAGCTGCACCCAGGTTAGCTCCAAGCAGCAACAGCCTCTCGGCTCCGCACTCACCCGCACACCGTCCGCAGCTCGGCTGCTGCCTCCAGGCTGCAGCCCAGATCCCGGGCCACCGCAGCATCCTCCTGGCCCCAGTCCGCGACCCCCTGCCTCCCCGGCAACGCGGATGCCTGTGGCTCCTTCAGGGACAAGTCCCCTTCCCCGCGCAACCGGCCACGCCACAGCTCCCCGAAAGCGCCCACATGGAAAGTACGCGTGTTTAGCTCCGGAAGCTCGTACTCTGGAAAGTTGCTGCTCCCACTGCTGGAGACTGGGTCCTGCCTGCCGTCCATCCCGCGACACGCTGGGCCACCCCGACTGCCTTCAGCCATGTTCGCCCCACTCCTTTCCCTGCAAAAGCCGGGCTATCAAGACCTCGCGGAGCGTGATGGGACTTGTAGTTGCACCGGGCTCGGTCTGAAGAGCGGCGGGGCTGAGTGGGACAGCTTCAGACACTGCATTTCCCAGCAGGCACCAGGCCGGGCACGCCCCCGGGCGCGGCACCGCGAGCTTCCGCGCGCAGGGCTGAGCGCATTGTTCTCCGCTCGCGGCGATGCGGCGAGCGGTTGATTGGGCTCTCGGTCCTGGGTAACCTGTGTTGTTCCGTTCCGGTTCCCCACGGTTACGTAGCATCGCTCTCTGCTAGGTGGGGCGGCTTCTGTACGCCCTTCGATCCGGTTCATTGCCGTTGCTCGGCCCGGGATGCAGGACTTTTCCTTGGCTCCCGGATTCGTGCGCTGCGCTGCTGCCTCAGTGTCTTAGAGCTTGAGAGACGTGGGCGGCGAGGGTTGAGACCACGGATACGGCCGGCCCTCCAGATCCTGGTCGTTAAAAAAAATCTCCCCAGCAGCCTCGAGTTCTTGTGTATATATGTAGGCATTGCTGTACACATTCACAGTAGTGTTTATTGAGCGTCAACTGTGTATCATTAGCCGTACATTATTAACCCTGATGTACATTTTTATTTTTAAAAATCATAACCTTTCCAGGCAGGGATTATCATGCCCGTGGTACTGTTGAGGAAGGAGTTAACTGCAAGGAAATAGAAGCAGGATTGGAACTGTCTAGCTTTAGATGGAGCTTTTCCCGTCTCTCAGAGACCGCAAGGAGGGAGCAGGACATACAGAAAGAGCGCTGGTTGGTTATTTATTTATTTATTGGTATGTTATTCACACATCATATACTTAACCCATTTAAAGTGCTCGTTCAATGGTTTTTAATAATCGATTTAAGACTATCTTAACCACTCCAAAAAGAAACTGTACCTTTGAGCTATAGCCCCCAATACTCTCAACTCCTCCAGCCCTACCCAACCACCAATCTTTGTCTATAGATGTACAGATTCTGGACATTTAGTGTAAAAGGCGTGTTTATGTGGTCTTTTGTGATCAGCTTCTTTCACTTAGCATAATGTCTTCAGGGTTTATCCATATTTTGCATGTATCTACTTCATTTCTTTTTATGGATGAATAATATTGCATTGTGTGGTACATCACATTTTGTTTACCCATTCATCAAAAAGTTGTTCCTACGTTTTGGCTATTATGAATAACACTACTATGAACTTTCATGTATAAGTTTTTTGTGCAGACATATATTTTCATGTCTTTCATATATATGTATATGTTAACTATGTTAAGCCATGTGAAGAATTGCCTGTTTTCCACAGTGGCTGCCCCATTTTACACTCCCACCAAAATCGTATGCGGAATCAGATTTCTCCACATCTTTGCTATTATCTGATTATAGCCATCTTAGTGGGTGTGAAGTAGTATCTTGAGGTTTTGGTTTGCATATCATACCTAATGATATTGAGCATCTTGGCTTATTGACCATTTGTATATCTTCTTTGGAGAAATGTCTATCCAAGTCCCGTGCCAATTTTTTTTTGAAGATTTAATTTATTTATTTGACAGAGAAAGGGCATGCACAAGCCGGGGGAGCGGCAGAGAGAGAGGGAAAAGCAGACTCCCTGCTGAGCAAGGAGCCCGATGTGGGGCTCCATCCCAGGACCCTGGGATCACGACCAGAGCCGAAGGTCTGGTCTTAACCAGACTTAACCAACTGTCCCACCTTTGCCAATTTTTAATTAGGTTATATGTCTTTTTATAGGAGTTCTGGTATTTATCAATATATTATTATAGGAAACATCTGTTGTTTTTGTCCGCCAAGATTCTTACAACTGATCCCTACTCCTTTTGGTCCTCCTGGGGCAGCCAATCATAGAGTCCTTCCCACTCTGCCACAGTGATTGGTTCAAGGATGAGTAAGTGGATTCAATTAAAACCAAGCAGAATCCTCTGAGGATTGATCTATAAACTAAGAAACTCTTCTTCTATTCTGAAGACCTAAGCATGTGCCCCCAGATAGCCTGTATCAGCCAGAGGAAACCTTAAAAGAAGGAAAGCCAAGACTTCAAAGAAGTCAGAAGGTAGAGAAGGAGAAAAGTCATGTGACTTAGAATATTGCGGCTGAGGCCATCTTCCTCCCCCGCCCCCACCTAGCTATTATGGAAGCCTGTAATTGTTTTTATTTTAAGCTAGTTTGAGTTGGATTCTTTTATTTTTTTTAAGTTGTATTTATTTATTTGAGAGAGAGCGAGCATGAGTGTGGAGGCGAGGTGGGGGGCAGAGGAGTATGGGGTGCATGCGGTGGTGAGGGTGGGAGAGCAGACTCCCCGCTGAGCGGACAGCCAACTCGGGAATTGATTCCAGCACCCTGAGATCATGACCTGGCTTAACCAACTGAGCCACCCAGGTGCCTCATATGAGTTGGAGTCTTACAACCTAAAGACTTGGTCCGAACCTCTCAACAGGGGGAGCTCTCTCTCCAGAGAATGAGGTCACCCTTCAGGTGAAAGAATTCTAACCTACGTTCGGGATTTAGCAACACTGGCTTCAGGAGTGGAGACCACAATGGTTCTTGAGCAGCAGCGGGTAGGGGCAGGACCAGAACATGCAGGTCAGAGAGAGGTGGTTCTTGTCACTGTAAGGTGTGGCACTGGGAACAGCAGCTTGAGGGGTGTGGGTTCCAAGGATTAGCGGCAAGCGCCAGCGGCAATTGCAACAGGGCAGTCAGTTGAGTCTATTACTATCAGCAAGCAGCCTCTCCTTGGAATAAGGCTGAAGGGGTCCATAGTAGCCACGGCAGCACAAAAAGTATTTTGAGCTGAATGCAATTGAGAAGAGGCATTTTCCCCCCTGAACTCCACTGTCTGCCTAAATGCAGAGCCTCCCCCAAAGAACTCAATTGTCATAAAAATTGTGCCCCTAAAAAAATACTTCTTTGCAATCCATTACCCCAATTGAGCATAAATCTCTTGATGAATTACCAAAGCTACACTGCTTGTGATCTTATTCTAAGCCAATTGATTTTTTCACTTGTTTACATTTACATGTGAGCCACAATTAGCAGGGGAGCACACCTCAATTCTAAATTTAAATGACAATCACAAAGTGCTTGACCTTTCTTTCCTTCATGCTCTGTGGGGCAGGCCTTCCCACCACATTCAAAGAAAGGCCCTACAAGACCCGCTGCCCTTACAGCCACCCACGTGGCATTTCTAGTGCGAAGGGATAGAGGCAAAAGCCTAGTCCTCACCCAATACCCTTTAGACATTGTGAGACTTTAGGAAAATAAGAACTAGCCAGCTCTTCTGCACCAAGGTCTTGAGGATTCCTCATTGAAAATACGAAGAGGAAATCTTTTGCTTGGTACTTACTGTTCCTGGATTCTGCTTCAACAGATTGTGTGCTCAGGTGGAAAATGGCTTTCCTGAAGCGGGGGAACCACGTGGGGGTTTCTCTCTGCCAAAGAAAGTAGTAGTAGAAGGACAGAAAGGGAGATGATGGGGGGCACCTGGGTGGCACAGTGGCTAAGCATCTGCCTTCGGCTCAGGGCGTGATCCTGGAATCCTGGGATCGAGCCCCACATCGGGCTCCTCTGCTGGGAGCCTGCTGCTTCCTCTCCCACTCCCCCTGCTTGTGTTCTCTCTCGCGCGCGCACGCTCTCTCTCTCTCTTTCTCTCTCTCTCGCTGGCTGTCTTTCTCTGTCAAATAAATAAATAAAATCTTAAAAAAAAAAAGAAAGGGAGATGATGGGACTGGGAAAGACAGCTGGAGGGCTCTTACTCATAAAGGCAGTCGGTAGAACAATCACCATTTAGTGAGGAATAAGATCACCATTCAGAGGCCTGACATTAATTACAAGGAATGTTGACAACTGAGGTGCAAAAGCATGAATCTAGCACCCCCCTTTCATTCTAAGCAACAATGCTTTTCAAGGTTGAATAATAAGAACTTTCTTTTTATTCTCTAAATTTCCCCCAACTAGTTGCTTTAGAATACCTGTACTATTTCTTGTGAGTGAGCAAAGAGAGTAAGAAAGTCCATTGGTAAAAAATACAGTCAGAATATGTTCTGGCCCCCTTTGGTTATAGGGACTGTGGATGTGAAGAAGAGATTTGGGAGAAGCGGCCGTTTTTGTTGGAGGGAACTTGGGGCATTGTCTGATTCCCCTGACCTGAGTCTGGCATCATCCTAAGATTCTGCAACCAGATATTCTTCTTTCTGCTTAAGTTACCTTAGTTCCTCTGTGTGACACGTTCACTCCTGTAAGGGGAGTAGATCCTGGAAATGGTATAAAATGACTGAAGGCTAGAAGTATGGGATCAGATAATGAAATACTCTCTGACACAAGATCCTGGCCTCATCTTGGATGAAAACATCTTTTCCCTCTCTTCTCATCCTCCATACTCTTGTGAAGCAAGTCAGTACGCACAGCGTATCCTCAAGACGGGAGGGTAGAAATTAAGATCCATCTCCTAGAGTGGAGATGCTTATATTAAAAAATGGTTGTTGTTATGGTTGATCTGAAATTCAAATTTAACTGTTCTTTATTTTATCGGCAAACCCATGCCTGGCCTACAGTCTACTTCATAACCTTTCACATCAGGCCCTGGAGCCATAAGAAACTTTTCTCTGGCTTTCCTGAGAGAGAGAAAGCAAAAACCAGAGAGAGAAAGAGAGATGAGAGGATAGGCCCAGTTTTTCCCTATTTGGGAAAAGCCCTGCGCGCCAAGCCATGCTAGGCCATTGGTCAGCATCCAGACAGCCCTGTCCTATCTCCGCTTCTGTTCTAACCAGTTGTGGCCATGGTGATGGGCTGCCTGGGGG
>NW_024424119.1:8957446-9000429 GCF_017311325.1 Ursus maritimus | reverse complement strand
GGGGGGGGGGGGGGGGGGGGGGGGGGGGGGGGGGGGGGGGGGGGGGGTGTAGGGCCACACGCAGTTTGTTTCCATTGACAGCAGGCAGTTAGGAATGTAATTATGGGGGCGCCTGGATGGTTCAGTCGCTTAAGCATCTGCCTTCAGCTCAAGTCATGATGCCAGGGACCTGGGATGAAGCCCAACATCTGGCTCCCTGCCGAACCAGCTTCTCCCTCTCCCTCTGCCCCTCCCCCCACTCACGCTCACTCTCTCACTCACTCTCTCTCTCAAATAAATAAAATCTTAAAAAAAAAAAAAAAGGAATGTAATTATGTCTAGTGCATGTAAGTCTGAGGTAAGCATCTCATTCCAGTCCCGCTCCTTGCTACCTTCTCTACCTCAGGCAGAAAGAGGCTCCTTTTCTAGTACCCCTTACCTCAACTCAGTGCTGGTCCTTCTCCTCCCTTAGTCTTGAGACTCTTGGATACAACTGAGGTTTTTTCGCCCACTTCCCTACTACTGACACCTGCTCCTGGCTCCTGTCAGGTCGATCTCGCTTGCTCTCTTTGCTGCACAAAATGTGGTCACCATTTTCCTCTGCTCACCCAGATCATGTAGGATTCAACCAACGTGCTTTAGTCCTACAAAGTCTTTCCCACCCCAATCTGTACTGTTCTGTCCAAACTCTATAGGGTGTCCTATATACTGCACCACCGCAAAAGTTTAATCGGCCTGTTTCTTTTGTGCACGTTTTTTAATTGAAGTATGACTGACATACAATATCCTATTAGTTTCAGGTATACATCATAGTGATTTGATATTTTTATACATCCCCATGATTTTTTAAAAGATTCATTCATTCATTTGAGGGGGGGAGGGGCAGAGGAAGAAGGAGAGAGAGAATCCCAAGCAGACTCCTTGCTGAGCACAGAGCCTGATGTGGGGTTGGATCCCAGGACCCTGAGACCATGACCTGAGCTGGAACCAAGAGCCAGGCACCTAACCAAATGAGCCACCCAGGCAACCCCCCATGATGTTTTGGGGTTTTTTTTTTTTAATTGTAAAGCAAAATCATAGCACTAGACATTTTTTAATCACACATGTGGCAACAACCCAAATGACTTTAAAAAAAATTTAAGTAGCTTTCCAACTTTTGTAATAATCACATATAGTTTATATGGCTGCTGGCTGCCATATTTATATCTTCCCAGCTCTTGTGATCTGAGAGGTAAGGCCCCCTCTCATCTTGCCTTGGAATGCGTGCCCACCACAGAGTGTCCCATTCCTTTGAACCCATGACTGGTGCTAGAGGAATGAGCTACGATGTTTGGTCAGATGTAGGTCACCCTGTGTTCACATGATTAGATACTGTGCATGATGGCTCCACCGAAATCCAAATCAGAGTTGGCAAGTGGACCAGAAAAGAGTAATTTCCAAAAAAAGGCAGTCAATAATGGGCAGACAAAAACAACAACTGTCTACAACAACCAAGATTCTCCTGAATTTTGCTACAATGATCCAATCCCCTCAAATCTGGCCATCTTTTGGGGAACTGAAAACAAAGCTTTTGAAACTATTAGATTGAGGACTGAAATCTCATTACCAGGTAATGGCAAATGTTAGGGGACACTGTAATTTGAATGACACTGATTCTACTTAATTATATCTTCTTTCATTTGAACGTCTGAATGAATTTTATAATAATCAGGTGGTATGAAATGGCTAAGAGGGGACTACTGTTCTTCTTTTAACGAGGGGTGCACCAAGGCTTGAAAGGATGGAAAAAATATATAAAAAGCCTGTCTGAGGCATGTGGGTGTCTCAGTCAGTTAAGTATCTGCCTTCGGCTCAGGTCATGATCCTGGGGTCCTGGGATCGAGTGCGGCATCAGGCTCCCTGCTTGGTGGGGAGCCTGCTCCTCCCTCTGCCCCTTCCCCCCACTCATGCTCGCCAACCTCTCAAAAATAAATAAATAAATAAATAAATAAATAAATAAATAAATAAATAAATAAATAAAATCTTTCAAAAAAACCAAACAAGCCCTGTCTGATGACATTCACTAGCCTATTGCCTGGAGTGAGTTAAGACTTTTTAGCCTTGTATCCTACACTCTCCACAAGGGAGGGAAGCTTCTAAAGCTCAAAATTTCAGTGCATTTTTTTTTTAATTGGAAGATGACTTTAGGGTATACAGTTTTATTTGTTTTATTTTGCCAGTGTTTTAAATGAAAAGCCTTCACATCCTTTCGGGAATAAGGCAGGAGGCATGTTGTTTAAATTGAATGAATGCACCCACATAAGAAGGAATCAAAATTCTGCTTCCAAATCTAGATGGTAGGCCTCCCTGCCAACAATGTTTTGCTTTCTCACCAGCCATAAGTCTCCACTCATGTTTGTGTTTTTAAAGGTGCCTATTCTTATATTATGCAATTGCTGTTAGAGTATTACTACCCACATAAGAGGGAGATGAAATAAGACATGCTCCTTTGATTTCCTTTTGCCAGAAAGTTTCTGACTTATGGAGCAGTTTAAAAAAAAAAAAAGTAGTCTTCTGAGCCCTATACCCAACTGCAGTGTTTCCTTGCAATGTATTCTTTGAAAAATTATTTACATTTTTAATAGATAATATTTTAGTTAAAAAAAATAAGTGTTCAATGAAAAGTTTCATTCTCACCCTTTCCACTATCCCCAGACCCAATAGTAACCACTTTTATCAGATGTATGTTATGTGTACAGATTTTTCATGTAAATGTGAATATGAATGTGTATTCTTCTTTTACCCCATTTAAAACAAGACATTACTATTCTAAATGTTACTTTTTTTTTTTAACTTAACACTGTATCTTAAAGATCTCCCATATTAGGGGTGCCTGGGTGACTCAGTTAAGCCACGGCCTTTTGCTCAGGTCATGATCTCAGGGTCCTGGGATTGAGCCCTGCGTCAGGCTCTGTGTTCAGCAGGGAGTCTGCTTCTCCCACTCCTTCTCCCTCTGCCCCTCTCCCTGCTCATGCTCTCTCTCAGATAAATAAAAAAACCTTAAAAAAAAAAAGATCTCTTATAATAGAAAGCTTTCTTAAATAGAGAGCTTCCTCACTCTTTTTTACAGCTGTATAGTCTTCCACCAAGTGGATCTACCGTATTTATTTAAACAGTGCTCATTAATTAACATGTGGATGGCTTTTAATCTCAAACTCTTACCAACAATGCTGCAATTCTTAATCTTATATGTAAGTCATTTGTTACAAGTACATATATTTCTGTAGGATAAGTCCCCAAAATGGGATTGCAAAGTTAAATAGTTAACAAATTTGTCATTCTTACAGTGTTTTCTTAAAGCAGTACTACCGTTCTTCTCTTGGTGATCTCGTTCTTTCTCCAATACTCATTTTAAACATTAGCTACTCTGTGAAGACTTTCTGACCCCTTTTGTGAAGACAACCTTTTGTTCCCAACAATGGGAAAGCAATGTCCATGTTTGTACCTTCGTTATAGTCCTTAGCCCTTTGTACTGAGATTATTTATCGGTAAGGCAGTTACCCTCACTGGTCTATGATGTTGAAAAACAGGAATGCTAGATAGATAGAGAGATAGACAGATAGACAGATAGATGATAGTTAGATATCTTTTAAGTAGGCTCTTGAACTCAAGACCCTGAGATCAAGACCTGAGTTGAGATCAAGAGTTGGGGCCTCAACCGACTGAGTCACTCAGGTGCCCCAATCTGCTATATTTGTAACCTCAGAACCATGGACAGTGCTTTGTGCACAGTAGATGTTCCATACAGATGGATGAATGGATGGATGGGTAGAAGAATAAATGAATATGATCAAAGAAATTGCTATTACTAGAGTAAGTTCCAAAAATTATGATCCTATGGAGAAGCTGGGGCAAATATCAATGTGAAATGCTAGTGTGTATTTTTATGCTTTTAGATTTGGCCTGGCTGGGCCAGTTGTCTGAAGGAGAAGTCCTGGACTCACTGCAGAGCCCACTGCATTCAGGTAAATAGTCAACAGCTGAGATGTGTACTGGATATGGCTCATATGGAGGCAAGCACCGGAAACTGATCTTCTATCACTTAGGCAGAAATTAGATTAATTGTGCAAGCTCACAAGAGAAGGCAAAGCTAAAAGGCAAGTCTCGGGCAAGGAAGTCACAGGGTTGGTCCTTCAGAAACAGGAAGAGCTTGTGGGCTTTTCTCCTGAACTTTGCCAGGGGTGACTCAGCTCCTACCATGTTCTGTCTCTAAGTTCTCAGAGTTTGCAGGCAAGAACCTGTTAGGTCACTGCTCCCTCTCCTCAGATCATTTAGACGTAGCTTAAGTACAAGATGATGGCATGGTAACATACGCATGGCCTTCTGGGAAACCATGATGTTCCAGACAGCCATTGCAATTTTTTTAAAAAGATTTTATTTATTTATTTGACAGAGATAGAGACAGCCAGCGAGAGAGGGAACACAAGCAGGGGGAGTGGGAGAGAAAGAAGCAGGCTCATAGCGGAGGAGCCTGATGTGGGGCTCGATCCCAGAACGCCGGGATCACGCCCTGAGCCGAAGGCAGACGCTTAACTGCTGTGCCACCCAGGCGCCCCAGCCATTGCAATTTTTGGCTGCAAGAGAAGCCAAGGTGACAAGATAGTAGGCTTCCTATCAGGTGTGGACAGCAAAACGATAAAGAGGTCAGGGACAAGTAGAAATCAGGTCAGTAGGGCCAGGAATCCAACAGAAGCACACACAAAAGTCCGGCCATCAGGACTTGGGCAATAGGTCAGAATTAGACTGGCAGCCAAATATGGAGTTGGAGTCATCTGAGCACATCTGGCCCCAGGTCAAGATTGGTTCTGGGAACTAGAAGAGGACTGAGCCTGAGCTTGGCATATGAGTGGGAAGCCACTAAGAAGGATGTACAGACTGGAAACCAGGCTGGACCTGGCATGCACCATTGCTCCACGCAGATCTCAGAGAAGTTACCTAGGCATTTCTCTTCACTCGTTAGTGCCAACTGACATTATGAAGGACAGGCCCAGCCTACCTCGATCCCGACAAAGTGTACCAAAAAATGCTTACGTATTTCATTGTCTTTCAACTATGGGTGCTTGTTGGGATTTTTTGTTCATGTTATTTGGCCTTGAATCCAACTTGAATGCTAGTGTTCCTAGAAAAGGGAGGATACTAGTGTTCATTTGTGCCCAGACATAGTGACAGTGATCTCATATGCATTGTTACATTTAAAAATATCCTCAAAGTAGCCACTTGAGGGAAGGGTTAGTCCTCTTTTTATAGATGAGTTAACTTAGGCCAAGGAAGATAAGCTGCCTTAGCCCCTATGGGGCTGCCATAACATAATACCACAGAGGGGCGCCTGGGTGGCTCAGTTGGTTAAGCATCTGCCTTCAGCTCAGGTCATGATCCCAGGGTCCTGGGATCAAGCGCCACGTGGGCTCTCTGCTCAGCGGGGTGTCTGCTTCTTCCTCTCACTCTCCCTCTGCACTCCACCCCCTCCAAATAAATAACTAAAATCCTAAAAAATACCACAGAATGGGTGACTTCTAAACCATGAGCATTTATTTGTCACAGCTCTAGAGGCTGGGAAGTCCAAGATCACAGCACCAGCATATTTGGTATCTAGCAAGGGTCCACTTCCCAGATAGTCATCTTTTTACTGTTAACTTCACATGGCGAGAAAACTTTCCCTCTGAGGCCTCTTACATAACAGCACCAATCCCATTCATAAGGGCTTTGCTGTCAGGACCTAGTCCTCCCCAGGGTTCCCCCTCCTAATACCATCACTTTGGAGGGGGGAGCTTCCAACACATGGATTTGGGGGTGTGCAAACATTCAGGCTATAGCAGAAGGCATAGTAATATGAACAAAGTTTTCTCAGACCCGACACTCATTTTCCCCTCTTCATAGCAACTTCTAGATTCTCGCGGTTCTCATCACATGCACCTGGAGGCCTGTATTGATATGGACCATACAGCAGCCATGATGTCATGGACTATGGAATGCACTGGAAGTCAGGAAACTTCAACTCTGAGATCAGCTGTGTTATTAATTAGGCGGTGGCTTAGTTTACTCACCTGTAAAGTGAGGAGATTGAATTAGCTTACAATGGAGGCTCTTCATTGTTCTAAAAATGCCTTGCCTCTGACTTCATAGCCTTCGAAGCCACTAAAAATCACTTCTGCTTTAGAGAACTTCTATTAGCTCTCTAGTTATGGCTCCACAAAATGGTGCCATATTTTGTTGGCCTCTGTAAAGATTTTGGTGTACTCTTGACCTGCTTCTTTATTCCTTTGCTAATTTTTTCACATGATGTATGATTCAAGGAAGCAGAACTAAATACCGGATCAGTATGGTCTGGCATTCTCAGGAAACTTTGAACTTACCTACGCAGTTATATTCCATGAAAGGGAGGTATATGCAAAATGACCTCCAAAGGCCAAAGGAGTTGGAAGTCTGAAGAAAAAGGCTGACAAGGGATGGTTTGTTAAGGGGACTTACAGACAAAAGCTGTCTTGGGCAGCTGCAAGATGAGTACATCTCCAAAACCCCATCTCCTGTAAGAACTGCTATCTCCAGAGCGGATCAAGGATGCTATGCCCTGAGGGTGGACTTAAGGGTGTGGTTAAACAAAAAGAAAGAATGTGGAAGGCCCGGGGGCGCCTGGGTGGCACAGCGGTTAAGCGTCTGCCTTCGGCTCAGGGCGTGATCCCGGCGTTCTGGCATCGAGCCCCACATCAGGCTTCTCCGCTAGGAGCCTGCTTCTTCCTCTCCCATTCCCCCTGCTTGTGCTCCCTCTCTCGCTGGCTGTCTCTGTCAAATAAATAAATAAATAATCTTAAAAAAAAAAAAAAAAAAGAATGTGGAAGGCCCGGCCTGTGCTCCAAAAGGTTTCAGGTCACAGAGCTGACATTGTGGCCAATTTGTCTAACAGGGGTGTTAATCTGGTTCACACAACAGTTTCTCAGGCAGGGGACAGGCTGCCTTCTTTACATTTTAGGATTGAGCCATAAAAGTTACTTTAAAAATTTCTCCCCTATTTTTAGGAGTAACTATCATTTTTCAAATTGAAATTCTTATTTAGAATTCCAAAATGTAAACCAAATGTAACTGCGTGTGAAAAAAGTTACTACATCAGCAGCAGAGAAAAAAATCCTGTTGAGAGAAAAGTGGTGGTTTTTTTTAATGTTTTTTTATTATATTATGTTAGTCACCATACAGTACATCCCTCGTTTTTGATGTAAAGTTCGATGATTCATTAGTTGCGTATAACACCCAGTGCACCAGGCAATACGTGCCCTCCTTACTACCCATCACCAGCCTATCCTGAGAAAAGTGGTTTTTGTATTGGGAAAGACTTTTATGGGTAGAAAGTGTGGTTTAAACTCCTGCGCACTAGAAAAAGAACAGAAATTTGGAGGTGGAGGGGTTGATAAAAGAGAGTGGAGTAAGGGCGTGACAGAGTCATGGGCTGGAGCTCAAGACCCCTGAAATTGATTGAAGGAATTTTTTAAGAGTGGAGTGTAGCTAATATTCGGTTTTATAGTGTTAGTTTTCTGTGATGAAATCTGTATTCTAAGTGCCTGACATTAAGCTTTCTGATCATAATATGAGTGCCTCCCTTTAAGCTTTTGATTGCTGAAGCATCCATTTCAAAGGTAGCGCTCTGGAACAGACATATTTCCAGCTCTGTCACAGCTATGAGTAAAACAACCAGGTACAAAAAACTCTGTTGGCCCCACCTGTGAAGTTTCCTATGAGAAAGCCCTAGGTAACCCAGATAACTGACCACTCAGGGGACGCCGCTTCCCCCTTCCTGCACCCTACTTCCTGCTCTTATGGTTTAAATTCACCAACAGAGCGAACCTCAAAACTGTAGGCACCCCACCTTCCACCCTAATAAAGGCAGAGCCCCAGATCTTTGTTTGCTCCCTCCCTCCTGCCTCGTCTTGCTACCTGTGACCTCGCTGTGTGGCCTTCAGACATGCCATGTACCCTCTCAGATTTGTAATACATCTTGTTTTGCAAAGTTTCCTGATGTTTTTTTTGCTTCAGTACATCCTGCAATCACAGTAAGAACCACCAGGGACAGTCCAGCCACAATATTGGCTCCGATAGGGGTTCACCACAAGTAGTGTGGGCAACGGTGAGTGCCCAGGCATTCCTAGCAGATAGCATCACTATCAACAGGGTGAGGCCAATAGAACAAAATCTTATACAACTCTACAACTTCCCAACACACAAACACCCTTGTGTGAGTGGGGCTTTTGTTTGTTTGGTAGGTAGGAAGGGGTAAAAAAATAAGGAACAGAACTAAGTTCCACGTAAACTAAATTAATTTGCTGAAAGCAGAAACAATCACTTATCAAGTGCTTCTAAGTCCCAGGCACTGTATTTGGTACATTTAGTCTTCTAGACAATCCTAGGACCTAGGTACTTTCGTTACCCAATGATCTATCATAGCCACTAACTCAGGAAATGAATGGGCTATTCCCAGTGCACTGCTGTGGCCAACTGATCCATCCAGGTTCCAAGGGGGCTGGACAAATCAAAAGCATGGCTCCTGGCTGGGTTTGCCAACACTGTTGCCAAACAGACTTAGATAAACTCATTACAAGAGAAGCCAATAACTCAAGAGATAAAGGTTTGGAAAAGAAAAAGGGAGAAATTGATTTTGGGTGCTGACAGCCAGGGGAGTGGCTGGCCTTAACAACTGACCTCTTTGCTGATGAGATGGATACCTAGGGTCTTTATAGGAAGATGTTTAGGGGGGTAGGTTCAAGAGAGCAGGCAGAGAGCAACTGATCACAGGTGGGGGTCGGTATGTGTTCAGCACATGATGGGCAGGGCAAGAGGTGTGGAAAAGGGGTGTGGTCTTCTAGGCATTCTGTTGCTATCAGGGCTTTTCTGGCCTGGGAGTTGGAATGTTCCAATCATTGTAAAACATCTTCCTCAATGTCTCAAGAAAGTATGATAAGAAATAACCGTTGAGGTCTATAGTTGAACAAGAGGGCTTGTTGACACTATTATTAATCTCTGCTTTAGAGATATTAAAACTAAAGTCTAGGAGTGCCTTGGTGGCTCAGTTGGTTAAGCGACTGATTGATCAACTCTTGATTTTGGCTCAGGTCATGATCTCAGGGTCATGAGATCGAGCCCTGTGTCAGCTTCTGTACTCAGTGGGGAGTCCGCTTGAGATTCTCTTCCTCTCCCTTTGCCCCTCCTACCCGCAAGCTCATGTGTGTGCTCTCTCTCTCTCTCAAATATATAAATCTTAAAAAACAAAACAAAAAGCCAAGCCCCAAAAAACCAAGGTCTGGAGAAAATTCATATCTTATACAAAGTTACCCAGGGCACTAGTGGTGAGGGTAGGATTTGAATTCAGATTTGTCTGATTCTATAACCCATTTTCCACTCAGTCACTATCCTGTATGGCTGCTCATGTTGAATCATGGAGTCTAATTGTTGGGTGACAACTTGGAACTAGTAGCAAGCTATGCTTTCTCTTCTTTGTCTTCCTCCGAATTTGCTTTAGTTTTGCTATTAAAAGATGTTATATTTAATAAGCAAAACCAAAAACAAACAAACCAACCCTTAAACATAAACATAGCATTAACTTCTGCTGGTAATAATATACAGCATTTAAATGTTATTACATAACTTACAATCTGAAGGATTAACTGGTTCTATACTTTCCCTTCCACCATAAACAATTCTAAAGCTGGATAAAATAAATGAAACAGCTGTTTTCAGGCATTGGGCAACAGGGAGCATGGGCTATAAAGCATGAAAGGAGGAAAATAAGTGATGTGTGCTCCAAGTTTGCCTCTGATTTATGCCTGTGGACATTCTCCAGACTGTAGAACACAGAGCCTAAGTCAAGAGCAAGGGGCTTCTGGAGCAGCTGAGAAGGAAGGAATTTGTGGGACAAGGAACCAAAGAGGAGACACTGTAGTAGGGGTCCAGGGGAGGACAGAGGAGACAGAAATATTCAGGTGGTAGTTCCCTTGGTTCCTTGGCTGAGTTTGGGATGCATGCACACACGCAAGACTCTGCAAAACCTAGCAAAGCAAAAAGTGAAAGAAAGAAGTAGATGAGTTCACAGTTATACTTGGAGATTTTTTTTTTAATTTTTGTTTTTTAAAAAAGATTTAATTAGTTTATTTATTTGAGAGAGAGAGAGAGAGGAGCACACAGGGGAACACACGAGGAGAACATTTCCCCATAGTCACTGGCTTCAAAAATGAAAGAGGCTTGGGGCGCCTGGGTGGCACAGCGGTTAAGCGTCTGCCTTCGGCTCAGGGCGTGATCCCGGCGATCTGGGATCGAGCCCCACATCAGGCTCTTCTGCTATGGGCCTGCTTCTTCCTCTCCCACTCCCCCTGCTTGTGTTCCCTCTCTCGCTGGTTGTCTCTCTCTCTGTCAAATAAATAAAATCTTTAAAAAAAAAAAAAAAAGAAAGAGGCTGAATTGTGTGAGTTTTTACAAGTGAGGCTTAAAGCCTGAAGTTTTAAAGATCAGTGGGATTGGCTGGGATACAATACTATGCTTCTCTTGGAGAGAAGGCAGGCAGATAACCCAGGAGCAGACAGTGTGGAGACAGCTATCTGATGAGTGCTTGGGGCACATAGTGGGGAGATTATTCAGTCTTCTGGGAGTTCCTCCCTGAGAGGCAGCATTCCCTGAGATGTCTCCCTGAGAACAAAGGAGCTGGCTGGTGTCATTTACCCCATCCCCACCCCTTAGCATAATTACAGAGCCACATGCAGGAAGCAGAGAAGTGCTGACACTGGCTGCCTAACTTACTTGTACCAAACCCCAACTCACTGTGCTCTGGTGGAACTGCCCTTCTCAGTCAGGCTTGCCTCAGTCCCAACATGGCCGGCCCTTCCCCCAGAAGACTAACACAAACCCCTACCCATACACATCTCCTGACCAGAGAGTTTTGCAGGACCCAGTTCCAGTGGAGGTGGTGACAGGTCTCATTTCACAAACAGACCAGAGCACACTAAGTTAAAACTCACCACATTCAGGCCAGGGACAAACACTGCCCAGAGCAAGCAAGGAGAACCTCTCCAGATGGCTGGGCCTTAAGGATAGAATAGCCAGGACACAACAGCAGAGTGCAACATCAAAAACTAAGGATGTACTGTATGGTGACTAACATAACATAATAAAAAATTATTAAAAAAAAAATAACAACAACAGCAGAGTGCATGTAGCATACACCAGTGATGCTCCCTGAAGCTCCAGGCCCTAGAGACTACATGACATCTTCATAAGGCCATTACTTGCAGGAGCAGGAGACATAACTGGCTTTCCTAACACAGAAAGGCAAGCAGAGACTTAGATAAAATGAGAAGACAGAGGAATTTATCCCAAATGAAAGAACAAGACAAGGCCACGGCCAGAGATCTAAGTGAAAGAGAAATAAGTAACATGCTTGATGGAGAATTTAGAGCAATGATCATAAGGATACTCACTAGACTTCAGAAAAGAATAGAAGACATTAGTGACACCCTTAACACAGAGATAAAAAGTTAAAAAAGAATCAGAGATGCAGATTGCAATAAATGGGATCAGAAACACAGCTGATGCAGAGAAAAACAGGCTGAAAGAAGCTGAGGAACGAAATAATGACCTAGAAGACAAAATAACAGAAAGAAATTAAAGTGAACAAAAGAGAGAAAGAAGAATTATGCAAAATGAGAATAGACTTAGGGAACTCAGTGACTCCATCAAGTGTAATAACATTGGTATTATAGGAATACCAGAAGAAGAAGAAGAAAAAATGGTGCAGAAAATTTATATGACGAAATAATAACTGAAAACTCCCCTAATTTGAGGAAGGAAACAGACGTCTAGAACCAGGAGGCACAGAGAACTCCCATCAAAATCGACAAAAGCAGGGCCAAACCAGGATATATTGTAATTAAATTGCAAACTGTAGTGATAAAGAAAAAATCTTAAAAGCAGCAAGACAAAAGAAGTCAATAACTTATAAGGGAAAGCCCATAAGACTAGCAGGAGTTTTTCAACAGAAACTTAAGCAAGCTAGAAGAGAGTGGAATGATATATTCAAAGTGCTGAATGGGAAAAATTTGCAGCCAAGAATACACTATCCATGAGGCACCTGGGTGGCTAGGTCAGTTAAGTGTCTGACTCTTGGTTTCAGCCTAGGTCATGATTTCATGGGTCGTGCAATTGAGCCCTGCATTGGGTTCCTCCCTCAGCAGGGAGTCTGCTTGAAGATTCTCTCCCTCTGCCACTCCCGTGCCTCAAATAAATAAATAAAAATCTTTAAAAAAAAGAAAAAGAAAAAGAAAAAAGTAAACTCTATCCAGGAGGGCTGTCATTCAGAATAGAAGGAAAGATAAAGAGTTTCCCAGACAAAAACTAAAGGAGTTTGTGACCACTAAACCAGCCCTGCAAGAAATATTAGAGCAGACTCTTTGAGTGTAAAGGAGAGACCAAAAATATAAAGGCAGAAAACACAAAAGGAGTAAAAATGAGTATTTCTGTAAAAATCAGTCAAGGAACTCACATACACACAAAGGTTATAAAATACAACATATACCTAAAACGTGGGGAGGAGAGGAAAAAAGAATAGGTTCAAACTTAAATAGCCATCAATTTAATATAGACTGCTATTTGCAGAAGAGGTTATATACAAATCTGATGGTAACCATATATCAGAAACCACTAATAAACAAGAGAAGAATAAAAAGAAATCCAAATATATCACTAAAGAAAAACAGCAAAACACGAAAGAGAGAAAGACAAGAAAGGATCAGAAAAAATCTCCAGAAACAAGCACAAAACAAGTAATAACATGGCAAAATATACATACCAATAATTTATTTGAATGTAAATGGACTAAATGCTCCAGTCAAAACATATAGGGTGTCAGAATGCATTAAAAACAAGACCCATCTATACGCTGTCTATCAGAGACTCAGTCTTTTTATTTATTTATTTATTTGAGAGAGTGAGTGATCAAGAGAGCACAAGCAGAAGGAGAGAGAGAAGCAGACTCCCTGCTGAGCAGGG
This sequence comes from Ursus maritimus, assembly GCF_017311325.1. Lineage (NCBI taxonomy): Eukaryota > Metazoa > Chordata > Mammalia > Carnivora > Ursidae > Ursus > Ursus maritimus. The sequence continues at coordinate 8,987,394 of NW_024424119.1, read as the reverse complement.
AGCCCGACATGGGGCTCCATCCCAAGACCCTGGGATCACAACCCCAGCTGAAGGCAGATGCTTAATCGACTGTGCCACCCAGGAACCCCTACCAGAGACTCCTTCTAGAGCTAAAGACACCTGCAGATTGAATGTGAGGGACTACAGAAACATTAATCATGGAAATGGATGTCAAAAGAAAGTCAGAGTAGCAATACTTATATCAGACAAGCTAGATTTTAAAACAAAGACTGTAACGAGAGATGAAGAAAGGCACTATATCATAATAAAGGGGACAGTCCAAAAAGAAGATATAGCAATTATAAATATTTATGCATCTAAGATGAGAGTACCCAAATATGTAAAACAATTAATGACAAACATAAAGGAACTAACTGATAATAATACAATAATAGTAGGGGACTTTAACACCCCACTTACAGCAATGGACAGATCATCTAAACAGAAAATCAACAAGAAAACAATGGCTTTGAATGATATGCTGGGCCAGATGGACTTTACACATTTATTTGGAACATTCCATTCTAAAACAGCAGAATACACGTTCTTTTTAAGTGCACATGGAACATTATCCAGAATAGATCACATATTAGGCCACCAATCAGGCCTCAACAAATTTAAGATTAAAGCCATACCATGTACCTTTTCTGACCACAATGTTACAAAGCTAGAAAAAAATCTGGAAAGACCACAAACAATGGCGGTTAAATAACATACTACTAAATAAAATGTCAACCAAGAAATCAAAGAAGAAAAAAAAATACATGGAAACAAATGAAATGAAAACACAATGGTCCAAAACTTTTGATGTAGCAAAAGTGGTCCTAAGAGGGAAGCAGGTAGCAATACAGGCCCATTCAAGAAGCAAGAAAAATCTCAAATAAACAACCTAACCTACCACCTAAAGGAGCTGGAAAAAGAACAACAAACAAAGCCTAAAGCGGCAGAAGGAAGGAAATAATAAAAATTAGAGCAGAAATAAATGATATAGAAACTAAAAAAACAATAGAACAGATCAATGAAACCAAGAGCTGGTTCTTTGAAAAAATTAATAAAACTGATAAACCTCTAGCCAGACTGATCAAAAAGAAAAGAGAAAGGACACAAATAAATAAAATCATGAATGAGAGAAGAGAAATAACAACGAACACCACAGAAATACAGACAATTAGAAGAGAACATTATGAAAAACTATATGCCAACAAATTGGACAGACTAGAAGAAACAAATAAATTCCTAGAACCATATAAATTACCAAAATTGACACAGGAAGAAATAGAAAATTTGAACAGACTGATAACCAAAAAGAAACTGAATCAGTAATAAAAAGCTCCCAAAAAAGAAAAGTTCAGGACCAGATGGCTTCACAGTCAAATTCTACAAACATGTAAAGAAGAGTTAATATCTTGAGGGTACCTGGTGGCTCACTCAGTTAAGATTCTGACTCTTGACCTAAGTTCAGATCTTGATCTCAGGGTTGTGAGTTCAAGCCTTGGGCTGAGCTCCATGCTGCATGTGAAGCCTACGGAAGGAAGGGAGGGAGGGAGGGAGGAAGAGTTAATACCTAGTCTTCTCAAATTATAAAAAAAAAAAATAGAAAAGGAAGGAAAACTTCCAAATTCATTTTGAGGCCAGCATTACCCTAATACTCAAACCAGATAAAGACACCACCAAAAAAAGAGAACTATAGGCCAATATCTCTGATGAACATAGATGCAAAAAAAATCCTCCACAAAATACTAGCAAACCAAATCCAACAATACATTTAAAAAAATCATTCACCATGATCAGGTGGGATTTATTCCTGGGTTGCAAATTTGGCTCAATATTCACAAATCAATCAAGGTGTTACTTCATATTAATAAAAGAAAGGATAAGAACCATATGATCATTTCAATAGATGTGGAAAAAGCATTTGACAAAGCACAATGTCCATTCATGATAAAAACTCTTAATCAAGTACGGTTGGAGGGAACATACCTCAAAATAATAAAGGCCATCTATAAGAAACCCACCGCTAATATCATCCTAAATAGGAAAAACTGAGAGCTTTTCCTCTATGATCAGGAAGAAGACATGAAAGTACACTGTCACCACTTTTATCCAACATAGTACTGGAAGTCCTAGCCACAGCAAGCAGACAATAAAAAGAAATAAAAGGCATCCAAATCAGCAAGGAAGAAATCAAACTTTCACCATTCACAGATGACATGATACTCTATTTAGAAAACCTGAAAGACTCCACCAAAAAACTGCTAGAACTGATAAACGAATTCAGTTAAGTCATAGGATACAAAATCAACGTTCAGAAATCCGTTGCATTTCTATATATCACTAATGAAGCAGTATAAAGAGGAATCAAGGAAACAATCCCATTTACAATTGCACCAAAAATAATAAGATTACCTAGAAATAAACCTAACTAAAGAGGTGAAAGACCTATACTCTGAAAACTATAAAACACTGATGAAAGAAATTGAAGATGACACAAAGAAATGGAAAGACATTCCATGCTCATGGATTGGAAGAATAAATATTGTTAAAATGTCTATACTATCCAAAGCAATCTACACATTTAATGCAATCCCCATCAAAACACCACCAGTATTTTTCAGAGTGTTGAACAAACAATCCTAAAATTCGTATGGAACCACAAAAGACCCCAAATAGCCAAAACAATCTTGAAAAAGAAAAGCAAAGCTGGAGGCATCACGATATCACAATTCTAGACTTCTAGTTATATTACAAAGCTGTAGTCATCAAGACAGTATGGTACCAGCACAGACATAGACACATAGATCAATAGAACAGAATAGAAAACTCAGAAATGAACCCTCAGTTATATGGTCAATAAATTTTCGACAAAGCAGGTAAGAATATCAAATGGGAGGGGCGCCTGGGTGGCACAGCAGTTAAGCGTCTGCCTTCAGCTCAGGGCGTGATCCCGGCATTACGGGATCGAGTCCCACATCAGGCTCTCCCACTGTGAGCCTGCTTCTTCCTCTCCCACTCCCCCTGCTTGTGTTCCCTCTCTCGCTGGCTGTCTCTCTCTGTCGAATAAATAAATAAAATCTTAAAAAAAAAAAAAGAATATCAAATGGGAAAAAGAATGTCTCTTCAACAAATGGTGTTGGGAAAACTGGACAGCAACACGCAAAAAAATGAAACTCCATCATTTTCTTACACCATTCAGAAAAATAAATTCAAAATGGATGGAAGACCATAAAAATGCTAGAAGACAACACAGGCAGTAATCTCTTTGACATGGGCCATAGCAACTTCCTAGATATGTCTCCCGAGGCAAGGGAAACGAAAGCAAAAATAAACTATTGGGACTACATCAAAATTAAATGCTTCCACAAGGTGCAGGAAACAATCAACACAGCTAAAAGGCAACCTAGAGAATGGGAGAAGATATTTGCAAATAATATATCTGACAAAGGGTTTAGTATTTAGTCTATAAAGAACATATAAAACTCAACACCCAGAAACCAAATAATCCAAGTAAAAAATGGGCAGAAAGCATGAACAGATATTTTTCCAAAGAAGACATACAGATGGCCAACAGACACATCAAAAGATGCTCAACATCACCCATCATCAGGGAAATGCAAATCAGTGCTACAATGAAATAGCACCTCGCACTTATCAGAATGGCTGAAATCAAAAACACAAGAAACAACAGATGTTGGCAAGGATATGGAGAAAGGAAACAGCCCAAAGTGTCCATTGACTGATGAATGAATAAAAAACAGACACACACACACACACACACACACAGATGCACACAAACACAATGGAATATTACTCAGCCATCAAAAAGAAATGAAACTGTGCCATTTGCAATGACGTCAATGGAGCTAGAAAGCATTATGCCAAGTGAGATAAGTCAGTCAGAGACATACAAATACCATATGATTTTACTTTTGTGTTTAATATAAGAAACAAAGCAAATGAGGAAAGGGGGAAAAGAGAGAAAGAGACAAACCAAGAAACAGACTTTTTTTTTTTTTTAAGAGTTTATTGATTTAGGGTTGCCTGGGTGGCTCAGTTGGTTAAGTGTCTGCCTTTGGCTTGGGTCCTGATACCAGGTCCTGGGATCAAGTTCCGTGTGGGGCTCCCTGCTTCTCCCTCTGCCTGCTGCTCCCCCTGTTGGTACTCTCTCTCTCTCTCTGCATTATAAATAAATAAAATATTTAAAAAATAAAAATAAGTTAAAAAAGATTTTATTGATTTATTCATGACAGAGAGGGAGGCAGAGGGAGAAGCAGGCTCTCCTCGGAGCAGGGAGCCCCATTCAGGACTTGATCCCAGGACCCTGGGATCATGACCCCAGCTGGGGGCAGATGCTTAACTGACTGAGCCACCCAGGCACCCAAGAAACAGACTCTTAACTATAGAGAACAAACTGATGGTTACCAGAAGGGAGGTGGGATGGGTGACATAGGTGATGGGGATTAAGGAGGGCACGTGCTGTGATTACCACCAGGTGTTGTATGTAAGTGTTGAATCACTATATTGTATAGCTGAAATTAATATTATACTGTGTATTAACTAACAGGAATTTAAATAAAACTTTTAAAAAATCATGGAAGATTTGAACAGTGCTATCAACCAACTTGTCAAGTAGCCTATTAGTCAATGACCTAACTGACATTTAGAGAACAAAACCCCAACAACTACAAAGTACACATTCAAGTGTACATGGAATGTTCACCAAGGTAGACTTTATGCTGAGCCATAAGATGTGTCTCAAATTTCAAAAGTTTGAAATCATATGGAGTATGCTTCTGACCATAGCAGAATCAAGTTAGAAATAAATAATAAGATATCTTAAAAAACAAACAAAAGCCCAAGGGGTGCCTGGGTGGCTTAGTTGGTGAAGCTTCCAACTCTTGGTTTCAGTCATCATCTCAGGGGTTGTGAGATCAAACCCCACATAGGGCTCCATGCTAGATGTGGAGCCCGCTGAAGATTCTCTCTCTCCACTTCCTTCTGCTCCTCCCCTCCCTTAGAAAAAGCCCTAATATTTTGGGTATTAAGTAACATATCTTCAAATAACCTATGGGTCAATGAAGAAACTCCAAGAGAAATGTTGAAATTCTGAATGAAACAACATATCAAAATTTGTGGAATGTAGCCAAAGTCGTGGTTAGGGGGTAATATAGTGCCTGAAATAATTATATTAGAAGAGAAGTTGGGTTTGTTGTTTTTTTTTTTTTAGATTTTATTTATTTATTTGAAAGGGTGAGAGCAAGAGAGAGAGAGTGCAAGAGAGAGAGCGAGCGAGCACAAACAGGGGGAGTGGGAGCACAAGCAGGGGGAGTGGGAGTGGGAGCAGCCGACTCCCCGCTGGGCTGGGAACCCGATGCAGGACTCAATCCCAGGACCCTGGGATCATGACCTGAGCCAGAGGCAGACACTTAACCCATGGAGTCACCTAGGAGCCCCAGAAGTAAGGTTTTAAAATCAATGGTCTGAGCTTCCATCTTAAAAAGCTAGGGGAAAAAAAGCAAATTAAACAGAAAGTGATTAGAAGGAAAAGGAAAGAACTGATAAAACAGAAATGAGCAAGGTAAATCATAAACGTAGTAGCTTAAATTATCAACTGTGTGAACCAGACTAATTCTATCTCGGACAAATCCACATGTGGGGCAGTTGATCCGGTGCAAGCCGGTAGCACAGGAGGTGAAAGAATTCACCTGAGGCAGAGCAAAGGGGATAGAAGTTCAATGAATACACCTCAAGGGAGCGGTGGGCAGGACTGCAGAGGAGAGGCTGTGGGCAATGAGGTAGTGGGAGGGGGTTGTTTTTAAAAGGGGAAGGCGAGGAGGTATGGCGACATATGGAATTTTCCCTTTTTCGATAACTGTGCCTGGTTCTAAGTAGCCCATTGGTTAGCCAGGGCCTCTGGATATTTTGAGGTGGGTCACCCGATGGGCCCTTTGTATTCAGCCAGGGGGGCGCTGCGGGCCCTTTCTACATTCCGTGGCTCAAGACTGTTTGCCTGAAAGCGGCCTCTAGTTGACAACCCGCTTGTCAAGTAGCCTATTAGTCAATGGCCTGATTGACATTCAGAGAACAATAACCCAACAACTACAAAGTACACATTCAAGTGTACATGGAATGCTCACCAAGGTAGACTTTATGCTGAGCCATAAAATATGTCTCCATAACAGATTGTTTTATGAAGCCAACAAAACCCTGGGAACAAAGCCTGACAAGATCATTATAAGAAGGAAAACCTACAGACCAATATCTCTCATGAAGAGACACAAAGACCTCAACTAAATATGGGGAAATTTAACCAAGAAACATATATAAGAGGATAACACATCATTACCATGTGAAGCTTATCTAGAAATGGAAGGTTGGTTGGTTGAACATTCAAAAATCAATCCAGTGCATTGAGAGAATAAAGGGGAAAAAGTTACAGCAGCTCAATACATACAGAAAAAGCATATCACAGAATTCAACACCCCTTTACGACAAGTTTCAACAAGCTACAGAAAGAAGGGAATTCCCTTCATCTGATAAAGAACATCTACGAACAACTATCGCTAACTTTGACTTAATGATAAAAGACTGAATGCTTTCCACTTCCGGTTATGAACACGGCAAGGAGGCTGTTAGGGGCTGAGTGCTTGTATTGAAACTCTAGTCTCCAGTGTGATGGTATTAGGCGGTGAGGTCTTTGGGAGGCAATTAGGGTGAGATGAAGCCCTGAGGGCGGAGCCCTCCTGTACCGGGCTAGTGTCCTTATAAAGACCATGAGATCTTGCTTCCTCTTTCCACTATGTGAGCTGCAAGAAGTCAGCCATCTGCAACCCAAAAGCGTGTTCTCACCAGAACTCAACCACGCTGAAACCATGGTCTCAGACTTGAGCCTCCAGAACTGTGAGAAGTACATTTCTATTGCTGAGAAGCAGTTCAGTTTACAGTATTTTGGTACAGTAGCCCAAACTGGCTAAGGCAGTTGTCCACTCTTATCACCTTTTTTTTTTTAAGATTGATTTATTTATTTGAGAGAGAGAGAGCGCACACGCAGGAAGGGGGCTTGGGGGAGAATCTCAAGCAGACTCCCGCTGAGCACAGAGGCTCTACAGGGGGCTGGATCTCATGACCCTGAGATCATGACCTGAGCCAAAATCAAGAGTCAAGCACTTAACTGACGGAACCATCCAGGCGCCCCATCCACTGTTACCACTTCTTTTTTTTTTTTTTTTTTAAGATTTTACTTATTTATTTGACAGAGATAGAGACAGCCAGCGAGAGAGGGAACACAACCAGGGGGAGTGGGAGAGGAAGAAGCAGGCTCCTAGCGGAGGAGCCTGATGTGGGACTCGATCCCATAACGCCGGGATCACCCCTGAGCCGAAGGCAGACGCTTAACCGCTGTGCCACCCAGGCGCCCCCACTGTTACCACTTCTATTCAATATTGTATTAGATGTCCTACCTTGTTTAAAAAGCAAGAAAAAGGAATACAAGGTGTAAAGACTGGAAAATAAGTAGCAAAAATGCCACAAAGACCATGACTGTCTACATAGGAATTTCTAAGGAATCTACGAAAAAGCTACTAGAACTAATAAATGAGTTGGCAAGATTGTAGGACACAAGATGAATAATAACAAACTATATAGTCACATCATAGCAAAGAACAATTGGAAGTTAAAATTAAAAATCAATAATTTAAAGTATCATCAAAAAACATGAATTACTTAGGGACAAATTTAATAAAATAAGACCTGTCCACTGAAAACTATAAAACATTGCTGAGAGAAATTTAAGAAGACCTCTTTAGGAGAGGTACACCTATTCAGGGATTGGCAGACTCAATATCCTTAAAATGTTAATCCCACTCTCCCTCAAATTATCTGTAGATTGAATGAAATCCCTATAAAAATCCCAGCAGGTTTTTTTTTTAAAGACTTTATTTATCTGAGAGAAAGACAGTGAGAGAGAGAGCACACACACGAGGGGGGTGGTGAAGGGGGAGAAGCAGACTCTCTGCTGAGCAGGGAGCCCGATGATGTGGGGCTTGATCCCAGGACCCCAGGATCATGACCTGAACTGAAGGCAGATGCTTAACCGACTGAGCCACCCAGGTGCAGCCCCCCACACCCGCCCCCAGCAGCTTTTTTGTAGAAAGTAATCAGCTGGTTCTCAAATTTATGTGCAAATGCAAAGGACTTAAAATAGCCAAAATAATATTGAGAAAGAAGGACAAACTTGGAGGACTTGTACTTCCTTATTTTAAGACCCTGCAACACACCTGCAGTAATCAGGACAGTGTAATATTCGTATAATGATAGCAGCTGAATAGTTTATCAAGTTCAGAAATAGACCCACACATATATATGGTCACTGATCTTTAACAGAAGTGTCAAGGTTCAGTGCAGGAAAGGATAGTCTTAAAGGTGCTGGATCAACTTGAAAATATATACATATAAAAAAAAGAACTTGGCCTTTACTTTACACTATTCATAAAAGTTGACCTGAAATGCATCATAAATAAAAACGCTTTAAAATTATAAAATTGCTAGGTGAAAACAAGGGAGAAAATCTTTGCAGTGTTGGGTTAGGAAATGTTTTCTTAGGTAGAACACAAAAGCATGAACCCCAAAAAGAAAAATTAATAAACTGGGTTTCATCCGGTTTGCTCTTCCAAAGACACTGTTAAGAAAATTAATGGCAAGGGACGCCTGGGTGGCTCAGTCGGTTAAACGTCTGCCTTTGGCTCAGGTCATGATCCCAGGGTCCTGGGAATGAGTCCCATGTAGGTTCCTTGCTCAGCAGGGAGCCTGCTTCTCCCTCTGCCTGCTGCTCCCCCTACTTGTGTTCTCTCTCTGTCTGACAAAGAAATAAATAAATCTTAAAAAAAAATTAACAGCAAGTCACACAGGGAAAATATTTACAAAATTCATGTCTTATAAAAAAAACTTGTATATGTATTTTACAATTAAGTTAAGCAATGCAATTAAAATGGGAAAAAATATTAGAACAGACATTTTGCCATTAAAAAACCTGGCAAATAAGCACATGGAAATATGCTCAACATCATTATTCAGTAGGGAAACACAAATTAAAACCACGATAACACTACAGACCACTGGAATGATAAATTTCAATACTAATTTTTGGCACAGATATGAAGTGACTGCTACTTTGAAAAACAGTTGGACTTTCAAAAAATAAAGTTAAAACACGCTTACCATGCATCCCAACAATCTCTATACTAAATATTTACCCAAGAGCTAAATGAAACATTTGTCCACTTGAAGACTTATACTCAGATGTTCACAAGAGCTTTATTCAAAATAGCCCCAAACTGGAAATAATCCAAACGTCCACCAACTGATGAATGCATAAACACATTGTGATAAAAAAAATCATGGGGCGCCTGGTTGGCTTAGTTGGTTAAGCAACTGACTCTTGATTTCGGCTCAGGTCATGATTTTGGGGTCCTGGGATCAAGTCCTGTGTCGGGCTCCCTGCTCAGCAGGGGGTCTGCTTGTCTCCCTCTCCCTCTCCAATAAATAAAATCTTTGATTAAAAAAAAATCACAAAACCCAGTTCCATTCCTTGTAATGGGATACTACTCGCCAGTAAGATGGAATGGACTGCCAATGCAAGCAAAGACATTGGTGAATCTCACAGCATTATGCTGGTCAAAGAATTTCTGTTTCTAAAGCCACTGTTGGGGGCGCCTGGGTGGCTCAGTCGTTAAGCGTCTGCCTTCGGCTCAGGGCGTGATCCCGGCGTTATGGAATCGAGCCCCACATCAGGCTCCTCCGCTATGAGCCTGCTTCTTCCTCTCCCACTCCCCCTGCTTGTGTTCCCTCTCTCGCTGGCTGTCTCTATCTCTGTCAAATAAATAAATAAAATCTTAAAAAAAAATAAAGCCACCGTTGAAGAAAACAGATCAGTAGTTGCCTGGGCTTGGGGTGGGGGTGGGGGGGTAGTGACTGCAAGCTGGCAAGAAGGTGATGGAAATTTCTCTATCTTTGTTAGCGTCGTGATTACAGGACTATCTACATTTGTCAAAACTTATCAAACTATACACTTAAAATGGGTGACTTTTCTTGTGTAAATTACATCTCAGTAAAACTAATTTGTAAGGAACTAATACTGTCTTTACAGAAAGAAGTAGTCCTAGTTCTTTTTTTTTTTTTTTTTTTTTTTTTTAAGTAGGCTCCACGCCCAACTTGGGGCTTAAACTCATGACCCTGAGATCAAGAGTTGCATGCTGAGCCAGCCAGGTTTACTTATTAAATCAAATAAAACACATTTTCTTTAAAAAAAAGAAAAGAAAAGAAAGAAAGCTTCAATTTGTGTTTAATAATGCTCAGAGTGAAACTCTGTAAGTCTTACTAAAGGGACAGACTTAAAAAGAGGCTGTTTAGATAGAGGGTTCTAGGGCCAACCAGCTGGTTTAACCACTGTCACCATAGGTGGGTTCCTCATTCATACCTGGTAGTCAAGGTAAGGCTGCTTTGCTCCTGCAGAACATGTCTTGGTGAAATTAAGATACCGGAAGAGGGTTGTCAGTGAAGAATCACTCCACACTAGGAATAGCCCCAGGGGAGCATTATTCTAAGCGGAACACAGGCTGTGTTCAGTCCGGGCTGGCCCTGCCGTGTTCCCCCAGCTGAACGAATAGGCCCAGATTCAGGTCTCCTAACGCTCTGATCAGGAAAGAAGACGGTGTGTGATGAAAACCAATCTCTTTGCAAAGCCGAATTTTCCATTTCAGAATTTTCCAGAATGAAATAACTATAGCATATGTTGTTTACACCCCTTGGGAGATACCCTTTAAAAATTACGTCTAAATGCATGAAAGAACCCTCACTCAGGGGAGAAGAAGAGCAGTTGTTCCTTAAAGGACTCCAAATAAAACATCCAGTGAGCTGAAAGCATGAGCCAGCTAATTAAGGAGGGCACATGGGATTTGGTTTCTTTAACCAGCTTGACGTAGAGCAATTCCCAGCGGAAATCTCAGATCACAGAGCCAAGGTCAGCTGCTTGCAATGTCCAAGCTAAATATACTGATGCCAATTCCAAGGATGAGAAAGAGGGGTAAAGGGCAAAACACATGATAACAAATAAAGAAGTGTATTTGCTGTTTCTAGAGACAATTTGGTACAGAAAGACCGTTTTGAGACTTGAGTGAGTCACTTGACCAGTCTGGGTCGGCCTCTCTCTCCCTCCTCTCAGTCATTCTTTTTGGTTAGATATTATCTGCTTCCACGTATGAGGTTTAAAGAGAACACAGATAGGGCATCTTAGCACAACGCCTGGCTCCATGTAGCTCAGTGAATAGTAAATATTATGTATAACAGGATATGTGAGGATTTTCTGTGGTTCTCTACATAGGAGAGTGGTAGCTTTGCAGGATTAATTCCTAGAGGGTTAGCAAAGAGTAAGCAACTTATAACAAAGAAGTGCTCACCTTCATCAGGGGACATGGAGGTGAGACATCCCCGTGATGGGGATGTATCGGTTATTTTGTTTGTTCATCTAGATCCTTTATTGTCCCCAGGAGGCTGTCCCCTGGAGAACTCTATTACTCGGGCTCTATTGCTGGCTAGCTTCCAGTTGGGTTTGGCCAATGTAAGCACTGGCAGGAAATCAGAGACCAACTGGGGGAAGTTCTAGGTATTTCTTCCCCACTGCCTCCCTGCATTGGTATTATGCCATTGGCAGTGTTTGCATCCTTCCAGGACTACACTCTGCCCAAGTGGCTCTTTGCTCATAACCTCAGCTCTTTCTGGGTTCTAGTGCCACTGTTCCCTTCCCTTGTCCTCTCACACCTGGAGTAGTAACAGCTTTCCACTGTGACCTCGCCCCTTCTGTAGCCCATTAGCCCTGCACACACCTCTCTCAGCAGTCCCTTTCTTAGAGTCTGCTTGAAACTTCTGGGGCAAATGCTATTTTCTGGAGTACCTTGGCTTATCAGAGATATCACAGAACTCATAAAGGCACTCACTAGAGAAAGAGAAAGCTTTAATTGTCTGGCAGTTCCAAAGAGTGCCAACAAGTTAAGCATAACGGTGCAAGGAATAAGTTCCCTGCTCCCTAATAATTTTTCTGGAAACATTAGAAACACAGATAGTAAGATAGAAGTGGAAGAGTAAAAGCCCAAAGAGGGAGAAAAAGAGAAGCTGCTGCCATCTGGCAATCAGCCAGAGTTGGAGCAATGGGAGGAGAGCCTCCGGCTTAACATGAAGTTCAAAGCCTGAGCTAGTACATGAAGTCGACATGTGAAAAACTGTCCAGGGGTGCCTGGCTGGCTCAGTCAGAAGAGTGCGCAACTCTTGATCTCGGAGGTTGTGAGCTCAAGCCCCACATTGGGTGCGTAGATTACTTAAATAAATAGTTTAAAAAAATTGGTCAGGGTACTTTGGCTTTATAGGAGAATAATTAGAAAAGCCACAGAAACTGCTTCAAGGGGAAGAGGAAGAATAGCCCCAACAAATATATCTACAAGGAGAGTAGAAGATAGATTTACTTTATTCTCCTGTACCAGGGGCATGCTATTCAATATAATGCGTACTTAGCTTCAGTGGTATCAGCAATAGTTACAGCTCTAGAAAGGCTCATTTGCACAGCATAGGTCATGGAGGTGGAGCCCAACTGAGATTTCAGCCGCACACTTACTTGACTCTGACCTTGTTACCAAATCATTAACCTTACCACACTGGCATGGCAATGAACCTGTTCATTTCCTTACCGTTTTATGACCAGAGAGGCTTTTTCCTTCCCAATCTTTGCCCTGTATCTTTTATAAGTGCCACACGGGCTTGCAGGTGTGTAATAGTTATACATTGATATGGTATCATAGAACAAATCACCACAACTTCGTTAGTTTAATTTTGGTCTGTACGCTCTGGTTAGAAAGAAAGAAAGAGAGTATGAATGTTATTCCTGCTTACGTGGCATGCAGAAATCAGTGATGGATTTGTGGGAGGGACATAGACCACAGAAGCATGACCTCAAGAAGGGCTGGTGTCACCCTAATCTAACTGCGAGTGGTGTCAGTATTTTGTGCCACTCTCCAGGGGATGATACATAGCTTTGTAGGCTCTGAAATTCAATTGCTGGGGTATCCAGAGGTGTTTGGGTCTGGGAGCCTGACTCTGACCAAATCCATAGATAAAAACCTAAAATGCCTGTTTGTTAATTAACCAGTAGACCTATAATTATCATGACCAAATAGTGTTGCTAAGCAATACATTTTTGTCCTATTTGCAAAATCCCCGGGGGAAGCCAGATTCCAGTCGGATTACTAGGGTGAGCACAGAATTGGCACAAGGGAAAGCCGCTGGATGACATGAATGGCTGATGTCATGTAGGTATAATAACGAACGAACAGGAGCCTGGCTGCATCAGGTTGTCTTGGTCCATGGGCTAGGGACTCATTCTTACTGAGTGCAACACTTTCCCCTTAATTTTAGTCTTCTTCTACTTTGCTTTTCTTTTTTATTGAGTAAACTCTATGCCCAACATGGGGCTCGAACTCATGACCCTGAGATCAAGAATCACGCGCTCTACGGAGCCAGCCAGGCACCCCTGAGTTTCAGGCTTCTGGGCCAAGATGTTTCTCTAAATGATTTCTGTCCTCTGTACCTCATATCAAAGGTTATTGTTTTTGTTTGTTTTTTTTGTTTGTTTTTTCCCCCAGAGGTTATTGTTTTTTAATGGTCACATGTTGGACCTAACTCCACCTCTAAAATCTAAAACTCTAAAAGCCCACTCGGACCACAAACCCCATCCTTACTGCTCTTGCTCCTTCACTTCTACAACCCCTAACCCTCCCCCTAAGAGGAACTCTGAAATACCTGTTCCCTCTATCTACCTGTCTCGGCCACATTTCCTTTCTTCTCTAATCTGTGGTCTGTTGGACTATCACTTTAAGGACTCTCTCACCAGGGCAGCTCCAGGCTGGCGTCCTACTGTTATTCCGAGCTTGCCCTGCACCCCCCTGAGCCAAACCAGCTCTGGCCTCTTTGCTTCCTTCCTTTCCAAGGGAAAAACCAAGCAGTAAGCAGATCAGAACCACTTTCAACTTATAATCTTCAATTATAACTTTACCCATCTTTGAATATATATATATATATATATATTTTTTTTTACCTGATGATGGTCAGCTCCTCTTCCATTTAGCAGTTAGAAAATGTCATCATTCTCCGCAAGGCCTCTAACTGACCCCTATAAAAATTAATAAAAGGAAACCTTGTTTAAATCAAAGTCAGGAACCAGCAGGGGGGGCTCTCATGCCCCCCAGTCTTGGTGAGTTGCAGACCCACCAGGAAGAGGGGTAGGTTGCAGACGGATACTACCTTACCACTGCTTTACCAGCCCAGCAGGAGGAAGAAAGTTTTCCCCCTACTCCCCCAACAGCCTAGCCACCCGGAGACTATCACATCTCAGCCAAGGAAAAGCCACTATACTTTGACTCCCAGTTTACTCCAATGGACTTTTTGTTCATAACAGTCCTCCCAGCTCCCCCTTTTCTTCTATAAAAGAGCAGTTCATTTTTTTTTAAAGATTTTATTTATTTATTTGACAGAGAGAGACAGCCAGCGAGAGAGGGAACACAAGCAGGGGGAGTGGGAGAAGAAGCAGCCGGCTCCCAGCAGAGGAGCCTGATGCGGGGCTCGATCCCAGGACTCCGGGATCACTCCCTGAGCCGAAGGCAGATGCCCGAGGACTGAGCAGGTCGTTGCCTCTGCTCTCTGGACTTGCCTGTGGTTTTGCGGTAGCTTGCTTGTCCCAGATTGCAATCATTTACTCTTCCAAATAAACCTATTATTTGTTTACTTTAATTATTATTATTTTTTAAGTAGGCTCGACACTCAGTACGGAGTCCAATGCGGGGTTGAACTCACAACCCTGAGATCAAGACCTGAACTGAGATGAAGAGTCGGACACTTAACCAACTAAGCCACCCACGTGCCCCCCCCCCACTAAACCTATTTTTGCTGACAAAACAACTGGCCGTTTTATTTTTGAAGTTAACACCCCAGCTCTGCCTCCCTCCAGTGTTTTTGCTTATCCGACAGCCGTCTGATAGACACCAGCGGCACCTCGCAACATACAGTTACATGGAGCCACATACTTCCACCCCCCCCCCCCCCGTCACTTTCTCCCTCCTCTCAGAGGAGCACTTGTCTCTGCCTACAGCATTTTGAGGATTCTCTTTCCACCTGGGCTCTGATTAAAGCTCTGGCTTATTTAAATCATCTGTTCACTTCCTAACTATGGCAATCTTTTTTCTGCTAGCTCCTTCTCCTGAGCCTAAAATGTGCTCAATTCTCTTTTATCTTAAAAAGTAAAACCAAATCCCTTCATTTACTCTACTTGTTTTCTACAGATGAGCCCCTCTATCCTTCCGTTCACAGTTAAGCTCCTTAGTCGTCGACGCTGATTCTGTCTTCATCTTAGTACCATCTGTCTCTCACCTCTAGCGTTCTGGTGAAACTATTCTGGAAAATGTTGTCAGTGGCTCTCTAGGTGGAAAAATTCAATGGACTCTAATTTGAACTCAGTGCAGAAGTTACCGTTGTTGACCATACTTCCATTAGTAAGCTTTTGTTATCCTTTGACCATCATGGGACACTCTTCTTCTGCTGAATGATCTGTCTCATCTCTGTGAGTCTTGAGGGGCGGCAGATACTACATCTCAAGTGGGGGAGCTAAAAACAGAGTCATTCCCAGCCTCCTTTGTAGATAGGAACCTGCCCGTGACCCAGGCTTGGTCATTCTGCTGCATCCGCCCCAGACAATGAATCCATAGTTGAATCCATCCTTTAGTGCAAAGAATCTGGGGCATTGGACTTCGCTCTGATGATGGAGAACATGGCCACAGCCTTCAGTTTCTTCTTGTTCAGGCAATGAGCAGTGTAGTCTTCAGAGACTGCAGCTGTGGTGGCCTCACCAACCAATTCTTTGGTGTAATTTGTGGTTATGATTTTTTTTTGAGATTTACTTTTTTATTTATTCATTTTTAGGATTTTATTTATTTATTTTAGAGAGGGAGAGAGAATCTCGAGTAGACTTAGCCCAGATCACAGAGCCCCACATGGGGCCCAATCCCATGACCCCAAGATCATGACCTGAGCCAAAACCAAGTGAGCCATCCAGGCACCCCAAGATTTATTTATTTATTTGAGAGAGAGAGAGAGAAGTGGGCACATGTGAGCAGGGGTGGGGGAGGGGGGCGCAGAAGAACAGGGAGAGAGAATCTCAAGCAGACTCCCAGCTGAGTGTGGGTCTTGATCCCACAACCTGAGATCATGAACTGAGCTGAAATCAAGAGTCGGAGGCTCAACCAACTGGGCCACCCAGGCCCTGTGGTTATGATTCTGATTGCATAGACTCTGGGAACTCCAGGTGACTCAGTGAGCTACCCAATAGTCTTACATTTTTTTCCATTTTATGTTTAAATCAACTGGAGTTGGTTTCTGCTGCTTGCGACCAAGAACTCTGACCAATACAACTATATTTATAAAATACCACCTTCGTCCACCTTTGATGGGTGAATTCTCCACTCCCATTTCCTTCCTCCTCCAACCAGCAACCATTCTAATGTATTAACATGCATTTTTGTCTTATTTTTATTTATTTTTAAAGTAGGCTCCATGCCCAATGTGGGGCTTGAACTCACAACCCTGAGATCAAGAGTCGCATGCTCTACTAATTGAGCTGGCCAGGTGCCCTTAAAATGTATCTTTGAATTTGCCAGGGAGGCTGTCTCATCAGTAGGTTTATCCAGATCCTCATTAATGAGCACAGTGCCTAGCGCACAGTAGGTGCTTGTGTTAATCCTGGTGCTCCAGAGAAACAGCACCGATAAGATAGCTAGATAGCTAACTAGATAGAAAGCTGATAGATTTACTTTAAGGGATTGACTCAGATGATTATGAGGGCCGGCAGGTCTGAAATTCGTAGGCTGGAAATTCAGGTAACAGCACTATTGCAGTCCTGAGTCTGAAATCTATCTGCGGGGCGGGCTGGCAGGCTAGGAACTCAGGCGGTGTGCCTATGTTGCCATCTTGAGACAGAGACTGCTTCTTTGAGGAATTCCAGTCTTAGCTCTTAACTCTCAAACTGATGGGATGAGGCTTTATCGAGCTAATCTGCTTTACGTAAAGCCAACCGCTTATAAACGTTAATCATATCCATAAATACCTTCACAGCAACATCTAGACAAGCCTCTGACTGTTGGGCACAGAGCCTTGCCAAGCTGACGCATGAAGTTAACCACCACAGTGCTCAATAAGGATTGCAGAAATAAGTAGATGTCTAATAAGTACTCCAGAAATTCAAAGAAGAGAACAATGGGCTTTAGCAGAGATTCCCAAACTTACAACCATCTTAACAAGTAGCAGAATAAACACATTTTGTTCATCTAGCAGGTAACCATGAGAGCCCCAGAAAGAGAGAGAGAATTTGTGAATCACACAAATCTAGATACAGGAACACATGCAGTATACCCATCCACTTACTTTTATCTGTAGGTGGGGGCCATGTGGCATTAGTAAACTTTGATCAAAATAATTTCTTTTTCTAACATTAATTGTTGTGCCACTACAACTGTGGCTATCCTGACCTGGAAGAACCAAAGGTAGCCCTGGAGCTTTTAACTCAGCCTCCGCCCCGCGCTGGGGGGCACAGAGGTCAGCTCCAGCTCTGGGCTCCTGTTGATAGAGCTGCCTCTTGGGTTTTGTTTTTTATTTTGTTCCCCAGGCAATATCCTGGTTCAGTACACTGAGTAAAAAGAATCTTAGAGACTGGAAAAAACTGGGAGAGCATGGATAAATGAAATGGGGCACTCATGGGTAAAAGTCCTTATTTGTTCAGTAGTCCTCCCTAATCTGTTGCTGAAGTAGAAGTAAAATTGACTGATTTTCCTACTATCATACTGCTGTCTAACACCTCTCTTGGTGTTACCATCCTTGCTTTACAGAGGAGGAAGCTGAAGGGAGGAGAGCTAGACATTTCTCTAAAATGATCCCAAATAAAGTCAAGCATGACTTCCCACCACTGTTTAAGAATGCCGTGCAGGGTGGAGATAGCTGGCTTTCAGAGCATGGCTCTTCTTTGGACTTAAAACATTCTCTTGTGGGGTCTCCTGGTGGGCTCAGTCCGTGGAATGTGAGAATCTTGATCTCAGGGTTGTAAGTTCGAGCCCAACATTGGGTGTAGAGGTTACTTTAAAATAATTTTTTTTTCAAAGATTTCATTTATTTGAGAGAGAAAGAGAACATACACAAGCAGGGGGATGGGCAGTGGGAGAGGGAGAGGCAGGCTCCGCTGAGCAGGGAGCCCAACGGGGCTGGATCCCAGGACCCTGGGATCATGACCTGAGCTGAAGGCAGACACTTAACCCACTGAACCACCCAGGTGCTTCTAATAATAAAAACTTAAAAAAAAAAATCTCTTGCAATAACAAATGCCCACTTGGGCTGTCTTAACAAAAGCACAAACTGTTGATGTTGTTGAATGCTCAATTTGTCCAGGATACTACGTACGAGCTACTTTGCAGACCGACTTTCCTCCTGTAGTCGCAAGCTGTTTCTTCCGGTCTTAGACTTTTGACTTGTCTGATTTCGATTATTTAGATTACATTCACAGTGTCTAAAACATTCGTTTCAACAAGGGTGCAAAATGGGAGAAAACAACTCCTCGGCACTGAGGAGCTTGGAATCAAGTGTTCATGTTAGTGGCGTTGGTAAATGCCGGCGGCCAGCACATCCATTTTTCCATTCCAGAAAGGAAATAATAGAAATATCTAACAGTCTGAATTGGGTTTTTGTAAGATAATTCTGAAAGGAATTATCCTCTCTTTTAAAAAAAAAAACACATCTTTTTTTTTTTTTTTTTTTTTTTTTTGTAGCACACACGGGGTCTCATTGTGGAAACTTTGGAAATTACAGGAAAGTATAAGGAAGAAATAACAATTCACAATCCTTCCTGCATGTGAGAGCCACTGTGAACCTTACTGTATGCTTCCCTTTAATCTGGAAAAGAGGTTTTTTTTCAGATGTAAAAAATCCTGCTGCAAAATAATTAAATGGTGAAGTGATTGCCCAAAATCAAGGGAGAAAAGTGAACGAACAGGCTGGGAAAATTTTTAATGCTTTCTACTCTTGCTCTGATAGAATCATTTCTTAGTAACGGAGGACAATGTGGACTTTGAGTTTGCTCCAAAACACTTTCAGGCTCTTACAGATATAACCTTTCCACTAGAGTTACTACATTAACTAGGGTATGATACTGGGCCAATGTCAACTTCGTCTGATCTTTTCATGATCGGGCATTCTCTCCTGAATACTATAGTTTAGGTCCTGGAATTTGGAATTTCAGAGAGTTTTGATTTCAGTGCAACTGATTTCCATAAATACTTCTTCCTGGTCCAAACATTTTGGGAATGGGGAAAGCAAATCAAAGATGACTTTACTTTGTAATTGAAGGGAGGCGTTTGGAAGTTGAAGAGAGGGGCAGAGACCAGAGGATGGTGTGGTGCGTGTGCTCCTGCCTGGCTGTCCGAGGTGGGCTGAGCCGGAGGCTGCAGGAGCTCATCTGTTAGAGACTCCAGCGTCGTCTCAGGGCCTGATGGCAGAGGCTGGCACTGGGTGGGGGCGGAGGCCACGGGAGGGTTCGATTTGGGAGATAATGCATTTGGGGTTGGTTTCAGAGATCTCCCAAAGCTGCGACTTGCAGTGGTCATGGGGGAGGTCCTCCGGGTGACCTAACATGAAGGGCTGTCCACAGGGAAAGACTGAAGAGAGGAAGGACCTGGAGCCAGCAGGTTGCTGCATGTGAGTCTTTCTTTTGAGGAGTCCCAGAAAATCCGAGAGGAGGGAGAGGGAGAATTGTTCTAACTTCCCATTGCACATGCTGAACGAGGAGCACAAGGGTTTGATGGTTCAAGATGGCTCTTGCAGCTGATTCCACTGTATCTCCTTTGAGGTGGGAAGATGGAGGAACGGTGTGTTAGTTTACTAGGGCTGCCCTAACCAAGTACCACAGACTTGGTGACTTAAACGACAGAAATTAATTTTTTTATTTCTTTGGTTTTTAAAGATTAATTAATTAATTAATTTTAGAGATGGGGAGGAGCAGAGGGAGAAGGAGAGAGAGTCTTAAGCAGACTCCGAGGCTGAGTGCAGAGCCCAACGGGGGGCCTCGATCCCAGGACCCTGAGATCATGTCCTGAGCTGAAACCAAGAGTCAGATGCTTAATTGACTTTGCCACCCAGGCGCCCCCAGAAATTTATGTTATCACAGCTGGAGGCCAGAAGTCAGAGATCAGGGTGTGGGTAGGGTTAGTTTCTTCTGAGGCCTCTTTCTTTGGCTTATAGTTGACTGGCTTTTCCCTGTGTCCTCACACAGTCTTCCCTATTCACCCGTGTTTGTGTCCTAATCTCCTCTTCTTATTACAAACCCCAGCCATATTGGATTAGGGGCTACCCTAATAACCCTCGTTTTAACTTAATTGCCACTTTAAGACCCTATGCCCAAATACAGTCTGTTTTAGGAATTAGGACTTTGACATATGAATAGTTGGGGGGAGCGCAATGCAACCCATAGCAAAGCGGGAAAGACAAAAGGGTATGTCATGTCTCAGCTGATCAGCCCTCTTTAATGGGCTTTCCTTGAAGCCCCATCCTACAACCACTCACATCTCGTTGGACATCCTTGGTGAGGAAATGTAGTTTTCTATAGCTTGACCCATTGCTGCACTTAGTAAACTTGGGCATGGCTGGTGAAGAAGAAGTGGAAATGGGCATGTGAAGGACTAGCCAGACAAGAATACTGAAGTAAATGTGTCTTTATTTGTAGTCATGAACTAGGATGGTTCGTGTCTGTGAAGAAGGTACATCTTTTCACTATGGATATGTATTCACCAGTCTTTTATATTGGGTCCTGTGTTATAAGGCATGGACTTTGGTGGCTGGCTATCCGCCATAGCCTGGAACGTTTCCCTTAGGGTAAAAGGAGCATGTCTCCCTTTGTGAGGGCACTAGGGCTTAGGCTGGGGAGAAGAGCAGCAAAGGGAAAGCAAGAGGAGGAAAAATTAAAGAAGTGTGGGAGGGATGCCTGGGTGGCTCAGTCGGTTAAGCATCTGCCTTCGGCTCAAGTTGTGATCCCAGGGTCCTGGGATAGAGCCCCACATATCAGGCTCCTTGCTCCATGAGGAACCTGCTTCTCCCTCTGCCTACCACTCCCCCTACTTGTGCTCTCTTTCTCTGACAAATAAACAAATAATATGTTAAAAAAAAATAAAGGAAGTGTGGCAGCAGGGAATAGGATGAAGACAAGAGGAAATGATAGACCATGAAAACAGATGGGGAAAGATCAGGTCCCCTCTCCAGACTCTGCAGTGCCCACCCCCGCAGCAGCGAGGGGGCAGACATGGTGGGGGAGAGTTCCCCAGCAGGTGGACAGAGAATGAAGGTGAGAGGAGAGAAATAGGCGGCATCCCAAGAGAGAGGGAGGGACAGTTCTTGGACAAGCACTGAGGCAGTGTGGGGCCAGGCCCAGGGGAGTGCCCGCTGGAACAGTCCTGAAAACCCAGCAGGTTTGCTGCAGAAAGCTCCAGCGCTATTACTTCTTTGGAGAAATACCCATTGGGTCCTAACCCCCGCTCATCTACAAGCTTCCTGACTTCTGTGTCGTCAATTTTCCATGCTGCTAAATGGTGAAATGATGCTAATAGTGAATGTTAGGAACACTGGGCTTGTTCTGCTCATTTCTCTCAAGGCCACTGCCCGTGATGCCTGTGGCTCTAGTCCTTTCGCAGGAGGTAGTCACTGAGGTTTTTATTGGAAGGTGTTATTTGATTTCTTTTTTTTTTTTTTAAGATTTTATTTATTTATTTGACAGAGAGAGAGAAAGCACAAGCAGGCAGAGCGGCAGGCAGAGGGAAAGGGGGAAGCAGGCTTCCCGTTGAGCAGGGAGCCCAATGCAGGACTCGATCCCGGGATCTTGGGATCATGATCTGAGCTGAAGGCAGACGCTCAACTGACTGAGCCACTCAGGTGCCCCAGAAGGTGTTATTTGATGTCTGATGCGACACAGCAGGGCCTGTCCATCAGCTGAGGCAGGCGGAGCTCCCCGGAGTGGGAAGGAGGGACAGCATTACCATGGTGACGAGATAACTGGCTGGGCACTGAGCTAAGCACCTTCCTCTAGAAAGGCAGGAAGAAGTTGTTCCTCCCTTTCATCCCTGAGTCATAGCTGACTTGCGTAAACGCCTCATTCTTCATTAATGGCCGACATCTCCTACTATGGTGGGAAGTAAGAACAATGGTCAAGATGGCCAACACCATTTAGGTTTTCTGGTTTTAACCTTCTAATGAAGATTTCGGTCTCTGCTGAGGGCACGTATAATATAGTTAAATTTTTCTTTTTCTTTTTAAACATGCTCTGGTTAGTTTTATTAAAGAAATATTTTGATGATTTACTTTTCACCTGTATGTTCCGGCATGCTTCTAATGCTTTCAGACCCCCTGGGTCAATGGTAGCCGGTGTACATACTCTGTAGTATTTCCCACATGCTGTGCCTAATTCAATATTATTGCCACTGTAGTTTGGACACCTGTTTCGGCATCATGGTGCAGCCTTCTATTTGAGATTTCTTCAAGGCTGGGCAGTCGCTGGCAAGGAGGACCAGCTTCGTTTTGCAACGTCCGATCATTTCCAGAGTCTGCTTGTACCCCAGCATGTATTTCCCACTTTTCATAACGAGTTGAAGCCTAGAGGTGATCAACTCCAGTGACTTTTTCATCTTCTTTGCGGTCACCATCTTCCTGCCTTAGGTGTGGAACAGCACCAACCAGGAGCAGCTACCAAGATGGCGGGGAGCAAGACAGATAATATGGTTAAATTTTCAAATGTCAGCCAAATTTTGAAGGATATGATCAACTGACGAGCAAACTAGATTTATTAGCTATGTAACATTGAACAGCATCAAACTTGGGTTAGAATATATGTACTTCCTCCAATGCTTGACACTTGAAGTTGAAAATACTCCTTTGGATGTTTACAAATGTTTGAGGGTAGCACTGATTTGTTTTCTTCACATCTCCAGGGCTTATGGCAAATAGTATGTATGTAGTAAGTACTGAATAAATGAAGGTTTTTAAAAATCACTCACATGGTCACTCATACATTGCTGGTGGCACAGCCACTTTGGAAAACAGTTGGGTGGTTAGTTCAATATACACTTATGTATGTGATGGTTAATTTCGTGTGTCAACTCAACTAGGTTATGATGCCCAGTTGTTTGGTCAAACACCAGTCTAGATATTGTTGCAAATGTATTTTTTAGATGTGATTAATACTGGTAATCAATAGATTTTGAGTAAAGCATATTACCCTCCTTAATGTGGTGGCCTTGTCTGATCAGTTGAAGTTCTTTTTTTCCCACATTAACGACTTTTTAATTTTTCTTAGATTTTTATTTATTTATTTGTCAGAGAAAGAGAGCACAAGTAGGGGGAGCGGCAGGCAGAGGGAGAAGCAGGCTTCCCGCTGAGCAAGGAGCCGGATTTAGGATTCAATCCTAGGGCCCTGGGATCAGGACCTGAGCCGAAGGCAGACACTTAACCAACTGAACCACCCAGGCGTCCCTGACTGGTTGAAGTTCTTAAGAGCAAAGGCTGAGTTTCCTGAAGTAATTCTGCTTCAAGACTGAAACATGGAAACCCGCCCTGAGTCTCCCGCCTACCAGCATGCCCTGAAGATTCTGGACTGCAACATCCACCCTCACAGCCCTCTCTGTAGAGGAAAAGAAGCTGGTTTCAAAATACTGAAAATGAGTGAAAGGAGCCAGTTTCAAAAGTCCGTATGAATCTATTTAACAGAAGTTCGGGAAAAGGCAAAACTGTATGAATAGAAAACATATCAGTTGTTTCCAGGGTCTGGAGTTGGGGGTGGGATTGCCAATAAGGAAGCGTGAGCAAATTTGCTGGGCTAATGGAACTGTTCTGTATCTCGATTGTGGTTACATGACTGTGTGCATTTGTCAAAACTCATATTTCTGTACATTCAATAGAACATTTTCTGTACACAAATTTATACCTTGATGAACACGACTTTTAAAAAAACCAGTCTTTTTATGGTCACTCTTAGACTCTTTTATCCTGTTGAAAGATACGGTAAAGAATTAATTCTAATACAACATTGCTTTTTCTAGGAAGACAGAAGTATTAGATGGACTATAACATAAAACAAAATGTTTTGTTTTGTCGGAGGGGGACAAGAAAATTTCGTCCTCGGGGTGGGGAGGAAAAAACTTTCTGTGAACTAGAAATTCTCATTTATCTGAGAAATTCTCATTTGTTTATAAATTATTTTAGAGTAGGAACATTTTGTAACTATTTACTGTAGTGGAAAAATCAATATATGAATGTTAGGTTACATTCAAACTTAATTGAAGTTACATTTAAGGAACAGTGATTTGCTTTAAAATAGCTATACCCTTTGACCTAGTGGTTTTCTACATAATAATTAATGTATTTTAAGAAAATAACTAGAGTGGATTATCAAAAAGACAAAAAATAACAAGTGTTGATGAGGATGTAGAGAAAAGGGAACCCCATGCACTGTTGGTGGGAATATGAATTGGTATAGTTGCCATGGAAGAAAGTATGGAGGTTCCTCAAAAAGTTAAAAATAGAAATACCATAAGATCCAGCAATTCTACTTCTGGGTATTTATACAAAGAAAAGAAAAACACCAATTCGAAGAGATGTATACACCCCTATGTTAATTGCAGCATTATTTCTAATACCAAGCTATGGAAGCAACCTAAGTGCCATCGATAGATGAAATGATAAAGAAGACGTGCGAAACATTACAATGGAATATTACTCAGCCATAAAAAAGAGAAAATCTTGCCATTTGCTACAACATGGATGGGCCTAGAGGGTATGAAGCTAAGTGAACTGAGTCAGAAAGAGAAAGACAAATACCATATGATTTCACTTCGATGTAGAATTTAAAAAATAAAACAAATGAATAAACAAAAAACCCCAAACAGATGCATAGATACAGGAAATGAGCTGTTGATTACCAGACGGAAGAGAGTTAGTGGTGGAAAAAATAGAAGGAGGGAATTAAGAGGTACAAACTTCCAGTTATAACAAAAATAAGTCATGGGGATGCAGTGTGCAGCATAGGGAATACAGTCAATACTATTGTCATAACTTTGTATGGTGATAGATGGTGAGTAGACTTATTGTGGGGGTCATTTTGCAATGCATAAAAATATCGAGTCACTTTTATGTACACCTAAAACTAATAGGATTTTTTATGTCAAATATACTTCAATAAAAACAAAAGAAAACAACTTGACAAGAGCAAAAGGCATTCATGGAAATATTATTTATGGTAGTGAAAACAGGAGATCACCTAAGTAATCATCAATAGAAGATTGGTGATATAAATAATGTCGTACCCGCTGAAAACCTATAGGTTTATATTTATTAACACAGAAAGAGGGCCATGACAAGCAGGCTACGAAACAGAATCCATGATATTATTTCATCAAAAAAAAATGCATGTGAGCATGTATACTTTGAGAGTATATTTAGAAAAAAGCTTGAAAGCCTAGAACAACAAAATGTGAACAGTAATAAATTATTCATGGTAGAATTACAGAGCCAAGTTTCCATATTGTCTGCATTTAAAAAATTAAAATATTTTATTTTATAATTAGAGAAAAATTTTATTTCCACTTTGTCAAAGAAAACAAGACTCATCTACTATTCCCCACCCATCGTCAAGTCATTAAAAACCTGAAAATAATTATATGGGCATCCTCTTAATGCAAAAAAAAAAAAAAATAGCCTCATTCATGTTAATGTAGCTAATCCAGATAGTTTAGCCTTTATAAATACGAAATGTGTAACAATGAAAGAAAAAATTGGAGAGGACTGCAAGTTTTCACGGCATGCAACAAAGATATGTAGAAATTAATGCAATGGTTCAGTGACAGCTCACCTCAGAAAATGGAAACAAAAATAGACTCTCTGAAAGTAATTACTGCAAATAGCTAGGCCAGGGAAACTCAACTCATTCCATAATGAGTCACAAAAAGGGAGCTGGCATGACACCAAAACCAAGATACTGAAATTATAAAAGGTGAGAAACAGCAGCGAAACTAACCAGAGAAGATACAACAAAAAATAATGTTGAAGATAGTCACTAAACATTTTGGCTATGAATTTTTAAAAAATATAAGAAATTGCTTCTCTAAAAGAAGACCCAAAGCAGAAATATAAAAACTTATGAAGGAGATGGAGGAGAAAAAGGAGGACATGGCCAGAAAGCAGGAGGAAATGAAATTTGGGTGGAGTTTATTCTAGAAATTTCAATATTGGTAATATTTTAACATATTTCATCGTATTAATTTGAGGAGAAATTTATATAACTGTATTCATAGGTGCTGACAATACATTTGAGCAAATTAAAAAACTATGCTCAATAAACTTACTGGATAAAATAGATATAAATAGATATTTCCTTAACATGGCAAATGGATTGATCTCAGCTCAAAACCCAACACCATGCTTCATAGCAGAACTTAGAAACATTTCCAGTAAAGTCAGGAACAAGATAAGGATGTCTGTTATCACTACTGTTATGTAAGAGGGTGGCAGAGAATTTAGCTAATGCAGTTAGACAAGAGAAATAAATTAGAGATGTAAAAACTGGAAAGGAAAAAGTAAAACCATCAGTTTTTGGATGTTATGATTGTAAACTTGGGAAACCCAGGATAATTGAACAAGAAACTACCCAATAAAATGGAAAAAGTTTGGTAAAAGCTTAGTAGCTTTATATATATATATCAGACAAATGGAAGAAAAACCCCATTTATAATAGCAACAACAACAACAAAATTAAAAAACCTAGGAATAAACTAAACGAAAAATGTCTAAGACCTATATGAAGAAAACTTTTTTTTAAAAAAGATTTTATTTATTTATTTGACAGACAGAGAGAGAGAACACAAGCAGGGGGAGCAGCAGGCAGAAGGAGAGGGAGAAGCAAGCCCCCCATGGAGCAGGGAGCCCAAAGTGGGGCTCAATCCCAGGACCCTGAGATCATGACCTGAGCTGAAGGCAGACGCTTAACTGACTAAGCCACTCAGGTGCTCCTGAGGAAGCTTTTAAAAACTCTTAAATATGTAAAAGAAGACTTGGTACCATAAATACCTTAATTCTCCCTAAGGTAGTTTATAAATTTAATTCAGTCCCAACAAACATTTCAATAAGT
This sequence comes from Ursus maritimus, assembly GCF_017311325.1. Lineage (NCBI taxonomy): Eukaryota > Metazoa > Chordata > Mammalia > Carnivora > Ursidae > Ursus > Ursus maritimus. The sequence goes on along the minus strand of NW_024424119.1, from coordinate 8,960,105 downwards.
TTATTTTGTTGAAAATATATTGTTTTGGAAAACTTGATCCTAAATTGTATATAAAAAAAGTAAGAAAAACCTGAAAATAGAAGCAATGATAAAAGATAACAATACAGGATATTAAATATATTATAAAGCCTCATAATACCAGCATCTGAAAAATACAGGAGTTAGTGCCATACCTCACAACTTATCCCACAATAAATTCCTAAATGTAATATTTAATGGATATAGTATTTATTTATTAGGGTGAGGAAGGATAGAGGAAAAGAGAGAGACGATTTTTTTTTAAAGATTTTATTTATTTATTTGAGGGGGGAGAGGGAGCATGAGCAGGGGGAGGGGCAGAGGGAGAAGCAGACTCCCAGGTGATCAGGGAGCTTGATGCAGGACTTGATCCCATGACCTGAGCTGAAGGCAGACACTTAACCGACTGAGCCACCCAGGAGCCCCAGAGAGAGACAATCTTAAGCAGTCTCCACACCCAGTATGGAGCTTGATCTGGGCTCAGTCTCGAAACCCTGAGATCATGACTTCAGCTGAAATCAAGAGTGCAAACCTTGACCACCCAGGTGCCCTCATGGATATAATATTTAAATGTCAAAAATAAAACCATGAAAGTTCTAGAAGAAAACTGAAGGGAATCCTTAGAAACTTTGGTGTGAGAAAGGCCTTTCCACCTATGACTTAAAATCCAGAAGCCATAAAAGAAAATTTCTTAAATTGATTACATAAAGTCAAAGTCTGCATGAAAATAAAACGAAAAGCAAAAAAAAAAAAAAAAAGTACAGAAAGTGAAAAGACGGACAATGGGGGAATAACACTTACAACCTCTATTATAGATAATGGGCTGGTCTTCCTAGTATATAAAGAGCTCCTAGAAATAGAGGAGACAAAGACTAGTAAAACAACAGAAGTAGGAACTAAGAATGTGAACATCTGTCAGACTGGCAGAACACCCAGAGTTTGATAATGTGTTCTGTGGTGCAACTGTGTGGAAATGGCATTGTGATACATGCTGGTGGGAGTTGTAAGCTGGTACAATGCCTATGGCGGGATTTGGTAACATCTACTGAAATGACTAACACATACAGCCTTTGGCCCAGCATTTCTACTTCTAGAAATTTATGCTACAGATATTCTTAGCCATGGGAAAAAAGATGTTTGCACAAGGTTCATTATTGCCGCACTATTTGCTAAAGTAAAGGGTAGAAAACAAAGTCTATCGGGGCAGATTGGCTAAACATACATACATACAGAGACACATACATAAAATAAAATGACACGTGAAAGTAATCAGGATGTTGTCTATGTGTTGATGTGCAAAGAGCCTTAAAATACATTGTATATAAAAAAAAGGTGGAGGACACCTTTTTGAGTAAAAACAAGTGAAAAATAAGATCCATATTTATATTCGTATATGCATAAAGAGATTCTGGAAAGATACATAGGAAATTAAGAAAAATAATGACTTACGGAGGGGAGGAAGCTGGGCAGATGGGGATATGGGAGGGAGATTATGTGCTTTTTTTTTTTTACTTTCTAGTTTTTGAACGATGTGACTGTATAATCTATGCACAAAGAGAAATTTAGAAATGTCCATAGTTGAGAGAAATAGAACAAGTACATTTCCTGTCACCGAATTTGAAGAGTGAAAGGATAGATTGGCAGACCATCTGTAAGGACTACATTCGGTGACAATAAATATCCAATCTTTTGGCATTATGTAGAAACAATTTACGACACCTGACGTGATATAAAACTGTGGGAGGTAATCTAACTATAGCAATTGCTTCCCTTATCAAAAAAATTTTTTATTTTTTTAAAAAGATTTTATTTATTTATGAGAGAGAGAGAGAGAGTGAATTGGGGAGGAGCAGAGGGAGAGGAAGAAGCAGACTCCATGCTGAGTGCGGAACCTGATATGGGGCTCGATTCCACGACCCTGAGATCATGACCTGAGCCAAAATCAAGAGTCAGATACTTAACCGACTGAGCCACCCAGGCACCCTCAAAATAATAATAATAATAATAATAATAATAATAATAATTTAATGTTCTTTTAGGAAAATGAGAGAATTTATTGTTACTATGTATGAAATTTTATTTTGGAGCTGTAATATTAAGAAAGTATGATATCGGCACAAAGACAATTTGATCGGTAGAATGGAAAGCAAGCCTAGAAACAGATCTATTTGCTTGAAAACCTGACATGACAGAGTTGCTGTTATAGATCATTGAACTGTTCCATAAATGGTGCTGGAATAATTCGTTATGTATATGGGAAAAAATTAGATCCTCACTTCACACCACAAGCAGGTAAATTATGAAAGGATTGAAGATTTAATTGTTAAGTGCAAAGATTTAGAAAATTTAGAAGTTAGGGGCCCCTGGGTGGCTCAGAGGGTTAAGGGTCTGCCTTCAGCTCAGGTCATGATCTCCAGGTCCTGGGATTGAGCCCCACATCTGGCTCCCTGCTCAGCAGGGAGTCTGCTTCTCCTTCTGCCTCTCCCCTCTGCTCGTGCTCTCTCTCTCTCTCTCTCAAATTAATATATAAAATCTTTAAAAAGGAAGAAAATTTAGAACTTAGGAGAATATATTTGTGTCCGTCAGGGTAGGAAAGGATTTCTTGGATGAGACATTGTAAGTGTAAAACATATAGGGAAAG
>NW_024424119.1:8809481-8957440 GCF_017311325.1 Ursus maritimus | reverse complement strand
GAAAGAACATTTTGAATATTTTTTAAAAGTTTTTATTTAAATTCCAGTTAGTAAATATAGAGTGTAATATTTGTTTCAGTTGTACATACAGTGATTCAACACTTCCATACAACACCCCGTGCTCATTGTGACAAGTACACTCCTTGATCCCCGTCACCTATTTCACCCCTGACCCTCCCCTCTGGTAGCCATCAGTTTTGAACATTTTGAATATAAAAATGAAAACTTCTGGACAAAAAAGACCACAGATATGAATGAAAAGATGTCACAAGTAGGACAAAGGTATTTACAACTCACACACAATTGAGAAAGTAATAGTGTCCAGAACAGGTATTAAGCTTCTACAAATCAATTTAAAAAGGAAAAGAAATCCTACATAAAAATGGGCAAGGCATGTAAATAGGGGATTTCTTTTTTTTTTTTTAAGATTTTATTTATTTATTTGACAGAGAGAGAGGCAGCCAGTGAGAGAGGGAACACAAGCAGGGGGAGTGGGAGAGGAAGAAGCAGGCTCCCAGCGGAGAAGCCTGATGTGGGACTCGATTCTAGGACTCTGGGATCACGCCCTGGGCCGAAGGCAGATGCTTAACGACCGAGCCACCCAGGCGCCCCTAAATAGCTGATTTCTGAAAGAGGAAGCAAGAGAAGCAAATCAATGTATGCAAAGATGACCAGCCTCAGTTGTAAACAGAAAAGTGCAAATTAAAAAAAAAAAAAACCCCAAACTGTTTCATAGGCAACATTTTCAAAGAGGCAAAATCAAACAAAATTTTTGAAGGTTGGTGACTTGTGTTGGAACATTAAGCATTCTCACACAGTCTCAGGCACATATAAAGTTGTAGGACCATTTGGGAGGGTAATTTGGCAACGTCTAGTGGAGTTGAAAATGTTCATATCCTTCCACACACAAAAAATCCATTTCTAGGTATGTATCATTGAAAAACTCTCCTTTCTGTGCTCAGGGAGACATGTGCATAAAAGTGCATTAAAAGGTTCTTTGTAATCACAAAAACCTGGAAACAATCTGTATACTCATTAACAGGAGAATGGATAAATCATAATACAATCATATAAAAGAATACTGAACAGGGATGAAACGAATGGACTAAAGCTACTATCGACAAGGATAAATCTTTTTTTTTTTAAGGTTTATTTACTTAGAGAGGGAGAGTGCATGTGCGCATGCATGCAGGGGGAGCAGGGGGAGGGGGCGGGGAGGGGGCGGGGAGGGCAGGGGGAGAGGGAGAGAAAATCTCCGGCAGACTCCACGCTGAGTGCTGAGCCCAACAAGGTGCTCGATCTCACAATCCTGAGATCATGACATGAGCCAAAATCAAGAGTCAGATACATAACCGACGGAGCCACCCAGGCGCCCCAACATGGATAAATCTCAAAACAATGTTATGAAAAATCATGTACATGTGGCACATGATAGCATTTATGTAAAGTTGAAAAGCTACAAAATAATACCAAATATTGTTTATGGGCACATAAACTATAATAAATATAAACAAATGAACAAATAGTAAAAGAATAAGAACCGCTTCAGAAGTATAAAGATCGGATCTATAATAGTAGTTACAGTTTCAGTGGGAGTACCCAGGGAGCCTTAAAAATACCTGTAATACATCATTTCTTAACAATATTTGAGGTAAATATGGTATAAAGGTTTGATAAATCTGGGAGTTAGATCCACAGATACATTACAATATTCCCCACATTTTTTCTGTATATTAGGAAACTTCCTAAAAGGTAAGTACATTTTTAAAAACTTTGTAAAATGTCTTCCTTCTAACCCACTGTCCCTAGAAATAATCATTCCTTCCTTCCTTCCTTTTTTTTTTTTTTTTTAACTAGTTAGGAGCCTCCTGAGCATAAGAGCTGCTTGAACAGCCGTCATTCCCACAGATTAATGTGTCACGAGTTGAAGCCTTTTTTGTACATACACTGTTAGCTTTGGTTGTATTAAATCACATGGGTGACTCTATTAAGCATCCAACTTAGACCTGTTTCCCCCCCAACCCACCCCCCATGCAGACCGCCAAGGCCCCTTTATTTAAAACACTTGGAAAAACAAATATCACTTTGATTGCCTTTGGTTTTGCAAAAATGACGGATGGTTAAAATGACTTTGTTTATTTATTTATTTTCCAAATTTTAATTTAAATTCTAGTTAGTTAACATACAGTGCAATAATGGTTTCAGGAGAAGAATTCAGTGATTCATCACTTACCTACAACGCCCAGAGCTCATCCTAACAAGCGCCCTCATTAAAACCATCACCCATCTGGCCCATCCCCACCCCCCTCACTCCTCCATCAACCCTGAGTTTGCTCTCTATTTTTAAAGAGTCTCTTATGGTTTATTTCCCTCTCTCTTTTATCCCCCCTCCCATATGTTCATCTGTTTTGTTTCTTACATTCCACTTAAGAGTGAAATCATATGGTATTTGTCTTTCTCTAGCTGACTTATTTCATTTAGCATAAGACATTCTAGTTCCATCCACGTCTTGCAAATGGCAAGTAAAATGACTTTTAATTGGTGGCACCATTGACCAATTTTTTTCCTTCCTAATTAAGTTACCAGCTATTTTGTTCTGTAAGTGAGCCATTTCAACTCTGCCCTTGGATACTTACACCAAAAAAAGCCAAATCTAGTTCCAACCCAGACCAATTGAATCAGAATCTCTGAGATGGAGTCAGTTTTGGCCATTTTTCTGTCCCCATAACAAACTCTCCCCTCTTCCTCTTCTCTTTGTCCTCATGGAGCTTAAGACATAAAAGTTAATAATGCATCGGAAGTTTATGATGTGGCCCTCCTACTCCTACAGAGGTAACCACTATCCTGATTTCTTTTTTAACTTTGGAGATTTTTATAAACCTTTCCATTTACAAGACTTGTTCTCCTTCTTGCCACTTTGCGAGCACACCTATAAATGCTACCAAACAAGGAGCAGCTGTTAAGTTATTTCTTGTTTTGAGCAATGTCCATAGACAAATGATCCTTGTAATCAGGAACTGCTGCTTCTACTACAACCTACTTACAAACTGATTTGCTACATGCAAATTCAACCCATGCTAGAGTTGTTATTTTATCCTTCATGGCTATTTTCGTCCCATAATACTATGTAGTAGGAATGAAATTGAATGAAGATATTTTGAGAGTGAAAAAAGGCTATTGAGAATTGTTGACATAGTATGAAGTTTCCCAATTCAAGTTATATCTCTGAAGAAATAAGCTTCCAACATGGTTTATAAAAGCTAAGAAGGTGTGGTCACAGTGGGAGTGGGATGCTCCCTGGTTGCTCTGGGTTGTTCTAGATCCTATGGTGAATGGACATGTGTAATTGATATGAGTAATTGAGTTCCATGAGTAATTGATATTTGAATGGAGGAATACACAGTTCTGTGGGAAATTAACTGCAAAACACTTGACACTTTAAAAGAAGACAATTAAGATGAAAAGCAAAGATTTGTAGCCAACATAAATTACTGAAAGAAAATAGGGAACTTCTTTTTAAAAGGGTGATGGGAAAGATGTCTATGACATTATAGAAAGCTGTTCTCTAAGGTTCAGTGTATTCAAATAGATGATTAATTATGAGAGTGAAAGGAATCAGAGTATGCCACTCCCAAGTATGTCACCTTTGCATATTTATTTTGAGCTGAAGACAGCTGAGAATCAATAGATGCAGAGAGAAGCCTTCTCAGAGCTTCCTTTGTCTAAGAGCAGAAACGTCCAAGAAATGAGGATTGCCATAAATCCCCTCTCCTGGGGAAGTTTTATGGCCAAAGTGGGCACCTAGATGGACCTGCACACGCAAATCTTATTAAAATAACCCTTATCTTCCATTAGTTTCCCTGTATATTTACCTTTTCACAATTTATTGCCCAGAAGAAATCTTTTTTTTCCTGTCTCCCTTTTTTTTCAAAAATTTATTGCCCTTTGTTAAAATGATATATAAATATCTAGGGATTTTTGGGGTTCTCATTCCATTCCGTAAGATGCCTCCCCATATGCATACATAATAAATCTTTTTCTCCTGTTATTCTTTTTTTTTTCCAGTCTAATTTGCAGGGCCCCATTTACTGAACCTAAAAGGCAGAGGGAAGTTTTCTTCCTCCCCTACAAAAGTGAACACTAAATAATTATATTTTTAAATGAACCATAAGAAACTAAATTTAAAGAAACTTAAAAAAAAAATCTTTGAGTGGGAAAATACTTCTGTGAAGATTTGGCCACTCAGTTGATGGATGAACAGAGTAGCCAAGAATATCCTTCTCTTATTTTAAAGGAAGTTGGAAAAAAGGGACTTTTGCTGCTGTTGTTGCTTTGTTTAACAGGAGGCAGTAAGCTTGGGTTTTCTGCCATGACCTGGAAAAAAACATAATGAACTCTGTGGCAGAACACTGTTCCAAACCCCCAAGTTGTCAAAATCATAGGCAGAACCCATGTTGAAGAGCTTCTGTGACAATCGAGAATTTATCCTGGTAGCACGAGTAATCAATCAGACCAGACCATCTCGTGTAATCAATGTACTTTTTCATGGGTGAGTAATGTAATGTGCCATTACATATCCAGTAATGGAGGGGGAAAAAAAGCACTGTGGCATCCTGGGCTCTTACTGTGGCTTCTCCAAAACTTTTGGGGCCCTTGAAGGATTTTCTAAAATCAGCTATAAGTGATTTTGGCTTTATCCAAAATGAATAATCCTGAGGCTATGAAATAAAAGACAAAATCTGAAGGAAGTTACCTTGAAAAGAAATTATTATTAAAAGAATATGTGGACCAGTGATAACAATATGAGAAATGGTTCGTTGTCTCATAAAACAAATGATTGGGCTAATATTCATTGAATATTTATGGGTTGTCTACTGTATGCCATAAACTGCAAAGTTCTAGAAGAGGCAGACACTCACTTGGATGTCTCTTAATCACTAGTATGCAGCAAAACTGCTTTTGGGACTGAGAGCTGCTCTGAGGTGTAAGGCAGGACTAGATTCCTAGCACATTTCAGGCACACTTACTGCTGGACCTTTATCCCTAGTGTTTCTTGACAAACATTTCTTGTCTATGCCAGTCAGCAGTGTATCTCCATCCCGGCCTCACCGGTTAACCTATTAGCAAGAAGTCAAATTACCTCAGGGTATTTTTCTTTTCTTTATTTATCTGCATTTCCAGATTTTTCTATCATGTAAGACATTGCTTTTGTAATAAGAAATAGAGTGATTTTAATTTTAAAATCCTAATGAGAGAAGAGCAATGTTTAATCCACTTGACAGTGATTTATAGGCATGAAAACAGCCCAGTGCCCAGTGGAGGAGCAGTGAAAGGAGACTCTTATCACAGAGCAGAGCACCATGGTGTTTGTATCTGGGTTTACTTGTCTCCATAGTAGCAACCTGGGCATCTGAGAACTGGTGGGTTGACTTTTCTGTTGAATATGTACCCATTATCTTGTAAATTAAATTCTTGCCCTATTTGGCTGCATGGGGACCAATGACAGAGAGAATTTGAGTCAAATAAAGACTACCCAAAGAACAAAATAATCAAAGCAAAAATATGGAAAAGTTTGTTTAAAAATCCCTCTGTAAATAATTACATATTCTACCCCCAAATTTGTCTGAGTAAAAAAAGCAAAAAAGTTATCATGGGTATTTCCCAGAAAAGATGGTCCTATTGCACTTTGTTCTCTATGTGTTTGTGTAAGTAAGAAATGATCTACTAACATCTAGTGAGTTTTATCTTGTTAAAATTTAAATTACGCCTCAACAGTTTCAGTGAGTTAATAAAACACTGGTTCATACTCAGCTTTTAGGGGTGTTCATGAGAGAAGTAAGCCTGTGGAATTGGATAAATTAAATCTATTTAACCGGAATATGTTTATCTTTTGATTCTCTGCCTTTACTTTCCATACCCCCAGAGCAAGCTAAAAGTTTTTTTCTTCATTCACTCAGCAACTATTAACCGGGAGCTTCCTAAATGCAAGATTACATGCCTGTTGAGTATAATAATGGAGTAAGCACTGTATCCATTGTGCTTATAAATTTAAAGCAAGTCAGAAGGAATTTGACTCTGACTCGGTATCCCAAATGTGTGACCAGCCAATTTAGGACTTTTCCTAAAGAAGTGAATCATGAACCCATAACTTCATTTGTTAAAGGGTGTGAAAAAATGTCAGCTTTTTGGGGGACAACTCTACCAATGTACCTTTCCTTTCTTCCTTCTATAGAAAAAGGGTCCTTTTTTCTCCTTGTTCAAACCTAATCCATGTACTTCTGGTCTCGTCATGGTAACCAGTTCAGTGAATTTTCATTGACATCTTTCACACTGTAATACACCCTACGCATTACATGCTCTGGCTGGCAGTGGGGTTCAAAGACAAAGGCAAACTCTACCCCCAACAGCTCACACAGGTCTGGTAAGAGTGATGACAAACATAACCTGGAAGTCAACGGGAAGAATAGTCAATTGGGAAGAAAGGATGTCGGGTAAGCGTTCCTAGAGGAAGGCGGGGCTGCTCTATGTTGGGTTTGTATATCTGATCTTTGTGCAGATTTCAGGAGGCATATATGAAACACTTCAAAATTAACACCCCTAAAACTGAATTCATTAACTTCCTCCCCAGATCTGTCCTCCTGTGTTTCCCCTCTGGGGACCCATCATCTCTTGTCACCTCCACCCACCTAATCATCTGAGACAGAAGCTTGGGCACCACCCTATGTTCCCTTTCTTCCTCCTCCCTGACCTTTTTCAGGAGCTGGAGCCAACCTGCCGGGATCAGCCCGTGAGGGTGGCACTTTGGACGTCAGTGGATCTCCGCCCATTCTCCCTTGACGACAGAGTGAAGTGGGAAAGAAATTCTGTCTAGAGAACTCCAGTTTGCAGCTAGAAAAACAGGATTGAGCACTGAGGCGGAAGCCCAAGGCAATGACGAAAGCTGCAAACAAGGATCTGGGTTGGTGGCTGGGCAGTTTGAAACCAAGATAGTCTAGGAGTGAACAGCAGGCTGAGAAGAGTGGATCAGAAGTGAGATTTTTTAACAAGGGTGTGGTGGGGCTCCACTTTCCTTTTAATTCAGGGTAAACCATATTACTGACAGGTATAACAGCATAAACGGAATCTCCATATCCTTAGGTATGGTATTTAGAAAAAGCTCTGCACCGGTGATTGGTCTATGAACACAAAAAGGTTGTCAGAATTGAGAATCATTAAAAAAAAAAAAAAAGACAAGTAGATTTAAAATATTTATTTAAGTTAAAACGTTGATTTCTCAAACTTGTAATAGAGGTCCAAGACTTGGATTTGAGTCTGCCATTGGAATTCCCATCCACTGTCTTGCTTGAACCATCCCCTTAATTTTCTACCATCACAAAGTTCTATTAGACAGTGCTGGCTGTCATCCAAACTCCAAAACGCCATGCAAAGGCCCAGACCTTCCGTCAATCTCTCAGGCTTAGCTCAGGAGAGCTCATACCGATAGTACTGCTCCCAGACCTAACCCACAGTGGCTGTTCTTATTTCACTGCCTTGCTACGTGCTAGTCCCTCAGTGGAAAGCCATCTCTGTTGAAGACAGCCTGGTGAATTCTTCCTACTCAATCCTTTTTCTAAAAATTTTTTAAAAAGATTTTATGTATTTATTTGACAGAGAGAGAGAGGGAGAGCACAAGCAGGGGGAGCAGGAGAGGGAGATGCAGGCTCCGCCTTGAGCAGGGAGCCCGATGAGGGGCTCTACCCCAGAAACCTGGGATCATGACCTGAACTGAAGGCAGACACTTAACCGACTGAGCTGCCCAGGTGCCCCTTCCTACTCAATCCTTTATGATCAAACACAGTTGACACCTCTCCTTGTCTTTCCTGATTCTCCCTGGCATAAGATAGTTGCTTTGTTCTCTTTGTTCCAACAGTGTTGGATACATATTCCACAAAAGCACTTTCCACATTCTGTCTTCTATGACAGATTGCATTCATGAGGCCAGGAACCACATGCTACCCTACTTCACATTGTTAGTAGTGAACCCAACTCCTGATACATAATAAGTTCCTGATCAAGTTTTATTGAGTAAATACTGTGTTACAATGGCTTTCTTTCTTTTTTTAGAGATTTTATTTATTTATTTGAGAGAAAGCAAGTGAGAAAGAGAGAGGGTATGAGCTGGTGGAGGGGGAGTGGCAGAGGGAGAGGGAGAAGCAGACTCTGTGCTGAGCAGGGAGCCTAATGTGGGGCTTGGTCCCAGGACCCTGAGATCATGACCTGAGCCGAAGGTGCATGCTTAACCAACTGAGCCACCCAGGCACCCCTTCCAGGTGATTCTTTTTGTGGCCAGGATGGCAAAGCACCAAGTTATATCCTGTTCACACTTTGTCATTATCCAGCTCAGATGTGAGTTTTTTCTTAGTGAATTGCATGCAGAACATGATGGTGGAACATACCATCTGGCTCTTATTCCCAGCAAAGTTTAGCAGCTTCCTTGGGTATTGTTTGCACGAGGAGTGGCAGTCAGAGACAATGACAAAGGTTAGCATCTGTATGTTTGGTGTCTTTGAAGCAAGAAGAGTTAAGGTCAAATTTGAGAAGATACTAGTCTTTCCAACTGACCATTGATAATAGATGTTCCTACTACTTGCTCACCATTGCCTCAGACTCCAGGGAAAGCAGAAGCGGTAGAGATGTGGTCTTTGCGCTCCAGGGAGAGAGGTGAAGGGGAGCGGACACATGGTGAAAAAGGTACTCCTATGTTCTGGGCACAGTGCTAGGCACTGCCTGTATGTCATCTCTTGTCAGCCTCATGACAACCTGGCCAATGAGATGAGGCTGTCATCACTTTACATATATGAAAACTGATCCTCTTAATCCCTTCTTCCACAAAATGGGAATATTGATTGTTTTTACCTCCTTTCTTGAAGATTAAATGAGTTAATACATGTTAAGTTTTTAGCATCACCAGAACATACTAAGCCCTCAATAAATGTGAGCAATTATTGTTATCGCTCGAGTTCCCAAAACTAGCAAGTGGCAAGAGAGATAAGATGAAACCCCAAAGACATCTAATTCCGGAACTCATGTGCAGCCCAAGTGGGGATTTAAGAATAATGCTGTGAAACTGCAGGATGAAGTTGTAGTAGACACAGCACAGAATGAAGTGTCCAGGCAGGTGGAGGAAAGAGCACGAGTTCTGCGCATCCGTCCACAGTGAAGGAAACCATTGAGTGTTGGGCATGGGATGCAGGAGTAAAAAGTCTGGGTGTTTGGGTGGTGGCTGCTGCTGGATTCTGGATTTTAGTCCATGAAGGGCAAGGCAGCTTGGGCAGCATCCCAGTACCCTGCACCCCAATGCTGAGGCCCATGTGCAGGCCATTAAGTGTGCGGTGGTGGGAGCTATGGGTAACACTTGCCTTGATCAGCGACACGACCAATGCATTTTCTGCAGAATACATCCCCACTGTCTTTGACAACTATTCTGCCAATGTTATAGTCGGTGGCAAACTGGCAAATCTGGGCTTGTGGATACAGCTGGGCAAGAAGATGATGACAGACTTTGCCCCCATCCTATCCACAAACAGATGTATCCTTTTTTTCTTTTAAGATTTTATTTATTTATTTGAGAGTGAGAGAGAGTGAGAGAGAGAGAGCACAAGCCAGGGGGAGAGGAAGAGGGAGAAGCAGACTCTCTGCTGAGCAGGGAGCGCGACGTGGGGCTCAATCCCAGGACCCTGGGATCATGACCTGAGCTGAAGGCAGACGCTTAACCGACCGAGCCACCCAGGCGCCCTGACTTGTGTTTAATTTTAAATAATTTTTTAATTCTCCTTTTTCTACAAATTACTTGAATTCGTTTATAGGGAATGTGCTCGTAATGCAGGGGGGCACTTTGCACAGTGCCTGGTCAAGGCGACGCTCAATGAACCATAGCTAAACGGACGAATGGATCAACTGTAGCTCTCCCCAAACATCAGTGTTTAAAATGGGTCTGGAGAAACACTGGATGGCTGAGTGATGTGCTCTCTAGAACACAGGTATCTGGGTTATTGATTAAGGGCCACTGAAGGGAGGGTGCAGTGAGGGGGAAGGACTTTCCAGGAGAAGGGTACAATTTGGGCAGGAGTTCCCAGGTTGGACGTGGTGCGTCTGAGTGAGCGAGGAGACTCATCTGAGAGGTGGGAGTGCCAAGAAGTGAGATCAGATTACAGAGGCCCTTGAAGGCTGAGTGGAGAAATGTAAATTTGGTGTTAGAGAGGGAAGTGTTGATGCTTCACTTGCTGACTTCTTGGCTATGGTCACGACTCACATATTCATTAGAACAACTTGCACTTCCAAAGCAATTTAAAGGACATATGTGCAGGACGGGGAAAGAGGAGATACCAGGAGGGGGGCCATGTTTGTTTTCTTCTGGGGGAAAAGAGGGTAAAGGGTTTAGCGCAGTGTTCCCCTCTGACACAGTGTGTGCCTCTAAAGGGTATGATGAAAATGGTTAGACACACGTTCCTTCTGTGAATTCACATTGTTGACAAGCCCTATGTCCTACCCCCAAGTCCCCCCGGAATCACAGGAACCCATGACTCTCTAATGGACGCAAGATCCAGGTGCCTGCCCTGGCAAAAAAAACCCCAACAGAGCAATTGTATAGGTTATTTTAAGCCAGCTACTGGGAAGAATTTCACTGTTCTACCAGGGAACCCATTGTGACTTGTGACAAACTTCCACATTGGCCTGATTGTCCTTTTATTTTATTTTATTTTATTTTATTTTATTTTATTTTAGGGGGGAGAGGGTGAAGGGCAGAAGGAGGAGAGAGAACCTTAAGCAGCCTCCATGTCCAGTGAATAGTTTCGATCTCAAGACCCCGAGATCACAACCCGAGCCAAAATCAAGAGTTGACCGCTGAACCGACTGAGCCACCCAGACGCCCTGTCCTTACCTTTAAAATGGCCTCCTTTGATTATAACTTCTATTGCTCCAACTCCAGCTATTTCAGATTATTAATATAATCTATAGCCACACTAAGCACACATTTAGGGGAGGGTCCCCTGGGCTTTCTGCCTCCCCCTTTTACCTCTTGGATTCTCATTAGTGTTCAAGAGCCTTGAGGTCAGGAACTGAGCTGCACTCTCCTTTTACCTGCCACTGCACCTGCCACCATGCTGTCCACCACACCTTGCCTGGTCTGTGTATGTAAGACGGGTCACTGCTTGCCCTGGAAGTCTCACAGGGGGGCGGGGATGGGTCAGTTTCATTCAACACAGACAAAACATACTGCCTTGCCATTTATAATAAGCCTCAAACTCTTTTTTTTTTTAAATTTTATTTTTAAGTAATCTGTATACCCAGCGTGGGCTTGAACTCACAACCTTGATACCAAGAGTGGTGCACTCCACTCACTGAGCCAGCCAGCACCCTACCACCCCCCCCCAACTCTGTTTAGAGAGGGAGACTAAATTTCAGTTAGCAGCCAAATGCCTCATTCTGCTAGGTAATAATGGTTGTGCTTTTTCTTTTTTACAAGAGATTGCTCAGAGCAACACTGTTCCCCAGCCATTCCGAATTCCACTCACAATGCTGTATGGAAATCTAAGAACTGCAAAACGAATGAATGTGTAAGCTTGTGTGAGTCATATGCACATGTGTATAGCATTCTATGGTCCCTGGCCAAGAGTTTGCAATTGTGCTGGTATTCTGTGAGTGTGTAGGTCAGAGGGATGATCAAAACACCTAACCGAAAATATTCTTCTAGCCATACCATGTTCATGCCAAGCCTTAATTAGTGATATAAATTGGAGTGGCACTAAACATTGTAAATAATATTTAGGGATTTTTTTTTTCTAAAGCCAGGTTGATTTCTTTTTCGTATCTTCAGAAAGAGCACCTCTTGACAAGAAAACACAATGCGTCCCTTATTATGTTACTCTTGGTCAGTTTTTGTTATTTCTAGTACAGGCAGTCTCTGCTTTTGTACATAATGTGCTCTTGGAAATGTGTTTGTAGGTTGAGCACCTGAAAGTCAAGTGAGACACTCACATGCAATGAAGAGCATTCCATTCCCAGAGACCTGAAATATATCAGGTGTACGCAGGGGCTTCTTTCCTTGCAAATACGCAAGGGGACACCTTGCCCTGGGGTGAGGGTAAGGGAAACAGGAAGGTGAAAGGGGGTGCTGGGCTCAGTTGAGGAAGGCTGGATGGACTCCCCAGAGCATAGTGAGGTGGGGGGTGAGGGGAGGAATAAGCTCCAGGGCTCCAGATGGCAGGCACTGTGAGGTCTGTCATCCTTTTAGGTAAGGTAGGGACAGCAGTGTGACTGTGATAAGACCTGGAAGAGGGTGTCTATGCTGACCTGAATGGTGATACCATAAGTGAAGACAAACAACTTTCTCTGACGCTTTGGCTAAGACTGATGGTCTACAGCGACAGTAGCTTATAGGGGATGTCATCATGTGAGATCTTGAAATCATCATTGGCCAGTTGAAGTAGGAAAACTACATCCAGGCAGATGCTTTAGCAATATGAGTGTATTAAAATCAAAGACAATCGGGACTCCGGGTGGCTCAGTCGGTTAAATCATCTGCCTTTGGCTCAGATCACGATCCCGGGATCCTGGGATTGAGCCCTGTGTCAGGTTCCCTGGGAGCCTGCTTCTCCCTTTGCATCTGTCCCTCCCCATGCTCATGCGCGTGCGCTCTCTCTCTCTCTCTCTCACTCTTGCTCTCAAATAAATAAATAAAATCTTAAAAAAAATAAAATCGAAGATAATCGAAGGCTTCAGTCTTAGTCTCTTTGGGCTGGTACAACAAAATACCACAGACTGGTGGCTTAGAAACAACAGAGATGTATTTCTTACAGTTCTGGGGGCTGGAAGTCTGAGATCAGGGGGCCAGCAGGGTTGGGTGAGGGCTGTCTTTGGATTGGTGACTTCTTGTTAGATCCTCACATGGTGGAAGGGGCAAGTGAGCTCTGCAGGGTCTCTTTTATAAATGCACTAAGCTCATTCATGAAGCCTCCACCTCTCAAGGGCAACCTCTTCCTAATACCATCAAACCGGGCATTAGGATTTCAATATACAAATTTTGAGGAGACCCAAACATTCAGACTGTAGAAGCTGCCTATAGGAGAGTTTCTCCATATAACTAAACATCAGTCTCACTACATGTAAAGAAACAAACAAGAAAAATGAAATATAATCCATGCTTTGTGACATTTTGTTTCTATAGATTCCTGGATAAAGCTGCATGGGGAAATAATTTGGAAAATGGCAACCCAAGGGTAAACACATCCTAGGATTAGAAGTCATTCAGGGAGAGAATATATTGTCACTGTGGTCGGCTATAGGTGCTCTTTGCTTTATGCAATGGATGCTTTCCAAGTAAGCCCATTTTTACAAGTGGAATCCTAGGCTTAAAATGTTATTATTTAAGGGAAAGTTTTAGTGAATGTTTGCATTACGTGAATCTTTATTCGTCACTTATCTTCTGGTAACTTTAAGTTTTTTTATATGTTGAGTCCAGTGCCCAACTCCAAAATGGCTCCCAGTGATCTTTGCCTTGTGGCGTTCACATCTTACACTGCCCCTCTTACACCGAATCAGGGCTGGCCCTATTTGACTGATGGACTAAATGCAGAAGTGATGGTATGTGACGTCCGAGGCTGGGTAATAAAAGGGATTCTGTCTTCTGTCTGAATCTCTTGGCCCACATGCTCAGCAGAAAGCCAGCCACCATGTGAGAAGGACACTCAAATAGCCTTAAGGAGGGGACAGGCACTGAGGAACTGAGGGTCCTGAGCAATCAATTGTCAGCACCCACTTGCCACTCATGTGAGTGAGGCCTGTGGACCTTCAGATAACCCTGTTCAGCTCTCATCTGACTATAACCTCATCTGCCTCATGAGCTCCTTCTAAGTTCCTGACTCCCAGAACCGTGAGAGAAAATAAAGAATTATGATTTTTTTTTTGCCACTACGTTTTGGGATGACTTGGTAATTAGCGGTAAATAATTAATACATTACATTTCTAAAAGTAGAGGATATCTGTATTATTTAGTTAAACCATGAGGAGTTTCTTATTTTTGTGATGGGGGTTGGTTGACCTTTGATCTGTGGGTTTATAATTTTCACCAAATTTGGAAAAAGTTTGGCCATTTCTTCAAGAATTTTTTTTATTCTCCCCTCCCTTTCCTCTCCTTTAGTGACTCCAATTATACATATTTTAGGGTGCTTGAAGTTGTCCCACAGCTCTCTAATGCTCTATTTATTTATTAATTTTTGGTCTTTTTATTTTTGTGTTTATTCTGGATCATTTCTATTGCTGTATCTTCAAATTCACTAATATATTCTGCAGTATCTAATCTGCTGTTACTACCATTTAGAATAGTTTTCATCTCAAACAGTGCATTTTTCAATTTATTTTTTAAAATATTTATTTATTTATTTGAGAGAGAGAGAGAGAGCTCATATGGGCAAGCATGAGCAGGGGGAGGGGCAAAGGGAAAGGGAGAAAATCCTGAAGCAGACTCCCCAGTGAGTGTGGAGCCAGGCCCTGAGATCATGACCTGAGCTGAAATCAAGAGTTGGATGCTTAACTGACTGAGACACCCAGGTGCCCCTCATTTTTCATCTTTAGAAGTTCGTTGGGTCTTTTGTTATATCTTTAATGTGTCTGTTCAATATACTTGATCTTTCCTCTGCTTTCTTGAATATAGGGAATATCCTACTAACTGTTTTAATGTCCTTGTCTATTAATTCTATCATATCTGTCATTTCTGGATCTGTTTCTATAGATTGATTTTGTTTTCTCCTCATATGGGTCATTTTTTCCTACTTCTTTGCATGCTTGATAATCTTCTATTGAATGTCAGACAGCATAGCTTTAATCTTGTTGAGTGCTGTGTATTTTATAAATACTATCGAGCTTTTTCTGGGACACAGTTAAGTTACTTGGAAACATTGGTTTACTTCTGGGTCTTGGTTTTAAGCTTGGTTAGGGAGGACCAGAGCGGCATTTGGTCAAGGGCTGATTTTGGGCCACTACTGAGGTAATGCCCTCTGAGTACTCTGCTTGATGTCCTATGAATTATGATATCTTCTGCTCTGTCTGGTGGACTATTAACTATTATTGGTACTGTATGATCTCCCAGGATTGTTCCTTCTAGTCACTGATGTGCTGATGACTAATTACCTAAGGCCTCAAGGGGGATCCTTCTGCAGATTTCTAGATTTCTCTCTCTGCCACTCTCTCCTCTCCAGTACTCTGCCCTGTGAACTCCTACTACCTTCTCCTCCCTGGGCTTTCACTTGTTTCCTCCATTCAGGGAGACTCAGGCTTTAACTAATTTCTGCCACCCTAAGCTGTAGCCTGGAAACACTTTGCCGGTAGTAAGCGTGGATCGTGATAGGGTTTTATTTGGTTTGTTTCCTATCTCTCAGGGACTGCTATCCTGCACTGCTTGATGTACAATATCTGAAAAACATAGCTTCCACCCACAATTATTACACACATAATTTTTTACTCAGCAGATGGATAGATCTGAGCCTTGTTACTCTGTCTTGATGAGAAGCAGAAGTTACTTTCTCATTCTTTTTGAGATTGGCACAGATAATGGAACTGCTCCACTGGAGCTGCAATGTGTGTGTATTTTCGTGTTTGTTGATGAATGTATGTGACAAGGGAAAGTGATGGGGAAGGTCGCAGGGATCAATGTAATTTGTTTCTTTTAAAAAATTCATCTTCAAATGCATTTTTGAAAAGTGCTTTCTTTAAGATAAGAAAATAATATATGCCTAAGTGAATAATATAAATATAGCACAGATAATATAAAGTGCAAGTTAAGTCTCTTGCCTGATACATAATTCT
Organism: Ursus maritimus; assembly: GCF_017311325.1. Taxonomy (NCBI): domain Eukaryota; kingdom Metazoa; phylum Chordata; class Mammalia; order Carnivora; family Ursidae; genus Ursus; species Ursus maritimus. The sequence goes on along the minus strand of NW_024424119.1, from coordinate 8,941,597 downwards.
ATCATTCCGTTCCATCTTAAATAAGCCTCAGAATGAGTCACAGCTAACAGGTTTTTGGTATGTTTCTGAATGGGAATGGAGTGCTATGTTTTGTGAAATATAATTCAAGCATAGTATAGTATTTTTAACACAAATGATCATTAGGAGATAGAATTAAAAATTTTAATATTCTATCATTTCTTTAAGTACTAATACATTTAAAATATAATTTTAATTTTTATCTTCTGAAATTTGTTTTGATTACATATTTTAAGGAAAGGTGAATAAAGCTAGAGCATTTTCCAGGAGTGCTCTATTAGTTAGTATGTTGATAAATTAAGATCTTTTTATCAACATTTTAAAATAGTAAAATAGTAATAGGTGTGCATTTTACAATTTTTTGAAGATTTTATTTTTAAGTAACCTCTTTTTAAAAATTTATTTATTTTTATTTTTTAATTTGTTTTTTATTTTTAAGTAATTGCTACACCCAATGTGGGGTTTGATCTTGTGACTCCAAGATCAAGAGTTGCATGCTCTACCGACTGAGCCAGTCAGGCACCCCTCATTTTACAAATTTTTTTAAAAAGATTTTATTTATTTATTTGACAGAGAGAGAGAGCGAGAGCATGTGTGCATGCACAACCAGAGAGAGAAGCAGGCTCCCCACTGAGCAAATGGCCTAGCTGAAGGCAGACACTCAGCCAGCTGAGCCACCCAGGTGTCCCTCAATTTACAATTTTTGAAAAAGAACAGAGAACTATGAAGGAGAAAATAAGAACGATTTTGAATCCTATCACCCAGAGATGAGTTGACCACTATATCTACTTAATAATTCTTTTATTAATTAAATTAGCAGAAAACATCCTTACCCCTGATAAAATTACAAGACATAGCCTACAAGGGTTATTTTGGTTGTCTGTAATATGTACCTAATAAGCATTTGCTCTTGTCTCTATCTCCCCCTCATTCTCTTAAGTGAATTACTGTTCTTTTTTTTTTTTTTTAAGATTTTATTTATTTATTTGACAGAGATAGAGACAGCCAGTGAGAGAGGGAACACAAGCAGGGGGAGTGGGAGAGGAAGAAGCAGGCTCATAGCGGAGGAGCCTGATGTGGGGCTCGATCCCAGAACGCTGGGATCATGCCCTGAGCCGAAGGCAGAGGCTTAACCGCTGTGCCACCCAGGCGCCCCGTAAATTACTGTTCTGATAAGGTACATGTGATGTTTGGTAAACATATGTTGACAAATGAATTAAGTAGGACGGTTGATTTCATTTATTAATTCAAAAAGTATATTTGTTGAACAAAACAATTATAGTCCCTGCCCTCACGCAATGTTTACAATCTAAAGAGTGACTAACATTAATCAAAAAATTTTATAAATACACGTATACCTATAAATTGTGACAAGTGCTCCAAAGGAAAAAGGGCATGAAGGAGGTATAACAGGGACCTGATCAAGCTAGAGGGGCCGAGAGGGTTTTCCTGGAAAAGTGGTTTGTCAGTGTAAGAGTCATAGTGACAAAGAACGGGGGAAGCAGTTTGTGGGTGTAACACATGTAAAGGCCCCAAGGCAAATGAATCTGGGGGACTAGAGAAGGCTCGTGTGCTGAAGCACATAGAGGGGGGTGGAATAGGTTTACGAATTAAAGAGTGACCAGAGTAGAGAGGCCACCTTTAGGATGTGGGGTTTTAACCTAAGAAGTGGCATGAAGTGGGACGCCTGGGTGGCTCACTGAGTTAAGTAACTGACTCTTGATTTCAGTTCAGGCTATGGTCTGAGAGTCATGAGATTGAGCCCCCCATTCAGCTCTGCTTGGGACTCTCCCTTTCTCTCCCTCTGTCCCTCCCCTGACTTTCTCTCTCTCTCTCTCTCCTCAAATAAGTAAATACATTCTAAACAAACAAACAAACAAACAAACAAAGTGGTGTGAAGCCCTTGAAGGATTTTAAGAAAAGAGGCATCAAAATTAGATTTATATTATGAGCATATCCTTGACTGCTTTGCAGAAAATGGTTGGAAGGAAGCAAAAATTAAAGCAGGGGGACCAGTTAGGAAGCTGTTGAAGTAGAGCAAGCAAGAGAGAACAGGGACTTTGACTGGCAAGGTAGTGATTGAAATGCAGGTAAAAGTCATGGTAATGGGACAATGTGTGCAAGGGAGAAGGAAGCGCTAAGGATGACACCTTGGCTTTTAGATTTCAAAAGTGTGTGGGCCAACAATGTATAAAAAGAATTATGTGCCATAGCCAAATGGGATCTATTCCAGGCAGGCAAAGCTGGTTCTACACTCAATATCAATCGATGTATTCTATCATATCAACAAGCCAAAGAGAAAAAATCATATGATCATATCAGTTGATAAAAGAAAAGTATTTGATAACATTGAAAATCTATTTAGGGTGAAAAGTCTTGGCAAGTTAGTCATGAAGGGGAGTTACCTTGACTTGATAAAGAGCATCTACAAAACGCCTACAGCTAAGATCGTATTTCATGGTGAAAGGCTGCATGCTTTCCCTCTAAGACTGGGAACAAAGCAATATGTCAGCTCTCACCACTCTTATTCCACATAGTACTGGAAGTTCTAGCCACTGCTATAAGCAAGAAAAACAAATAAAAGGCATACAGAATAGAAAATAAGAAATAAGCCTATTTCTATTTGCAGATGACATGATCGTCTATGTAGAAAATTCCAGGGACACCTGGGTGGCTCAACTGGCTAAGCTGCTGCCTTTGGCTCAGGTCATGATCCTGGGGCCATGGGATCGAGTCCCGAGACGGGCTCCTTGCTCATCAGGGAGCTTGCTTCTCCCTCTACCTGAGGCTTCCCCCCGGCTTGTGCACTCTCTCTCTCTCTCTCTCTCTGAAAAATGGATAAATAAAATCTTAAAAAAAAAAAAAAGAAATTCCAAGGATTCTACAAAAGACTCCTAGAACTAATAAGTGAGTTCAACAAGGTCACAGGATACAAGACCAACACACAACACTCAGAGCATTTCTATATACTAAGAATGAAAATGCAGAAACGGAAATTAAAAATGCAAAACCATTTACAATTGCTCCAAAGAAAATGAAATACTTAGGTATACACTTATCCAAACATGTACAAGTTCTGTATGCTGAGAATTACAAAATATTGATTAAAAAAATGGAGAGACATACTGTGTTATGGGTTGGAAGTGTCAACATGGTAAAGATGTCAATTTTCTCAAATTGATCTATAGGGTTAATGCAATTCTTATCAAAATCCTAGCAAGCTTTTTGGCAGTAGAGATGAGGTTATCCCCAAATTTGTGGAAAAGCATAGGCCCCCAAATAGCTAAAACATTCTTGACAAAAAGATTATGGAGGAGGAATCACTCTTCTTAAGGCTTACCGTGTATCTGCAACAATGTGGTTTTGGTGCAGAGATAGACATATAAGTCAATGCAACAAGAAACAGAACCCAGAAATAGACCCACACAAATTATATTTGAAAAGGTGCAAAAGTGGTGCCTTGGTGGCTCAGTAGGTTAAGCGTCTGCCTCCAGCTCAGGTCATGATCCCAGGGTCCTGGGATTGAGTTCCAAATCGAACTCCCTGCTCAGTGGGGAGTCTGGTTCTTCCTCTGCCCCTCCCCTCTGCTCATGATCTCTCTCTCTCTCTCTCTCTCTTAAATAAATAAAATTTAAAAAGAAAAGGTGCAAAGCAATTCAATGGAGGAAGGATAGCCTTTTCAAAAATGGGTTTGAAGCTATGGGACATCCAGAGCCAAAAAAAAAAGAAACTTTACCCAAACAAACTTGATCTAATACAAACATTAATTTAAAATGGGTCATGAACTTAAACGTAAAACTACAACATAAACTCCGGGAAAAAATGGGGAAAAGTTCATGATCTAAGACTAGACAGTTTTCTTAGATAATTCATGAAAGGAAAAACTGATCAATATGATTTTATCAAAATGAAAAATTCTGTTCTGTGAACACCCATGTGAAGAGGGTGAAAAGACAGGCTATAGAATGGGAAAAACTATATGCAAACCACATATCCAACAAAAGTCAGTATCTAGGATACTGTTAGAACGCAAGAGTAAAGATACAAACAACCCAATTAGGAAATGGGCAAAGGCATGAACAGACATTTCACTAAATACGATATATAGAGGGCAAACAGACCCATGAAAAGATGTTCAACATCACTAGCATTTGGAGAATGCAAGTCAACAGCACAGTGAGTTATGATTAGTGTTAAATAGCAAAAATTCAACCCAATAAATTTTAGGGATCTAATTAGCTATAGTAATTGATATACAAATCAGGCAATATCTCATCTCGCAAATTAAAGGGAGCTCCAAAGGGCTACAGAAAAGGACAGGTTTTTTAAAGGTAGAAACGGAGGGGAGAAAAGGAAATTATTAGCAAAGAAGACATTGTTTTAGGCAAGGTTGCCCTTCTAAAGGGCCTGTCAGTATACTTCCTAGTCCTGACCAGGAAATTCCTACGTTGACTGGTTAAAGATTACATTCTTGGGGGGGGTTGAAACTGTAGTTAGGGCAGATGTTAAGTCTTGTTTTATTGACTTGGGTGGGGTCTTAACCTAAGTGACAACATTTTGGGCCCATGGCTTTCTTTTTAACGGTACGTACCTGTCAGAATGGCTGAAATAAAACATGATGACACCACTCAAATGCTAGTGAGGGTTTGAAAAGACTGGGTCACGCATACGTTACCCGTGGTAATGTAAAATGGCACAGCTGCTGTGTCTTCTAAAACTAAACATCCAATTACCACACGACCCAACGATTGCACTCTCAAATCTGTCAGCCAGAGAGATGATAACTTATGTTCATACAAAATCTGTACATGAATGGTCATAGCAGCTTTATTTGTAATAGCCAAAACTGGAGGTCCTTCACCAGATGAATGTTTAAGCAAACTGCAGTTCACATATTCCCTGGAATACTGCTTAGCAACAACAGAACAATCGATCCATACAGGCAAGAACTTGGATGAGTCATGAGAACATTATGTGGAGTGAAAAAAGCCAATCCTCCAAAATTACATACTGTATAATCCCACCCATATATGGAATTTTTGAAATGACAAAATTTTAGAAATGGAGGACAGATTATTGGTTGTCTGGGGTTAGGGATGAGGGTTGAGGGGTGATGGGGGATGGCAAGAGGCAGGTGTAATCAAAGGAAAACACGAGGGATCTCTGTGGTGTTGGGACTGATGGCTCACAGCTGACTGTGGCGGTGGACCCACAAACCTACATATGTGAAACATTGTAGAGAACAAAATACATGGACATATGTGAGGACAAATGGAATTAGGAACATCTGAATAAGATCAGTGAATTCTACCAATGCCAATATCCTGGATGTGGTTTATACTCCAGTTTTGTAAAATGTTACCATTGAGGGAAACTGAGTTAACAGCACATAGAATCTCTCTTTAAAAAAAGGGGGGGCGGTGCCTGGGTGGCTCAGTCAGTTAAGTACTGCCTTCAGCTCAGGTCATGATCCCAGGCTCCTGGGATGGAGCCCTGCATCGGGCTTCCTGCTCAGAGGAGAGTCTGCTTCTCTCTCTCCCTCTGTACCTCCCCCTCCCCCAATCATGTTCTATCTGGCATGCTCTGCTCTTTCTCTCTCAAATAAATAAAAAATCTTAAAAAAAAAAAAGACTGGATAATGGGAGAATTACTGAAAAGAGCCATGGTCTGAGGCTATCAGAATGGTCTGAGTATATCAGAATAAACTCCAAAATTCATATGACAGCATTTTGTACTTTAGGATATGATCCCAGCTTATATTTTTAGGCTGCATTTCATGGCAAACTTAGGCAATCCCAGCATCTCAGCCCCTCTGAACTCCTTGCCATTTCTCCAAATGCTTAGAGCATTCCATCATAATATGGGAGGTTGTATGGCTCAGGGCATTGGTCCCGCAACCTGGCTATGTGCCAGAGTCTTACCCAGTACAGTATAGGGATCAGGATATTTGCTCTGGCCATGCAGTCATCCATGAATTTCAAGTTCTCACTCTTAGTCTAGCTTACCAAAGTATTTGTCCCAAAAAAGAATGTTCTTTCCTATTCTGGTGCTAGTAATTAAGATAAAGAATGTCACCTTTTGGTCTTCTTTAACTAGCTTTTCTCCTGCCTGGCATTTCCTGCCCCCAGCTCTGCCCTTCCCTCTTCTACTTCTCTTAAAGCTACTTCCTTAGACTTCTTGTCCATTCGGCTGGATGGAATTACTTCCTTCTTTGAAATCCCAGTGCCCTTTTGTCAGTATGTTACACTCTCTATGCTGTATTTTGGTTATTCATATACCAGCTTTATGTTTCCACTAGATTACTACGAACAATCTGGGGGCAGAGTTCATCATCCTTTAATCCTTCACGCTGCTGGGTGCTGTGGAGCCAGACATCGATAAAATGCACTCTAAGTCCTTGAGGTGCTTGCAACCTGGTGAGGGAGATGGTTTTACCAATAAAGCCCCTCGTCTTCCTTCCACAAACTGTGGTGGAGCCAAGGATCAGTGTCCCACTTCAATTTCTCCCGAGGCCCCAGTCACAAGACAAGGCCGATTGAATCTGTGAGGATTGTTTTTTTCTACACATTATTTTGTGTCTATTACTGTTTCACTCAAGTTGCTGAAGCCAGAAACTCTCCAGAGGAACAGCCCACTTGGGAGAAGAGGTGGGGAAAGTAAAATGGTTAATGTGGTAGTTTCATCCCATCTTCCAAGTTAGTAAGTCTCAAAGGCTTTGATACATGAAGTAAAACAAACAAAAAAAGAAAATGTAAACATGTACAATTAGCTGCACACACACACACACACACACACACCCACCCCTCAAGGACAGGAAAGGAAAGAAAACCATGTACAGTATTGCACTTTCTTTTTCCTTTTAGATTTTGCATTTACTAACATGAATAATGTAAAAGTAATCTAAAGTCGCAAAGTTTTGATTAATTTAAGAAGCCTACCACACTCGGGCATGGTGGCTAATGGGAGTGGTACTATTTTGAAACTTACAATGCACTCAGAAGAAAGATGGTCCTCTCATGGTAAGGCATAAAGGTTTTTTGTTTTTGTTCTTTTTTAAGATTTTCTTTAGTTTAGAGCAGGGGGAGGGGTAAAGGGAGAGGGAGAAAGAATCCTCAAGCGGACTCCCGGCTGAGTGTGGAGCTAGATGCAGGGCTCGATCTCAAGACTGAGATCATGACCTCAAGATCAAGACCTGAGCCAAAATCAAGAGGGGGATGCCTAACCAACTGAGCCACCCAGGCACCCTGGGCATATAGGTTTTTATCTCATCATCAGTACCTTCTTTATAAAGTTCCTTAATTGGCTACATATTTCTCCAAAATTGCCGTATGGATTATATTAATGTCCACAGTGGTTGTATTATTTTTTTCCTCTTGTGTCAATTCACCCTTCTTTTGGTAGCACTTCCTTGATTTCTCTGGGGAAACTTCACTCCCCTGTCTTAGTCCATAAGTGTCTCCCCCACTTCTCCACCTCCTGCAAGAATGAGGGCTCAGTAGACCATGGAGTGCAGCCAATCAGAATATTGTATTTCTCGGGTCACCATCACTGGTTCCTGGCATGTGGTGGGTATGTGACTCAATCTGGTCCAATTAGAGTGAATGCTAACACTTGACAGAACTATTGAGAGAACCATTCTTTACAGGGAAGTTACTAAGAGAGAACAGTCTAACACTGGAAGTGTTGGGAGTGATTTTTCCAGAAAAAGGGGAGACTTTGCCAGGAAACATTATTAACACAGACAGACACACGCACACATGCACACACCCCAAAAACAAAACAAAACAAAACAAAACAAAACAAAACCCAAACAGAGCTGAGCTAGAAAGAGTAAAACTAAGTCCTTGAAACTAGCTTGAGCTTCTGTATCCAGCTGCAGTGCTTCCTCATTCTTGGACTTTCAATTCATGTAGGTTAATAAATTTCCTATTTTATTTAAGCTAGCCTCATTTTTATCACTTTCAAGTAAATATATACAGAGATAATAAGTTTGAAAAATAAATAGAAAATATAGACCTTCTTTTGTCCCCAAATAATTAGAACTTTTGGTGTCTGGTGGTCCATGATAAGGTCTTTTCTTTTTTTCTCTTCTCTTCTCTTCTCTTCTCTTCTCTTCTCTTCTCTTCTCTTCTCTTCTCTTATTTTTATTTTTATTTTTATTTTTCCTTTTCTTTTCTTTTCTTTTCTTTTCTTTTCTTTTCTTTTCTTTTCTTTTCTTTTCTTTTCTTTTCTTTTTTCTTTTCCAAGATTTTATTTATGGGATGCCTGGGTGGCTCAGTTGGTTAAGTGTCTGCCTTCGGCTCACGTCATGATCCCCTGCTTCTCCCTCTCCTCCTCGCCATCTCTGTCTCCCTCTCTCAAATAAATAAATAGATTAAACCTTAAAAAAAAGATTCTATTTATTTATTTGAGAGAGAGAGAGAGACAAAGCATGAGCGAGGGGTAGGGGCAGGGGGAGAGGGAGAAACAAACTCTCTGCTGAGCAGGGAGCCCATGCGGGGCTCCATCCCAGGACCCCGGGATCACAACCTGAGCCAAAGACAGATGTTTAACCAACTGAGCCACCCAGGCGCCCCTCATCATCAGGTTTGAGCAGTGGGAAATGTGTCTTATATCAGGATACAGTGGGCTAGGCTGTTGGTGGCTATTAACAACCCCCAGTCCCTCAAATCTGAGTTGCTCACACTATGTGTCCATTGCAAAGTGGTGCAGAGCTCTGCTGTCTGGTTACTCAGATGGACACATCAAAATTTCATACCTAATTTTCTGTATTTTGGCCCATTTGCTAGAGCTAGTCACATGGCCCCATTAACTGAAAGGTGACCCGGAAGCAGTCTCCCGTATACCCCAAAGTAGACAAGACCTAGACATAATTTGTACTGGTAATTCTAGCACATGACCAACCTTGTATTTTTAGATCATAACTTTGATAAGATTTATTATAATAGGTAAAATGTATTAAGCATATCTATGTACTAGATATTTTATGTAGATTATTTTTTTTTAAAGATTTTATTTATTTATTCGACAGAGATAGAGACAGCCAGCGAGAGAGGGAACACAAGCAGGGGGAGTGGGAGAGGAAGAAGCAGGCTCATAGCAGAGGAGCCTGATGTGGGGCTCGATCCCATAACACCAGGATCACGCCCTGAGCAGAAGGCAGACACTTAACCGCTGTGCCACCCAGGCGCCCCTATGTAGATTATTTTTATACTCCTTAGACCATCTGTATGACTTATAATTGCTTTCACCTTCTCTATGAAGAAACTGAACTTTAGTTGTAGTATGTGACTTGCTAGGGTTGCAAAGCAGGGGAGCTGAGATTCTTTTTGAACCCACGTTGGAACCTGGCTGCTTACCCTGTGCCAAACTACCTCTGATGTGAAGGATCCGTTGATGAGCCAAGGAATTGGGACTGAGTGAGTTCAGCTAAAAATTCAAGATAGAAATGACAAGATGCTACTACCCAGATTCTATGTGGGTGTAGAGAAGAGGCATTACAAAGGTGAAATGACAGAACTTGGTGACTGATTAAATAAATGTGGGATTGTGGGGGAGGTGCCTGGTTGGGTCAGTCGGGTTAGCATCTGACTCTTGATTTCCACTCAGGTCATGATTTCAGGGTTGTGAGACTGAGCCCCACATCAGACTCTGCACTGGGCATGGAGTCTGCTTAAGAGTCTCCCTCTCCCTGTGCCCATCCCCCCTACTCTCTCCTTCTCTATTAAAAAAAAAAAGTGGGATTGTGAGGCAGTAGTGAGTCAACAATGACTCTTGACTGCTGTAGCAGTTTGACTGGGAGGGGTTTGACATGCCCTGAGATGTGTGGGAGGAGATGTCAAGCTGGTTGACAAAGCATGGGTTTGGAACTGGGGTGGAGGTCAGGCTGGAGATGCTGACTTGGGAATTCGACACTTCGATGACAGTTTCCATGTGCAGTGGATAAGATCCTCCAGACAGAAGGCAGCATGGGATGAGAAAAGTGTCATGACAACTTTTGGGATGGGGCCAGGGGAAGTATGGGATCCTATAGTTCCCAGGGAAGAAAGAGAATGAGGAGTAAGGTAGCATAAGGAGCAGAGTACATCTACCAGAAGGTCTCAGACCTCTGTCTCCATGGCAATATGGACTTCATCAATAACAAATTCCCTCTTATGAGAGAGTGTTCATCTCTGCTGGTTAGAGCATGTTCTAACTAGAATTTTACCATTAAACATACTCCCCCCCCCCACACCTGGATATTAATGAGCTCTGGTATTCAGTTTTAATCATTCGGACTTTAAGAGTGAACATTCAACTGGAAAGATTAAAAACCATTTGGAAGCAGTGAATCTAAAACATAAACGAAAGAGATTATGCCATCTTGAGCATCACAGGAAAGATAAAACCTGGAAGAAGACAGCAATTAAGACAGTTTCAAAATGGGATTGGGGTGGTTCTCTGTAAATTCCAAAATTCTCAACAAGGCTGAAATTCTAGTTCCTCTTCCATTTTTTACCCCTCTCTTTGTTGGGTTTTCTTTTCTTTTTTTTTTTTTTGAAGATTTTATTTATTTGATAGACAGCCAGAGAGAGAGGGGGAGTGGGAGAGGAAGAAGCAGGCTCCCAGCAGAACAGGGAGCCCGATGCGGGGCTCGATGCGGGGCTCGATCCCAGGACCCCGGGATCACACCCTGAGCCAAAGGCAGACGCTTAACAACTGAGCCACCCAGGCACCCCTCTCTGTTGGGTTTTCTTAAGCGTTAACTGCTCTAGAAGTCAGTCTTCCCCAGCTACAGCAAAGCCAGTCCTCCTCAAGTTCCTTTGGTACTTTGAACTTACTTTTGGAGAATTTACAAGGTGTGTGTGCCCAGAGGCAGATTAACTATTAATACCATGAAGCTAATGAGATTTAAACTCCTGGGTTCCTCACTGGCTCAGCTTGCTGTGGGTGCTGGGAGTTGCTGGGAGTTGCAGGGTATTTCCAAGTGTGGAGGGGAAGCCAGTTGCAACCAGGACACATTTCTATGAAAGCATTTCTGATAAATTGCCCAAAGAGATGTCAGAAGACAGGGATCTGAATCTCCATGCCTCTAGCACTTAAAATTATTTACTTTCTCATTCGAAATACTCATATCTCATTTCATATTTCTAGTTTTGTACCCCAATTCCTCTTTTGCTAAATCTTTATACATTTTGGGCCCACAAAACATGGACCTGCCCTGTACGTATCATTTTTTATTATTAGTCAATAGTGAGTGAGTTGTCCTGATTCAAGCCCCTTCTTACACCTACAGGTTCAGCACGGTGCGTTGCTCAAGGAAGCTACAACAGATGTTTGCTGAATGAAGAAATGTGGTAGAATAAATCATGAGTTAAGAAAGTCCCAGAGTTTGGGAGAGGCAGTACAGTCATGAGTTGTAAGAAATGTAACAGGATATTGAAGCGCATGAACAGCTCTTTCAGAAGAAGAAAAGTTCTCTGGACTTTCAATTTTATCTGGGGAAGTCAGGCCTAGTAGATACGGCAGTTTTCGTTTGTTTTAAATCTCAGTTGTTTGATATGGCAGAAGCTTCAAAGATCATTCAAATATACCTTTCCACCACTGGCTGCAGAATGCTGCACTAAAAATTCATAAAAAGGAGATGATAGTAGAGCTAGGCTCTCTAGTATAAAATTTTATACTCTTCATTCAAGATCAGGTCAGAGAGCTTTGCTTTAAGAATTTTATGTGATAGGAGTTTAGATCAAGTTTTCTACTTAAGGCAGCAGGACAAAGATTAAGATGTTTTTAGTTTCATTTTATACTAAAGGTATCTGAAAGATGGTGTCTATCAATTTTATGGGAGACAAAAAGCAGATAAAATTTCACTAAAACTGATTTTCTTTTTTTAAAATAATTTTTAGAGGTTTTTTTTTCAAAAAAGATGTTATTTATTTGTAAGAGAGAGAGAAAAGCACAAGCAGGGGGAGCAGCAGGCAGAGGGAGAAGCAGGCTGCCTGCTGAGCAAGGAGCCTGAGACCTGAGCCGAAGGCAGATGCTTAACCAACTGAGCCACCCAGGCACCCAAAACTGACTTTCCGGTCCAAAATAATCCTTTAGTTTCAATTTCTGTAACTGAGCATCTTCTCTCTTGTCTTCCAATTAAGCTTTGTTTTTATGTAGATTTTGTTTTAAAAATTTTTAATTTTTTACTGCTTTTATGTAGATTTTAAAAATGTCTAGGAAAATAAAGTGAGAACCACTGAGAAACATACTTTTGAGTTGATTGTAGATTGCCCCCCAGTATTAATTCCCAACCTCATCCTTTTAGTTATACAACCCTCTGAGTTTTGCTCTGTATACTGCTGCCCGGCTAGACTATATCTCTCATTTTCTCTTGTATGTGACTCAGTTATGGCTAATGAGAAGTGAGAATGCTGTGTACCATTGTAGGGCATATACTTAGAAGGTTACTGTTTGCTCTCCACCATCTCTGTTCCCATCCTGCAGGCTGAAATGTGTTTGATAGTGCCAGTCCGGCTTTGACCGTGGACTAGGGGGAAGAACAAAATAGAAGGAAGCTGGGCCCCTAAGTGACCTTAAGGATGTGTGTCTCTCATACTTGCTGGACCACCTTCCAACCTTGATCTTTTGTCAGAAAGGAGTAAACCTTCCATACTATTTAATCAGCTGTAATTTTGCACTCTGCTAAAGCAGTCAGTGAAGGGTCTGACTTTTGGTTTTGGCTCAGGTCATGATCTTAGGATCCTGAGATCAAGCCCTGTGTCGGGATCCACGCTCTGCGTGGAGTCTCCTTGTCTATGACCAAAAGCAATGCCCATTATCATGCCACAGTGCAGGCGTCCCCATGCACAGACACCACACCTGGTGATGCTAATGCTAGTGACAGTGGATAGACACCGACCACCTCCACTAGGACGGTTGCTATAGCTGATTCTGGAAATGGCTTTTAGCAGCTTCCATGGTCACTGCCCCTCTCCAAGATGGATTCTGAAGGATGCTGCTGGTTCATGTACGAGCTTTGAATTCAACTCCTGGGTTGGGCACTTGTAATTGATGGCATCCTTGCTCCAGAGGAGGCTGGGAACACAAGTCCCTGGCATTTTAGCTTTTGTAAGTAGGAGGTAAACTGCCTGATAGGTGGGAGTTCTCTGAACCCAGTCCAGAGTTTTACATGCTGGCTAGCTAAAAAACAGTGACAGGTGTCTCCTCTAGTCGTTCATGCTTCCACCTGGTGATCTCCAAAGAGCAGAACTTCATATAGGATGGAAGATCAATCTTTGTATGCCCTTAAGTTTGTCCTTCAGAGAAGTGATGATGGTGAGAAAAGGACATTTATTAAGCACATGCTTTAGGCGCTCAGGGAGCTGTTGGGGGTTTAGTGGTGAATAAGGGATGAGCCCTGTCTTCCAAAGCTCAGAGTCCAGTCCCTGAGGCAAAACTTCCATAGGTGGTTTAAAAAATTTTTGTATTGTAGTTTCAAATGGTGAAAATAGCTCTATAGTCAATCTGCATTATTTGTGGATTTGGAATTTTGATTCACTTATGGACTAAAATTTATTTCTAACCCCTAAATCAATACTACTGGTGCTTTTGAGGTCTCTCCTAGGCTCTTTTGAAGCAACAGTACTATTCTGTTGCTTCCCTTATTGATGAATGAAATAGATATTGAGCATGTGTTCATGGTACGTTTGTATTAGAGTCTGGTTTCTAACTTTCTGACATTCTAAAATTAGAATTTTAGAATTTTAATGTTATGTGTTCTAAACCAAGACGTGCAAAGCAGTGGAACGTTTGAGTCACCCAATGCTCACGTTCCCAGGAGACGTCAACACCAGGCAATGTTCTGCCTTCTTGTTTTGTTCTCCTGCTGGAAACCACTAGCCTTTCTGTAGTCCATTTAGTGCCGTGTTTTTTTTGTATTTTTGTGCCTTTTGTTGCTGAATTTACTGCTTAAAATAGTCCCCAAACATCGTGCTGAAGTACTGTCTAGTTCCTAAGTGCAAGAAGATTGTGATGTGCCTCCCAGAGAAAATACACGTGTGGATAAGCTTTGTTGAAGCATACCTTATGGTGTTATTGTGAATCAAAACAATGAGTCAACAATGTATATTAAATAAATACATGTCTTTGGACAGAAACACATATAAAACAATGTTATGTATGCATCAGTTGACAAAAATGTGTGGCCAGAGCTTGCAGGAAAGGAACCCTATATTTCTGCTAGGAGCAATGGTTCAATTATTTGCTAATTTGCTGTTTGTCAATTAAAAAAAAAAAGATTCTATTTATTCATTTGAGAGAGAGAGTGAGAGAACCCAGGCAGGGGGAACAGCAGAGGGAGTGCGAGAAACAGATTCCCCGCTGAGCAGAGAGCCCGACGTGGGGCTCAATCCCAGGACTCTGGGTTCATGACTTGAGCAGAAGGCAGACGCTTAACCAACTGAGCCACCCAGAGGTCTTGCTGTTTGTCAACTTTAACGAACCCAACTACCACGAGTAATGAGGATGAATTGCATTATCATTTTTTCTAATTTTAAGACATACAAGTTCATTGTAAAATAATGTAAACAATAGAAGAATGCATGAAAAAGAAAGTAAAAAAACAGTCCTGCCACTCAGAGAAAACCATGAATGTTACCATTTTGATAAAAATTATTTCAAATATTTTTTACATATATATTTACAAGCATCATTTTATGTAAATGTAATGATATGATTGTGATTCTCTAATTTCTTCATTCAACATGTAAATTATAAATATTTTAGAATTTTCAGAGAGTTAAAAACATGATTCATATAAACATAAGGAGAGCATGTGCTAAAAAACTGTATCTAATTCATTAAAAAGGGAACCAGTAGGAGAGTAACACTGGTTCAGAGGACCGTAAGAGAAACATATGTTTCTAAAGCCATTGAAAGAAAGAATAGAAAATGAGGTTGGTAAGTGGAATGCAATATTGCTTAAGGTACTACAGGACAGTATAACCTTAACCTTTGGGGAAACCTTTTTTTCCTGGACAGAACTTGTTTGCAATTTATCATCCTTTATAAGCTAACATCTAACTTTATGGAGTCTGGGGACAAATCATTAGTCAAATAAGTCGAATAAAGTCAAATAAAATAAGCCAAATAAGTCAAACAAAACGTACACAGAGCTTAATGCGTCTTTGGCAGTATTAAAAGACAATGCTCTAGTAAATACATTAATTGAGAAAAATTAAAATGCATTCAGTATCGACCCCAACTGGCCTACATTTCTTAAAATGTAATCCAAACATGGTGAAATGAACAAAGGCAAAGGCTGCTGTAAGACATATTCCCAGATGTGGGGTTGTTGGGATTTTGTAATTTTGGTAGATTATTGCCAAATTGTCCTCCCTAGAGTTGTAACCACGGGAGTCCCATTATCGATAATAATCCTTTCCAACACAGCGTTTTATCAAACTTTTTGATCTTTGTCTGATAGTTAATAAGCAATTTTAAAATTTAAAAGCAGTGTTACAGTTAATTTTTTTCATATATCTTTGCGCTCTTGTCTGCTTGTCTCTAAAAGATCAGATCCTAAAGAGTAATTACTGAATCCAAAGTTACGCAAAATTTTAAAGGTTTTATTTATTTATTTGAGAGAGAGAATGAGTGAGAGAGAGAGAGCACAAAAGCACACAAGCAGGGGCAGAGGGAGAGGGAGAGGGAGAGGGAGAAGCAGGCTTTCCTGCTGAGCAGGGAGACCCGATGCAGGGCTTGATCCCAGGACCCTGGGATCATGACCTGAGCCAAACCAGATGCTTAACCTTAACCGACTGAACCACCCAGGTGCTCCCAAAGTTATGCAAAATTTTAAACTCTTGATCTTTGTGGCCAAACTTTTTAAGGAAGATGTGCTAATTTTGCCATTTGCTACCTACAATGCTTGAAAAGGGATCCCTTAAACAGAGCCTAAAGAGGGAAAGTGCAGTAGCCAGGAAGATAGTTTTTAGAATCAAGCATGCCAGAGTTTGCATTGGATCCTTTTAGATCCTCTGAAGAGGATTGAATTATGATTATTTAATGAAGTATAGTTGATACACAGTATTATACTTGTTTCAGGTGTACAACATAGTGATTCGACATTTACAGATATTATGAAGTGATCTCCAAGGTCCCTTATTATCTTTTCATCGGTTAACTTGGTTGAACTCAAATATAAACACTCTTTCTCCATTGGTGAGTGGCTACTGAAATTCCCTTTCGGTTCTTTTAAGCTTAGCGGGGTTGCTTGGAGTTGGCCTCACATATGCATGGCTTGGGGGTCAGCCAGAGATTTGGGTAAGAGTTTATGCCCCCAGAACTTGGAACTTTCCCCACTATCTCTTCCCCTTCTTGGCTATGTCCTCTCAACTTCCAGCTGCTCTGGTTGCCTTGTACTCTGTCCTCATATTCTTTTAATCAACTCCACTGCACAGACCATCCTTTGCCTAGGGCCATAAGAAACAAGAAAGTCACAGAGTAAGTAAGTAAGTAAATTCTCTCTCAAGTGTGAGACCCCAGCTGTCTTCAGAATTTACCTTCTTTGGGTAAATTTCAGTGCCATTGGGCAGGTTTTTTTGGGTCAAGAGTTGTTAGCTACAGGGGCTCCTGGGTGGCTCAGTTGGTTAAGAGTCTGCCTTCAGCTCAGGTCATAGTCCCAGGGACCATGGGATCCTGGGGATAAAGACCTGAGTTGGGCTCGCTGCTCGGTGGAGAGACTGCTTCTCCCTCTGTGCCTCACCCCTGCTCATGCTCTCTCTCACTCTCTCACTCATGTTCTCTCTCTTGAATAAATAAATAAAATCTTAAAAAAAAAGAGTTGTTAGCTACAGGAGGCACTCGTCTGGATTTATTTCAGTGTTCTTCGCAGTTTGACATCTATGATTTTTATCTATCCCTTGTGCATGAACAGTGCCATCAAAATACATTTTTAGTCCACCAGGGGTCTATGTCCCCAAAGGGCTGGAATTGCCTGATAATGGCAAAACTAACAGCCAATGGGGTGGGAAGTGGGTGATAAGGGAGCTAACACGTTTCTGGGATATGTTTGTGGTACTGAGGCAGATTTGGAGTATTTAGGCCTTTTCTAATCTGTCCAGAAACAGCCTTCAGACAATGGTTATAGCTCTTAAAAATACCTTTTAGTAAACGGTCTTGATGAGGGGAATCCCCACTCAGCAGTGACTTTGGGCAAGTCATCTGAGAGCCTCAGTGTTCTCACGTGTAATGTGAGCTCTGCCTACCTCACAGGCTGTCGTGACAGTGCTTAGGAGACAAGAGGACAGTTCAGACATGCAGAAATAATACTGCGCTGACTCTCACCCTAGACACACGGTCGAGCGGGTCATCCCAGGTAGCACCCGAGGGCCGTCAGCCTGGAGCCTACTTTATTTTCTTATTTCTTTCTTTTCTCCTTCCTTCCTCCCTCTCTCTCTCCTTTCCTCCCTCCCTCTCTTCCTTCCTTCCTTCCTTCCTTCCTTCCTTCCTTCCTTCCTTCCTTCCTTTCTCTTTCTATTTATTTATTCATCTGTTTAAAGTATAATGGACATACAATATCCTATTAGTTTCAGGTGTACATCACAGTTATCCGGTATTTTTAGACATTATGAAGTGATCCCTGCTGTATGCCTAGTTACCATCTGTTGCCAAAGTTATTACAATATTATCGACTGTATGAGCCAAATTTTCAATATTTAAACATGTTTCCAGATAAAGCTACTTGTTGGGAAACCAATGGGGATTCCAAGTCAGCTGGAAACATCAAAAAGAAATGATAATATATAGTTTCTTCTACAGGTAGTACAAAGTATATCAAATAGCATAAACGATTTTACCTTACAAGGCTTTTTTCCCTCAAGCACATTAGCTAGTATGACACCGTGGGGGAAATTACTTGAGATACCTGGGAATTTGGGAACATGGAAAATTATCTATTTGGCAACTTCTACTCACTATTCACTCACTCATAACTGTGAATGAAGGAGGGCTTCTTTCTTTTATTTTTTATTTTTATATTTTTAGAGAGAGAGAGACTGTACACAGGGTGGGGCGGGGGACAGGGGAGGGACAGAGGGAGAGGGAGAGAGAGAAGAATCCTGAACAGACTCCCCACTGAGCGTTGAGCCCAATGCAGGGCTTGATCTCATGACCCTGAGATCATGACTTGAGCTGAAATCAAAAGGGGGACGCTTAACCGACTGAGACACCCAGGCACCCCTAGGAGGGCTTCTTTCAGTCCAACAATTAGAATCCCAGCATCTATGTACTTTAACCCTTACACTGTATTTGACACGCCCCAAAGACATGAAAGAATTGAAGTGGATTGTTCAAAGGTCACAAATCCAGGTCTCAAGGAAGCGAGGAGATGAGACTTTTCTACTTACTGGTGGCCTGATATCTGCCTGGAAGTCAGGCTCACTTGGAGCGGTGAGGATCTACCTTTTTTTCACATCGGTCAACCAGACAAAAAAATGTAGGAAAATGAAATGAAAGTGGTGTTATTGGATCACATGGAAAATAAAGATATATTCTTACCACTTAGATTTTATTGTTGTTGTTGGAAGAATATCAAGGAGAAAACTGTCACAGCCTTTCACTGAGATGGAACGCTCATGTTAGACCTTGTACGCTAAGTAGCAACACAAAAGCCCTTTTCTCGTTTCCCATCCTGAACTCTTGGTGGGCTATGTCGGGCAGGTGGGCTGCTTGTGCCCTGAGGACTCAAGGTGCTTGCCATAATTTAGAGCAGTGGTTCTCAAGGCATGGTTCTTGAATTAGCAGCCCCAGCAGCAGCCAATAGCCCTAGCAAAAGTGGGCCCCACCCCATGCCTACCTAATCAGAAACTGGGGGTTGAGCCAGTAACTGTGTTTTAACAAGCCTTCTAGATGATTCTGCTGCATGCTCAAATTTGAGAATCACTGCTTTTGAGACACTTAGAGCTAATTATTACAGTGCTGAATCAAAACTGATTTCAGAATATAGATATTACTACCTGTAAGTCGAGAAGGTTTGTATCTGTGACTCCTCCTCTAGATAAGCATAAGAACTGCTCTGATATAAACCCAAAGTGCCCAATCAGAAGTGTTATAGATACTGGGACTAAAAGAGGCTATGAGAATAGAATTAAAGATGGTCAAAGATAATTATGGGTTTGCTAAACCTATGCATGAAATACAATGAGAAGATCACTGAAGAAAAAAGCAGAATGTGGAAATATTTGGACTTGTAAGACATTAAAAAACTCCAGCAATGTAAAGGGAAACATGCCAGGGGCGCCTGGATGGCTCAGTCAGTTAAGCATCCCCTTTGGCTGGGGTTGTGATCTCAGGGTCCTGGGATCGAGCCCCATGTCAGGCTCCCTGCTCAGTGTGGAGTCTGCTTCTCCCTATCCCACTCCTCCTGCTTGTGTGTGTGCTCTCTCTCTCTCAAATAAATAAATAAATAAAATATTAAAAAAAAAAAAGCCAGAAAAGAAGGCCCAACATTGCCCAGAGAAAGATGACTTGTGGGAGGTACCCTCCGGAGAGAAGGTGTACGTGGGCTGCTCAACTGCTCCAAGTCAACTTCTCCAATCCAACACCAACCGGAAGCTATAAATGCTTTAGCCCGATAAGTGGGAAGGTATGTGGGAACCCAGAACATCTCATAACACTTTGAATTAGATATGTATACCTTTAGATTTAGGTTTGTTTGCATATCACGGAAAACGCAGTATAATGGTGGGTTAAACAAGATAATAATTGATTTATCGTTCATGTGATATAAATGTAGGATAGGTAGTCAGTACTTGTGAGGCAGCTCTGCTGTTATCAGGAATCCAGATTCCTTTTGTCTCTTTGATCCACCATATTAGTTCATGGTTTCCATTCTCAAGGTATTAATTCATGGTCCAAAAGGATGGAAGGAACTCCAACCATCACATCTCTTCTAGGCTGTGGGAAGGAGGAGAGGCAGAAGAGGGAAGGGCACATGCCTCTTTTTTTAGTCCTTTCCCTTTAAACAGCTTTCCTGGAAGTCAAATATAATATATTTCATTGGCCAGAATTTAATTATATCAGCCATTCCTCGTTGCAAAGAAGTCCTTGAAAATGTAGTCTTTTAGCTGGGTACCGGGCTGCCTTATATAAAATCAAGTTCTGGGGCTCCTGGGTGGCTTAGTGGGTTAAGCGTCTGCCTTCAGCTATGGTCATGATTCCAGGTCCTGGGATCCAGCCCCACATGGAGCCCCACATAGGTCTCCTTGCTCAGTGAGGAGCCTGCTTCTCCCTCTCCCTCTGCAGCCCCCCCTGCTTGTGCTCTCTCTGTCAAATAAATAAATAAATAAAATCTTAAAAAAAAATCAGGCTCTCTTACTGATGGAAAAAAGGGAGACTGAATAGCAGGTGGTAATGAGCAGTCTCTGCCACAGAGTCCATATTTATTCTTGGTTTTAAATCTTCAACACTACTCTAGGTCTCATATTGCCAAAGTTAGTCTTTATTATGCTTTTCTCTTCTCTGGGTTGCACTTTCCTCTTTTGAAAAAATGAGAGTAATGTAATTTAAAGAGCTATAAAGAAAATAAATAGGAAGGTGATTGGAAAGATCACATACATATACATATATTATATATACTTTATAAATATATATTTATAACAAAGAACTGATAAACAGGGTAAAATGAATGTTCACCCAGCTCCAAATGCCTAGAATAGGGATATTCTTAAGGGAGGATTTCGGCTCTACCAAATGATGAGGTTTTTCCCCTAGCATTTAAGCCTCTCCCAGAGAAATGAATTCATCCCTTTTAGGTCACTGAGGGAACTCTAAGTGCTTAGCTCTTGTATAATTTTGAAAAAAATGAGTTGGCATTAAAGACAGTTATCATGCCTTGCACATTATCCTAAGAAAAACAGTATTTACTTTTTGGATTTCATGTAAATTGCCATCTTTAATCTCTTTCATTATTATTGGTTTGCTCCTTTTTACAAAGCAGTGGCATTACAAGGTCTAAACAAAATTCTTCATGTACCATGAACTTTTGATACTTTCAGTTGTTCACTCAACAACCATTTATTAAGTATCTGTTAAGTTTTGGGCACTGGGGTTTTATTAGAAACACAAAACACAGGGTCTTTCCCTGATGGGAGTTCACATTGTAGTGTGTGTGAGGGGGGTGTTGCTGAGCGAGATAGACCATGGACATATAAACAAATCAACAAGATAGTTCAGATAGGAAAAAGTGCTATGAAGGCAGTAGGAGGACATGGAAGCATGTAATTGGGAGGGAAAGGCTATGTTAGAGGGGAAAGTTCTCCTTGAGGAGCTAAAATACGAACATGAGACAAAGCCACTAACAAATGCATAATTTACAATGAGCACTTATTTCATGGATACAAGCATCTAAAAATTTTTGTTTCTAAATGGAAAACCATTCTCTCCCCCACTACACAAATGATGAAGATGCAACTTTTATTTAAATCAAGTATCAACAAAGAACATCAACATCAGTTAAGGGTAACAGGTTCAGGAATACTAAAGATAAGATTGCGAGCAGTATTAGAATTATTTTGAAATTCAAACAGATCCCAGTAGGTGCGCCTTCAAAATTAAAGAAAAAAATGAGGCACTCGCTCTTGCTTAAATCCTGTTAGTTACTTTTGGGAAATTAAATATTGAGTAATCTCACTTGACTGTTAAGAGTACAACGTCATCAGCAAACTGGCAATGAATTCTGTTACAAAAATGAATCCATTCTAATTGTTTTTTGAAAAAAGCTATTTTATATTGGTGATTCATGATCTTGCAAAATCATACATGTGCAGACAAAGCTGGGATCTGCCAGGAGCAAAGCAAATTTGATTAGATGTTCCAGTGGCTAGAACATATACATTCAGTGTTTATAAATGCTTCCTTAGATATACGAGTGCTGCTTATCTAGTGATGTGAATTTAAGACATACAGAGTTTCAAATTTGATCCCTGATATTAAGAAAAACAAAACAAAACAAAACAACAAAAAAACGCCCACTGGACTTTATCTATAAGAATAGAGTCCTGAAAAATTAGACTTGATTCTCATTAAACATCATCATGCCACTAATTAGAGCCAACTTGTTTTGTATCTCTTCAAAATTTGAGATGACATTTGTAAGACAATAACAAAGCATACAGGAGAGGAAGAAGCCACCAATAAGATAGTTTCACATCAAAAAGATGTGATATTAATTTAGGAAACAATGAACTTTAAAAATCGGAATCATCTGTGAGTAATACAGAGTAGAATCTGGACCAGGAAGGAAATCTAGCCTCAGAAAGTGAAGCAAAACAGAAAAGGGGGTGGAGGGGAGGAGGAATGGAAATTTTCAGGGGTATTCGAATTAAAAGACCTTTAGTTTCCTTCTAGCCCCATCTATTTGATTCAAAGAGCATCCAAAGAATGTACTAACCAGTGAAAAAAAGGACTTATTGAGATGTTATGTAGATAACCCAAAATTCACCCATAAGCATACAATGATTTATAGAAAGTTTACAGTGTTATGCAACCATCACCACAATCTAACATATTTTTTCATGTTGTTTATGGGATAGAAACCACTTTATTTTTCTTTTATAAAGTTACATAGTGATTTGTTAAAATCTGAGAGCAAGTTTCAAGGATGTGAAGGGGACTCACTGAAAATGTCTGTAATAGACATGTGTAGGCAGTTGGTTTACTGCAACAAAGAGAAAGAGAGGCAGAGTGGCTGGAGGCAGGACAGAGTAATGGTTACCAGCCACCTCTTATAGTCAGACTGCTGGAGGTCAGATTCACGTGTCCTTATCTGCTTTAAGCTGTCTGACCTCAAACAAGTTACTTGAACTCTCTGAGCTTCAGTTTACTGATAATAGTACCTACTTCATGGGGTTATAAAGGATAAATGAGATAATATGTATGTGGTGCACAGCATAGTCCTGACACATAGTAAGTACTCAGTAAATCTCAGCTATTTTTTAAATTATCACTGGATGGCCATTAAATAGCCTTTCATGAGCCATACACAAAAAACCACATGCTCTCTGATTCAATTTATGTTAAATTCTAGAAAAGGCAAAACGATGGTGATAGGAAGTAGATCAGCCCTTGACAGAGGCTGGGGAGTGGGGGTAGGAAATTGATAGCAAAGGGGCACAGGGAGCTTTTTAGGGTGCTCTATATTATGATTGGGATAGTGTTTTGTAAACATTCGTCATGGAATTACACACTTAAAATGGATGACTTTTATTGTGTGTAAAATAAAGCGGGCAAAAAATACCCCAACCCTAAAAAATATAGCTTTTAATTTCCTAGTTCGATAGTTAGAACATGTTAGAACATTTTACATGTTAGAAGCAAGAATAAATTTCTAGAGAAGCCTGAGTGGTTTAATCAGATAAGCGGGGGGGGGGGGGCTCTTGATTTCGGTTTAGGGTACTATCGAGCCCCGCCCCCATCCCGCTAGGGGTGGAGCCTGCTTAAGATTCCCCGTCTTCCTCTCCCTCTGACCCTCTCACCCTCTCTCTCTCTAAATTTTTTAAAAAAAATTTAAAAAAAAGAATAAATTTCTAAATTCAGCCAGCAAGTATTTGTTGAGTGCCTACTTTGTGCAAGACACTGTAATAGGTGCTGGGAATGCAGCCTTGAAGAAGACGGCATCTCTACCTTCATAGAGCTTACAGTTCAAGCACGAATTAGATACACATGTTTGGGGTTACAAAAGGGGTCAGTGTGGGATGCTATGGGGATGACATAACCGTGACAGGGGAGTGGGAGGAGTGGTAGAGGAGCTCCAAGTTGTATAAATATCTGTCCCATGGATTTTCTTTTATTTTTCAAACATACACAGAAGCAAACACAGCGTACCTCTATCCGACATGGTGCTTGGGAACGTGGCGTGACAGAGGCTTCTGTGTGACGGGTGATGGTGAGTGACCCAGGGCTGCCCTCTGGTCCCACTGTCTGTGAGACAGGGTGTCCACCTGGCGAAGGAAGCTGACTGGTATTGGCCCAAGGACCAGGTGATACTTCCATCGGCCTCAGGGGTAGCGTGGCCTTGACCTTGATCTCGTCAACCCGGCGTCCTCTTGGCTGCAGGCTGGCACTAGCCCTCAGCACAGCACAGGAAGCGGGTCCCCTCAAGTACTCTCCCAAAAGGTGGACCAAACTTACCGAAGTCCCAGTCTGCGAGATAACTCCCCCCACGAGACGACCCAGCCTACTGGTGACTCCGCCCACATGGGGGTCCGAGGCAGATGCCGGCTGGGGGCGGAGACGCGTTGCGGGAACTTGATTGGCTCTTCAGTTTGAGCCGCGTGGGAGGGCGGGGCGAGGCCGGCGGGAGGCGGAGCTTGCGGCCAGGCGGGCTGCTTGGCGCCCGCTGGGGAAATGGATGCTCTGCAGGTCCGCGGGCGCCGGGGGCGGGGAAAGCACTCGCTCGGAGGCGCGCTGGCCCCGCCCGGGACCCGGCCGGAGCTCGGGGCCGCCCCCTTCCTCCCTCACTGGCGCTGGGCTGAGCTTGGAGCAGAGAAACGGAGTCGGCCCTGAGCTGAGTGTTTGGTTTTTGGGTGGCGGCAGCCTGAGGAGGAACATGGCGCTCCTAGGCAACGGAGCAGAGCTGGAGGCGGACGAGGTACTGACTGGTGGGGGTGCGGGCACTGCCCCTGGAGTCCCGGAGGGATGAGCGAACCTGGGTAGGGACCGCCAAGGTCCCGCCCCCTTGGTTCCCAGTTCGGGACAGGCAACCTCCCGTCGGAGGAAGGGGCACGGGCTGTGGATGGGGGCACCCGGTCTGGGAGGTCTGTCCCCGCGCGAGCGTGGAGGGCGCTCGGAGCGGAGGCGGTGCGGACGTTCTGGGCGCCCGCACGGTGGGGTCGTGGTTATAGAGGACACCACGTCGGAACTGCGGGTGATGGGTGCGAGAGCGCGGGATCCGCTGCACTGCGCTGTTCTGAGCTTCTTCAGGAGCGCCTGGGCTTTTTTTTTTGAAGTCTGACCCTGAAGTCCCGACACTGGCCCTCTGGGGTTTGCGGAATATCACTTCTATGGAAGTTTCCAGGTGTCAGAACTGAAAGGCTTACAGTTGGGGACAGGAGGGGGTTAGCTGGGGGCGGGGGGGAGAAGACACCCGGGGGTGTCTGCTCGAGCGGGCTGGGCAGGGGCTGCCGAGGGGCGGGAGGGCTGGGGACCGGAGCAGCCGCCCAGGAGTTGGTGCTTTCTCCTCGGTCCACAGGGCACAGGCCTTTCCCATGCAGGTCCGCAGTGTCGGTGGTGGACGGGGGAAGGCGCTTTGAGAACCGACTCCAGCCTCCTGACTTCTCAACTGTATTTGAGTCATTAGTCACTTCCTCCTGTGGCCGGCGCGCGGGGGTCTGAGCACCCTCGGGCGCGCGCGCTGGACCTGTTGATTCATGGACTGTTCCTTTCAGCACTTGGCAGATCGGTCGAGACGCTCCCTCTTGCGCTGGAAGTTGAGGCCGGCAGCAGGAGCAGCAGCCGCAGCACCCACAGTTGCTGCTGCTGCCATTTTACCTGACTTGAATTTTACAAGTCGCTGCCGGGGGAGGTTTAGTTTCAAATGATGCAATAGTGGAAGATCTGGAGGAGGCAGGTTAAGATTCCTGTCCATCCCTTTAATGTTGGGAAACTCCTGACAATGAATACTGTGTTTTCAGTGTACCCCTTAAAATAAAAGCGAAACAAAAACTAAACTACAGCTCCTTTACACGATGGACAGGCAAGAGGGCAAGCCAGGCTGTTTAAAACCTTTACAGCCAGTCCCTTGTAATGAGGACCCCCGAGATCACAAACCAATGAACTAGAGCTTGCTAAATTGCATCTTTTTATTGTTGAAACTTTTACACTACACGTAAAGGCAGATGATGAAGTAGCGTATTTGTTGCTATTTTCATCCATGACAACCTTTCTTTATTTATAGCTTTAGACTGTCTCTTGGTATGACCTGGAGGCTTCTGTTTTTCTTTCTTCCTGTCTTAGTTCTTTTCTATAATGGAGGTAGTAAAACGTTCATCGTGCTTTGACTATACATACACTCCCTTCCTCAAAAGTTTTTGTGACTGTCTGTTGCATATTAAATTAAGTATTCGTATGCCTGTCATGCAGGGCCCTCTGTGGTATGATCTCAATTTGATGTTCCAGCCCATCCCCAGCTGCTTCCCTATGTATAATCAGTTAGTTTAACCGTGTTATGCCCGTATTATAAATGAGGAAACAAGACTGGCAGTACATAGTAAATGTGAATTGAAATTTTTGAATCCCTAGTCAGCTTATCTAAAAAGATTTGGTACTCTTAGGACTATATAATGTCAGGGCATTGTTGAGCTAGAAAAGGGGATGCTGTTAATTAATGCTTGGACAATAGTTGTAAACTGGGACTGTCCTGGGCATTTCGAGACCTACAGCCACTCTAGCCATACCCACTGTCTACAAGGTGAACTGAAGTGTTGAGATGCATGAGGTAGGGAGGAGGACTCTAGGTCTGTGGGGGAAGTTAGGTTTTGAACAGCAGAGAGCTTGGCACACAGATTCTTGATAAATATACATTTGTTGAATGAATGAATAAAAGCATAAATGATGTTGCTTAATAATTTTCTCAGTGTTTGCTATATCTTTCATTTATTAAATTCAATACCTATTAGATTCCTGTTACATGTAAGGTACTAATTGGTCCCAGGAGATGAACAAAGTACAAACAGAATTTTTTTGTTCCTGCCAGATTCGCTTTTGTCCCTCCATGGTACACCATTTCTATTGGTAGAAATTTTGCAAACATTTATTGAACATTTGCTCTGTGCTCAAACTTGGTAGGTGCCTTAGAAAGAGAAGACACAGTTTTAGCTCTCTAGGATTTTTTTGGCTAGATAGGGAGATAGGACATGTGTACAAGAACTCTAGAATAGAGCTCAAGGCAAGGTAAGCAAGTACGAAGTACTGCATCGTGGACTGGGTACACCTTTCTTATTTGTAGAAAGTCCCTAGTCTTTCAGTGGGCTGAAGCACTGTACCATGAATGAACAAGACCCTGTTTGTCAGTTTTACTGGGCATTTGAAGCTAAAATGGCTATTTCAGCTGGGGAACTTTTTTAAACACTTAATATATTTGATAGTCTTTGTGGCCATTAATTTATATTCCAGAGGAGTAGAAGGGACAAAGTGGTGTAGTTGGAAAAGTAGTAGGCTAGGGATTAGATGAACTGGGCTCTCTGTCACTAATTTGTCCAGTAGCCAGTTACGAATTATGTGTGCAGACATCTGCCTCCAGATACAGCAGTGAACTGGACTGATCAGGTCTCTTTCTATAGCTAGTGATTTCATTGAGCAAGTCTCTCTTTCTCTTAGGGTTCTTTTAAATTTCCTCATCTGAGGAAGGAGAGGCTGGATGAGCCCTAAGTGTTCTTCCAGTTCTAGAAGTCTATGCTTTTTGGGGGGAAGCTCCTTTTTGGGAGAAGAGCTAATAATATGGGAATTCCCTTTCTTTCAAAGTTTCTAAGGAGATGATAGTAGTAGAGGAGCTGTCATGGTAGCTGGTGGATGGGGTGCTTTCCTGGGTGAACTGGTGTTTGTTGTTGTTTTGTTTTGTTTTGTTTTTTCCTGTTTAGTTGCTAGGAGGATAAATGTGGGAACATAGAAGTTAGGGCTTGCAACCTCAAGGGTGGCAAAAATTGTTTCTGGAGGGAGGCAGAAGCATTTTAGATATTGTAATGGTTTTGTAGCCCTTCAGAGCTTGGTCAACAATATCTTATTAACATTAAAATTTCTCTCATTGAGTTTTCTTGGGTATTAGGTAAGCAATGTAGACATCAAGTTCTTGGGAGATATACAGATGTATGCAAACCTACTATAAACCTATGGCAAATAGGTGGCTAGGATTGGAGGATTTTCTATCAGTTACTTGATCTTGAAGTCATCTTTTTCTTTCTTTCTTTTTTTTAAATAAGATTTTATTTATTTATTTGAGAGAGAGAGAGTGAGTAGGAGAAGGGAGAAGGTCAGAGGGAGAAGCAGACTCCCTGCTGAGCAGAGAGTCCAACATGGGGTCCGATCCTGGGACTCTGGGATCACGCCTGGGCGGAAGGCTGACGCTTACCCGACTGAGACACCCAGGCGCCCCTGAAGTCATCTCTTTCTTGATGACCTCCTCATGTGTAGGCTGCCCATTGGCTACCTTGTGGATGTTGCTTATGTTTGGCGCTGAGTGTTTTTGTGCATAACTTGGTATTTGAGAATTAAAGAGGAATAGTTTATATTTTATTATTTAATCCTCCTCAAGTAATTCAGTCCACCAGTAGTTGTCAAGTACTGAAAAGAAAAAATATTGATAGTATCTGAATGACTAACTAGCAGCTACTTAAGTTAAAAATTGTTTTCTCTAGGGGCGCCTGGGTGGCTCAGTCATTAAGCATCTGCCTTCGGCTCAGGGCTTGATCCCAGAGTCCTGGGATCGAGCCCCACATCAGGCCCCTCCACTGGGAGCCTGCTTCTTCCTCTCCCACTCCCCCTGCTTGTGTTCCCTCTCTCGCTGGCTGGCTCTCTCTCTGTCAAATAAATAAAAATCCTAAAAAAAATGGTTTTCTCATAGGAAAAAAAAGTTAAGTTCACTAAAATTAACTTTTTTTTTAAAGTTTATTTTTATGTATTTATCTAGGTAATTTCTATACCCCATGTGAGTTGTGAACTCACAACCCCAAGATCAAGAATTGCATGCTCTTCCCAATAAGCCAGCCAGGCACCCCAAAAAATAACTTTTTAAAAAAAATAACAAAAAAAATTTTTAAAGTAAGCCCCGTGCCCAGGGTGGAGCCCAGCATGGGGAGCTGAAATAAAGAGTTGGATGCTTAACCAAATGAGCCACCTAGGTGTCCCTAAAAAATAACTTTTTTTTTTAAAAGATTTTATTTATTTATTTGACAGAGAGAGGGAGAGCCAGCGAGAGAGGGAACACAAGCAGGGGGAGTGGGAGAGGAAGAAGCAGGCTCATAGCGGAGGAGCCTGATGTGGGGCTCGATCCCATAACGCCAGGATCACGCCCTGAGCTGAAGGCAGACGCTTAACGACTGAGCCACCCAGGCGCCCCTAAAAAATAACTTTTAAGAGGATAATTTTTCAATTGTTTTACCTTCACTGGAAAAATAGCAGTGTTGAATGTCTTTTAAAAATTTGGTTACATAGCTATTATTATGTAGAAGTTAGAAATTTGCGTGTGTAATTTGCTATATTACATTAAAAGCTACTCAGCAAATATAGTTATAAAGTTAAATGTTAATAGCTTTAAAATTTTTAATTTAACTAAAATATGTATTCAGTTATTCCAAATTCATTATTGAATAAAAAGAATAAACTTTATACTTGCTCTTTTAATGTATTAAAGCATTTTAAGATTTCATGGTGGGTGTTGTTAGGAAAAAATGTCTAATAGGGCTCCTTAGGAGGGCAATAATGAAAAAAGTTGAGAAACACCGAGTTGGAGAAAGAAATAGCTCATGTGGCAGATGCTTTCATGGTCTGCCTTTGGCTCAGGATTTATTTAATTTTTTAATTTTAATTTTAATATTATTTTTTTTTGGCTCAGGATTCTTTTTAGGTCTAATTTTTTAAAAAGATTTTATTTATTAGAGAGAGAGAGTGCAAGTGTGTGCTGGGGCATTGGGCAGGGGGAAGAGGGAGAGGAAGAGGGACAAGCAGATGCCCTGCTGAGCATGGAGCCCGACTTGGGCTCAATCCCAGGACCCTGAGATAATGACCTGAGCTGAAATCAAGAGTCAGACGCTTAACTGACTGAGCCACCCAGGCACCCCAGATCTAATTCTAATTTAGAAAATTTAT
This sequence comes from Ursus maritimus, assembly GCF_017311325.1. Classification (NCBI taxonomy): domain Eukaryota; kingdom Metazoa; phylum Chordata; class Mammalia; order Carnivora; family Ursidae; genus Ursus; species Ursus maritimus. The sequence continues at coordinate 8,911,753 of NW_024424119.1, read as the reverse complement.
TCATTGGTGGGGTGCCTGGGTGGCTCAGTCATTAAGCATCTGCCTTCGGTTTGGGTCGTGGTCCCAGGGTCCTGGGATCGAGCCCTGCATCGGGCTTCCTGCTCAGCTGGGAATCTGCTTCTCCCTCTCCCACTCGCCCTGCTTATGTTCCCTTTTGCTGTCTCTCTTTGTCAAATAAATATATAAAATCTTTAAAAAAAATTTATCCATTGGAATAGATGAAGTTTAGATAAGATTGATTGCTACAATTTTTAAAAAAAATTTTAAGAAGACTTTATTTATTTACTTATTTACTTATTTGACAAAGAGAGAGAACGAGAGAGTGAGAGCAAGCAAGCACAAGCAGGGGAAGCAGCAGAGGAAGAGGGAAAAGCAGACTTCCTGCTGGGCTCAATCCTAGGACCCTGGGATCATGACCTGAGCTGAAGGCAGACAATTATCCGACTGAGCACCAGGCTCCCTGATTGCTACAATTTTTTTAAGAATCAGATTTGTTCTTTCATTCCACCAGTGTTCACTGAGTGCCTGGTCCATAGATGCTGGAAGTACACACTAAGTGCACACTAAGATAAGACAACATTACTGCCCTTGAGGGACGTACACTGTAGCAAAAGACACAGTTATATGAGTAACTAGTTAAATCTTTGGGTCAAGGTAGATTTTAGGTAGAAGGGCCATGTAATTTATCATCCATAGCAGGGCAGTATGAGAGTAAATGGGTGCTTTCAGTAGTTACCCTAGGACAACAGGTGCAACACAGGGATGCCACCCTAGTTTAGGGGCTGGCAGGGACTTTAAGGAAGAGATGGTATTTGAACTGGGTCTTGAATGGTGAGCAGGCTTGTGCTGGGCAGAGCAAGTGGGATACGGCACAGGCTTGGTGGAAGTTGAGATGGGCAAGGATGAGAGCACGTGTGGGTTCAGCAGGGCGCTCAGCATGTGGGAGGGAGAGCCAGTAAGGGCTGAGACTGCAAAGTGTAGCTTGGATCATGTGGTGCAGTGTCTGGAACATTGTGCTAAGGAGTTTGGGTTAAATCTCCTAAAAAACGGGAATCTGGGAGGTTTTTTAGGTAGGCAGGTGGGGTAAGGATATTTATTTTAGAAAGATTAATGTGGTAAAGTTGATGCAGCCAGACTGTGGAGGTGGCAGCAGGAAGGGTGAGTGGCTGTTGTAACAGTTAGTGTGGGAGGAGGTGAGGACTGAAGTGGAGCAGAGGCCACAGGCTTCCAGAGAAGAGGCCAGATGTGAGGGAAAACATGGAGAAGGAAGGGGCTTGGGGGCCTTTATCCTAGTTTGAGGGCCAGTGGATGGGGAGTGGTGGGGAGCTGCTCAGTGATAGTTCTGGGTTCCTGTGTGGCTTGGCGGTGGTGCTATTAACACAGGAGGAGTGGGCAGAGAGGATGGGGGAGGACCTGACATAGAATGTGCTCACCTTTGTCACTCACTGTGACTCTCCTTACCAAGGGGAGCATGAGCCCTTTGTTTATAAGGGCATGAGTCTGGGCCAGGTTAAGAAAAGCGTGTTTGTAAATTGGTTCTGCAGGTTAGTGGAAGGAAAAAAATAGCGTCCGTTTATACCATCAGACCCTTACTCCTGCTCAGGTTAACCAACAGGCAGTTTTCCTGAAATGTTCATTCTTTTGTCTCTTGAGATGCCGTCTATACTTGGAATGCCATCTTCTCAGGGAAACTTGCCTTCCTTTTCTTTTCCCCTTCCCTTCATACTTGGATAACCCCTTCCTTGCTTTCAAGTCCAGGAGCAGAGGTATGCTGTCTCTCGAGGCTGGTCTTGGATCTTCCTGGCGTTAGCTGTTTGCCTTCTTATCTTAGTTCCGTGCCCAAGGGTGCAGTTACTAATTATCCACTGTGTTAATCTGATACTGTGAATTCTGTGAGGCTTATGGTTTCCACCTAACCATCTGTTGACATCTCCCCAGCCCCAAGTCTGGGGGGGGCCAGTGGCCTTCTCCGGTGGGTCTCCTGAAGTCACTGTGTGCTCACTTTCCAGAAGATGAATACATGGAGACTGTCCAGGTGCTTGTGAGGCTTCCTGGGGAGAGCTTTCTGCTGGTCTCCACCTGTGTCAGAACTTTTCTTCCACTCACGTTGCTTAGTGGATATTGGTCACACACCCTTGCTGATTGGCTGTGTTGATTTGGTCATCACGCCTCTCTAAAGGGACTCCTCAAGTGTTGACTGCCTGGCATTTCATAATGCCATTATGCAACTTATGCTCTTTATTTAAAGACTTTGGGTGTGTAGTAAGTGCTTCTTTGCTGAGATCTGTGGACATGTCCCCTTAGTACTGCTAATATTTTGCTGACATATATGTAGGGCCTATATATTTTTAAATATTTTAATGAAGGAATGCCACATGTATGTATTTGTTGGGTTGGATTGCAACTGGTAAATAAGAATTATTCAGTCTAATTTAATGTGTTGGATATTGCATTAGGTGCTGTAGGGGCAAACACGGCTCCGGCTCTAAGTTATGATCTAGTGGGGAATGGGAGCAGATGTGTAGACAAATAGACATAATACTCTGTGCTGAGAACCATAGAGGAGGGATACCAGGGTGCTTTGGGAACACAGTGGAGGGCACCTCATCCAAAGGAGGGGATTGGTAGTCAGGAGATGGTTTCCTGGAGGAGGCCACTTCTTAGAAAATCTGGATCTTACAGGGTAAATAGGGGTTGGCTGTGTAGGAGAGAGAGTTGGGGATGAGGGGAGCCCTTAAAGTGTGTCCCAGGGAGAGGGAATGGCAAGCATAAAATATAGAAGTGAGGGAGAGTTGGTGGTGCTCTAGGTGGCAGGGAATGAGTGTGAAAGGTAGGAAGGGCTGTTCGAGTCTTTCTTGCCCAATCGTGGATATCATTGTGTTCATCTAAGGGTGTAAGCTGAGAAGAGGTGTGGAGAGATCAGTGGGTGGTTGGTGGCTCTCTCTGGCAGTGCGTGGAGGCTGATGGGAGGGAGACAGGACCCAAGATGAGGAGGCAGGTAGATTTCTGGTGTTTTGTTTTGTTTGTCCGATGACTGTTACAGCCCTTTGAAGGCTGACTCTATGCCAGGGTGGCTAAGCAGTGGGATAACACAATGGGTAAGATACAGAGCAGATACTTGGGAATACAGACACATGCACACAACTCTGCCCTGAAATAGGGGAGGGCGCAGACAGCATGTACACCCCGGTGCTCCTAGGAAGAGGAGAGGACTTTTCCCAGGGCAGTCATCAGGACATCATGGGGATAGCATGCCCCCACCCACAAGTCAGCTGAGTTGGATTCCTGACCAAGTCTTTGTGTGACTTAGAGCTACCCAGCTGTGTGACTTAGAGCAAGTCCCTTAAACCTTTTGGGCTCCGGTTTCCTCCTAGGTAACGGGAAAGAGTTGACATTGACCATCTATTTCTGAAGTTCTTTTAAGCTTTGACATCTATGATCTAGACAGTGGCTTTTTTTTTTTTAAGATTTTATTTATTTATTTGACAAAGAGCTAGAGAAAGAGCACAAGTAGGCAGAGCAGCAGGCAGAGGGAGAGGGAGAAGAAGGCTCTCCGTTGAGCAGGGAGCCCCACATGGGGCTCGATCCCAGGACCCTGGGATCATGACCTGAGCCGAAGGCAGCCGCTTAACTGACTGAGCACCCAGGTGCCCCTACACAGTGGCTTTTGATCTGGATGGTGAGGGGTGGATTTCAGCAGGCAGCGGTGGAATGAAGGTGTGATCCATTCCACCTTCATTCCTTCAGGCAGAGGGAGCAGCAGAGGAAACGTGCTCGGGCATGGATGAAGCATGACGGAGACCATTGTGCTGAGGCAGAGGGTGTGTGGGAGCTGTGGGCTGAGGCAGGGGAGTCTACTGTGTGTTGTAGCAGATTCTGGCAGACCTTCAGTGCTCAGTGAAGGAGTTTAGGTTTGTTTTATTTTCTAATTTCTTTTTTGATAGTGGGGAGACACATGTATCCTTTCATATTTGGGGAAGGTCTTTCCTTCTCTTTTTTTCGTTTCTTCCTTCTTTCCTTCCCTCTTTTCTCTTCTCTTTTTCTTTTCTTTTCTGTTTTCTTTTTCTCTTTTCTTTTGTTCTTTTTTTTCTTTTCTCTCTGTGTCTCTCTGCCTCTCTCTCTCCCTTCCAGTATAGGAAGCAGTGATGATTCTATGATTCTATTTTAGTTTCCCTTTCTCCTTTCCCAACTCGTTTCTGAAATTTTAAACTAATGACTGTCAGCTGCAATGCAGTGTTTAAGGAGGCAGACAATTCAGATGTGCCTGAGTAATTCCATAAGCTTATGTTTCATCACATAGATTCTTACAAAGTTTTGAGATGCAGAACCACATGACCCACCACTCTGGTGTGGTCAGCAGGACCAGTCCAGGTTTCTCTGTGGCGGGGGTCCCCTTAGTCCTTTTCTCCCTCCCTGCTTCCTTAGACCGCTCTGTCCCAGAGTTCTGGGGGTCCTGGTCTTTTTTCAACTCATGGGTCACAGTTCCTTCCATTCAGAACTAAAGGAAACAAACCTCAGATTCTCACATCATTTTAAGGCCAAATGGGGTGTGATCTCTTCGAAAGGAAGTGGGCAAGACAGATGACTGAGTGGGAGATTCCTGAAGAGAGGGGAATGGGGCCTGACTCCAAAACCTCTCCCAGAAGCACGCATGCGTCATCATCCGTGTGGAAGCATTGACGGGGTGCTCATTGCCCAAGAGCAGCTACGCTCTGTGCAGAGTAGTATCGAGCTTCTGAAGAGGGCCAGCTTGGGTTCAGATCCTGGCTTCCCATTTGCTGTGTGACTGGGCATGTTATTTAACGTGTCTGATGCTCTTCGTTTATAAAATGGGGATAATGATGCCTACCCTAGAAGGTTACTGATGAGGATGAAATAAGAGTTTACTTGACAAAGCACTTGGCATATAGAATTACTCCAAAAATGGTGGTTCTCTTTTTCCATATGCTTTTACCTTAAGATCTTGCTGCCACTGCTTATTATTTATGGGTTTGATGAAGAATCTGCAGCAAATGTTTTAGTGTGTTCAAATATAGTTTTACCTTATTTTTGCAGCCAACTAAGAAGGAAATTCTGTGTAAGCATGTCCGAGAAGCAGGAAATGACTGGCCCAGGGTTGCTCAACTCACTTAGGCACAGAATTGGCATTAGAAGCCAAGTGCTCTAACTCTACATTCAGTGCCCTTCCCACTAGGGTGGCAGACTTTGTCAGAAGGACAAATGCACTCTGCCCTCTTCCTGTCTGTTTTTGTAAATAAAGTTTTTTGTTTGTTTTTGTTCTTTTTTTTTTTTAGAGGGAGAGAGATTAAGCGAGAGAGAGAAAGAGCGTGGAGGGGCAGAGGGAGAAGGAGAGAGAATCCTCAAGCAGACTCCCCGCTGAGCGTGGAGCCTGATTTAGGGCTTGATCCCATATCCCTGAGATCATGACCTGAGCTGAAATCAGGAGTCGGACACTTAACCAACTAAGCCTCCCAGGTGCCCCACAAATAAAGTTTTATTGGGACACAGCCATGCCTGATTGTTTAGGTGTTGCCCATGACTGCTTTCACACTACAACTGCAGAATTGAATAGTTGGGACACAGACTATATGGCCCACATGGCCTAAATATTTATTAGTTCTTTAGGTGATTTCAGGGGCTATGTGTAAGTTTGTTTATAATGTGTTGTAAGCCTTATGAATTAAATTTGCTTATTTCCTTAATACTCATATAAGCATCAAAAACTAGGAAAAAATAGAAATCTGTTTGACACATCCCATGACGTGGTACGGTACAAGTTCTGGAGTTAGATGGACATGGTTTGAATCCCTGCTCCTCCTTGTACAACCTTGGATAAATTAAACTTCAGTTTCATCTGTAAAACGAAGAGAATAGAACCTACTTCAGTGGATTATTGCAGGGATTAAAGCCCTATAAAGTGCTTAGCTTATGGGGTGCAAATGTTGGCCCTTAGCTCTATTGTGGTTGAGACTGCACATGTGGATGCTTGACATTGTTTTCCCAGCCGGTTAAGGAACTGGGTCTGTGAGGGTCAGCCCCTCCACGCTCCACTGCAACTCCCGTCCGGTGGATCCCTTTAGGATAGATGCAGTTAGCTTTCAGGCTAGTCCCAAGACTCCAGCTGGGTCAGTTCTGCGAGTTTATAGTCTTCACACTTTCCTTCCCTGAGGAGGGAGCGGAAACCACTTACCACAAAAGACAGTGGTCAACAGGGGCTCAGTGCAGAACAGTGTTAATATTTGTCAGGAAGGCATTTGGCAGTTATCAGTTATATTTTGAAAATGGCATTTCCCCATCGACACATAAATGGTATGTAACCTTTGGTTTTTCCAAACATTTTGCTGTGCAGGATGGTTCCCTCTTTAACATTGTTGAATGTCGTAACATTCTTTACAGCCTTTTCATGTAGCAACTGGATGTTAACAGGAGACTGTGTTTGGTTACTTAGCATAAGAAGTTAAAAGGTAAAGGAGGTGACAGTGTGTGTGTGCACACTCCTGGCCCTGGAGCAGGTTCTAGGGTTCTTGCTCAACCCCACAGCAATGTGCAATGCCAGACTGCTCTTCCTAAAGTTCAAGTCCTGTTTAAAATCTGTTCACAGGTTCATTGCCTTTGAGATATTATGCAGACACCTTAGCATGGCATATAAGGCCTTCCCTACGACCTAGCTTACTGGTGTTCACACTTTAGTGTGCATAGATCCCCAGGTTAGGGGAGCGGGTGACTTGTTAAGATGCACATTCCTAGGCCCCCTACTGAACCAGTCCTATTCAGTAGGTCTGGGGTGGCTCCCAGAAGTTTGCATTTCTAACAAGACTAATAGTGCTGAAGTGCTTGTGACCTCCCTTCCACTCCCCAGCTCCCAGAAGGTCAGTCCCAGCCTTTAAGATGCTATTCCCTCACCTGGCCAGTTCCTCTTCATCGGTTAAGACTTGTGGACACTTCTCCTCCAGACTTTCTAGATACTCCCTTCTTCCCTCCGCTCCAGGTGCTCAATAACTATATAGTGTTCTTGGCTGCCTGGTAGGAGAAATATCCCTCTTTTGGCACACATGCCATGACATCTGGCAGGGATGGGACGGAGCTGTCCCCTTGTTCCAAAAGGAAAGGGTGTTCTTCTTCCTAGTCGAGAGCAGAAAAGGAACTCCCTTCAGGGGTTTCTAACAATGCGGTATTTTTATCTTCTCAACCAGGAAGGAGAATTTGCATCCACAATCTATTGGCCTGATTTCAATACACTTGAAAAACAGAACAGCTTTATTGAGGTGTAAATACATATCATAAAATTGACTCCTTTTAAGTGTACAATTCAGTGATTGTTAGTAAATTTACAGAATTGTGCACAGATCACCACAATCCAGTTTTTTTTGAAATTGAGGTATAATTAACATAATCTTTGTATTCATTTTAGGTATACAACATATGGTTTGATATTTGTACATACTGCAGATGATCGCCACAATGAGCCTAGTTAACATCTGTCCCCATACATTACTGACATTTTTTTTCTAGCGTTGAGAACCTTTAAGATCTACTCTCTTAGCAGCTTTCAAATATGCAATATGTTATTATTAGCCATAGTCACCATGCTGTGACTATGTCACATCCCCAGGACTTATTTATTTTTTAAGTAGAAATTTGTACATTTTGACCCCCTTCATTCATTTTGCCCACCCCTCTCCCCCCACCACAATCCAGTTAAGAACATTTCCATCACCCCATAAAGATTCCTTCTACCCATTTGCTTTCACCTCAATACACTTTTAACACTTAAAATAATTGAACAATTTAAAATCACCAGAAGAAAATAAAATTTCTCAGGCAGAAATAAAAAATGAGATGCCATTATATATGATAGGGATAATGCAAAAGTGTTGGCCATCAAAGAACAGGATTGGAGAACAGGGTGCATTTTTTTAAAAAAGATTTTATTTATTTATTTGAGAGAGAGAGAACAACCTGGGGGAGGGGCAGAGCAGAGGGAGAAGCAGACTTCCTGCTGAGCAGGGAGCCCAGTGTGGGGGCTTGGGGCTCCATCCCAGGACCCTGGGAGCATGACCTGAGCTGAAGGCAGATGCTTAACCAACTGAGCCACCGAGGCGCCCCTAACGGTACATTTTGGTCAGCACTTGACTTGGCTCTTACACTGTGACATCATCAGAACAGAGGTTCGAGGGCTGCATGAATTACCCCTGTCCAAATGAAGAATTTGTCCTGTTTGTAGGAAAGCAGATGTGTAGTGTACATGGATAAAAGTTTTTCCTATTTTCTTGTTCATTACCCAAGGCAGATGCTATTTATCCAGTATGTTTAGCTCCTGCTAGAGGAATAAACAAGCAGTTGCTTTTCTAAGCCATTAAGTAGTTGAATCAAACAGGCTATCCCCATAGCTGGTCTTGAGTGGGACAAAGAGTCAAATGAAATCAGCCTCTTTTTAGGCATCACTGAATTTCAGATTTGTTGTGTCTCTTCTTAGGAAGGCATGTGAGAGAGAAGGGAAAGAATATGGGAGGGCTTGCAGGTTAGCAGACGTCACCTGAGAGAGTTCTGCCACTGGCTGGCAGTGTGACCTTGGGTAGGTTACTTAATCTGATTCTCTCTGAGCTTCAGTTTCTCACCAGTCAAATGAGGATTCTAATGCCTACCTCACAGAGGTGCTGTGTGCAGCCCTGGCACCACACCCAGTGCCCCCGTACTATAAATACTGAGTTGCAGCCATTAATTTGAATAGCAACTACGTATTGATTTCATTTTTTATCAGTACATTCAGATGGCTAGAGTTTTATAGAGCAGGAAAGAATCATGGTGAGATGGTATCAAGTACAGCAACTAGCTATATTGAACATCTTGATATTAAATATTCATTTGCTGATATTAATTTGAAGATTTAGTTTTGGGAGAGAAGGTTTTGTTTTGTTTTTATTTTAAAATGCAAGCAGTGGTAAATGTCCTTTTGGAGAACCGGCTCAAGCCAGGTAACCAAGGGCAAGGCAGTCGGAGCCATAGTTTCCCCGCTCCCACAGTGGGGCTAAGTGAAATAACACGTGCAGTCTGGCTGGGGTAGATAGGGAGCTTTCACAAAATGACTATGATGACTATAATTTATTCATACACTTAATGCTTTTAGCAGCGTGAGCTGTTCACATTTCTAACAATTTGCTAATTTAGTACTAATAGCATATGTGTGTATGTGCGTGTGCGTGTGTGTGTGTGTGTGTGTGGTATTTCTCCCCCCTTTTCCAAGTAGAAAACATTGAGATTTGTGGAATTCTTTTTCATCAGACATAAAGCACATCTGCTCTAATTTCATAAATAGTTGAGATGACTTTACTAAGACATGAGACTCCACAAATCAGAATGTTTCTAATTATATTTGGCATTTAAAAAAGTAAAAAGCTACTAGCTTGGGGCGCCTGGGGGGCACAGCGGTTAAGCGTCTGCCTTCAGCTCAGGGCGTGATCCCGGCGTTATGGGATCGAGCCCCACATCAGGCTCTTCCGCTATGAGCCTGCTTCTCCCTCTCCCACTCCCCCTGCTTGTGTTCCCTCTCTCGCTGGCTGTCTCTATCTCTGTTGAATAAATAAATAAAACCTTTAAAAAAAAAAAAGTAAAAAGCTACTAGCTTAGAAAGAATCATTTTCTTCTTCTAAAGGCTTACCTGTTTTTACCTCCCTTTGTAGTTTGCAGAGGAGGAGGTTGCATTTGAATTTAAGTAAGGGTCCCCCTTTTTGATATACACAAGCCCAGTCCCAGTCCACACTTCGGGTGCACATCCTGCGGAAGCAGGTTTCACAGGACAGGAGATTAGGCTCCCCTCAGGGACATGGGACATGCTTACATGAATTCCTGTCTCTTTATTAAAGACCACAAAGCATTCCATTTCAATTGTGGCAATTTGGAGACAATCATCCTTTCTATAATTATTTCAAGAGCAAACACAAGGCTTTGGGGGAACAATTTAAAACGGCATCGTCCAACCAAACCAGCCCTCCCTGTGCCTCATCCACGATTCCCCATCTTTGTTCCCCTCACTTTCCCCTTCTTTTACTTCCACATTTCTGTCATCAGCTAGTCCTGTCGAATCAAGCTCCAGAACATGGCTCCTTACTGCAGGCTGGCTCCTTCTTTCCATCCACACCATCATCGTCTCATGCCCTCCCCTCTTGGACAGCATCCTCGCTGGTCTGCCTGCTCCCTCTTCCTTCTGCAGCCCATTCCACTCTGCAGCCCTCAGACTCATTCACAAACATTAATATGTGTTACCACCCTGCTTAAAACTTTCGTGGCTTTCTAGAATGTTTAGAATGCAATGCATGCTCCTTCCTGTGGTCTATGTGGTCAGGCTTTTGCCTTCCTCCTCTGGCTCACCTGCTGTTCCACCCACCATAGCTTGCAGTAGATCTCCTGAACATACCCGTTTTTTCCCACTGTGGTGCTCTTGCATGTTTCTCCAGCCTGGCAAGGCTTCAGCCAGCTCTTCACATGACCGGCTCCTTCTTAACTTTCCATCCTCACTTTAAAGATCAGGTTCCAAGTGAGGCTTTCCTGGGGTTCTGTCTTCAAAGCAGCCTTTCTCTTTTCCCTTTTATGCATCCTGTGTATTTCCTCTTTGATATAATCACAGTCTGTATTATCTTGTTTATTTTCTTCTGTGTCATCTGCCTCCATCAGGTTTCAGTGCCAGAAGCAGAAACTGCTGTGGGTCATTTAAGTAACGAGTTTAAGAAGGGAAGTAGGCGTTTACAAACCGCGCAGAGGGGCTGAAGCAGCATCTCTAGGCTGAGCCTCCAGAAATGACCTTCAGTGCCATCCAGAGCTGACTCACTAGGAGAGGTGCTCATCCTCCTTGGCTGATGGTTCTTGAGCTAAATGTTCATGGCACTTTGCAGTAACTGTCATTCAGGGATCAAGAAACCAGAATCCAGAAGCTTCGATCGCCACTGCTTTTCATATACAGGACGCTGGAAAATGGACGCTGGAGCATTGCTTTTGAAACTACTTCAGCTTCTGGGATGCCTGGGTAGCTCAGTCCGTTGAGCATCTGACTCTTGATCTCAGCTTGGGTCTTGATCTCAGGGTTGTGAGTTCAAGCCCCTCATTGCGCTCCGCACTGGATGTGGAGCCTACCAAAAAAAAAAGTATATGAAACTACCTTAGCTTCTTTACTTTTGTTTGACAGCAGAAAAGGTCAGAAAGGGGCAGGAAAATGGCCTCAGCCTTCTGGCTCTTGTACAGTTGTATCTTAGTTGGTCTAGCTTAATTTTCACCCCGAGTCAGTTTGCTTCTTCTACAGCTGCAAAGCTACAAGGCTCTCAGGAGCTCCTCTCTGTACAGCGTATTGAAGTTCCTCGCATGTCTGTTATAAGCCGAACAAAACTGTGTTACGATTGATTTCTTCTGTTGTCTTTAGCCGCCTCTCAGCCTCTTAATTTTGGCAGTTTTTTGTTTTCAGAATGGCTGCACATTTTTGCCAGTTTTCACTATAGTTAGCTCTCTATTAATTAAAAAGAAATGATTTAAAGAGACTTAGTTTTAGAGTTTAGAGGTCTATTATTCTGATATAAATGCCGATGGCTCTTTAGCTTCCCCTCCAAGTATGTAGAGCAGGGAGTAAACAGCTAAGAATTGGTAATGAAACAGTTTCAGGTGGCAGCAAATCAAGCAGATATTTAGTATTCTTATTGTAATAAGGTCCGTTTTGTAATGTACCTTGGTGTGTAAGTCAGTGGCTACATACCGCAGTTTTCATTAGGAGAATCAGAAAAAGAACTGAATATTATTGCTAAAGTTTAGATGTACCTTAACCGTGTAAGATTCCTAGGCAAAACAGAATTCTCAGAATAAGCAAGTTCTAAGTATTAGAATATGTTCGGAGGGGATAAAAAGTGGGAAGTTTAAAAGTTGCCTAGGCCAAATGTGGGACAGTTTGAGTGCAAAAATAATTAAGGACAGTGATGTGTACAGGCCATTTTAAATAATAGGACTCCGTGAGCCCATATCAATGATAACTAACTAGATACATAAATGGGGGATATGGGAGGGCTTTCACTTTCAGTAAAAGGAGGGAGTGCTGGAGTTGGAAGATCAGTCTTTAGCCATCAGAGTGAAGAGTGAGTAAGGCAGCTATCACTAGGTGCTGATCTAGGGCAAATTTTGATGAGGAGAATATTTACATGGTCTTTTTTTTTTTTTTTTTTTAAGATTTATTTGAGAGAGAGAACGAGCACAAACATGAGTTGGGAGGGGGGAGGGACAGAGGGAGAGAATCTTAAGCAGTCTCCTTCCCTGAGCATGGAGCCCAGTATAGAGCTCAATCTCATTATCCTGAGTTCATGACCCGAGCTGAAAACCCAGAGTTGGATGCTCAACTAATTGAGCCACCCAGGCTCCCCTATTTACACGGTCTTACACTGTCTCACCACAAACTCCTTCTTAATGGCAAGACAAAACAGTAACTGTGCAGTGGAGAAATCAGACAGCACCTTGGCCAGGTGATCACAATTAGTATCAACAGTGATGGCAGATGAACATCTGTGCCTCCAGATAGAAATGACCTGACAAGGACATAGCGTCCCTTCTGTAGTAGCCTAGCCTGGATCTAATCATGGGGAAACATCAGAGAAACTTTATCTTTTTGTTTTTATTTTTTAAAAAGATTTTATTTATTCATTTTACAGAGGGGGGGGGAGTGCACAAGCAGGGGCAGAGGCAGAGGGAGAAGCAGACTCCCCTGCTGAGCAGGGAGCCCGATGTGAGGCTCAATCCCAGGACCCTGGGATCATGACCTGAGCCGAAGGCAGACGCTTCACGGACTGAGCGCCCCAGGTGCCTCTCAGAGAAACTTTAAATAAGGAAGGTGGAAAGTTCTATTTCAAAAGAAAAAAAAAGGAGAGGAGTGCTGTACTCCAAAAGTAGCAATGTCATAAAAGACAAAGACTGTGAGAATATTCCGGATTAAAGGGGGTGAAGGAGACATGACTCCTAGATAGACCCTGTACAGTAGGAGAAAAGTGCCAGAAAGGAGAATTGTTGGGTCAATTGACAAAACTGGAATATGGGCCGTAGTTTCCGGTAGTTAAATTTATTGTAGTGGATAACTGTATGGTGGTTACAGAAGAGATTATTCTTATTTTTAGGAAATATACCCTAAAGTATTTATAAGCAAGGGGCCACAATAAATGTAATTTACTCTCAAATGGGTCAGAAAAAAGAGTAGCTAAGTAGCTAGGTAGAAAAGAAGGAGAAGGGAGGGGAGAGGAGAGAGGAGAGTAGATTATAAAGCAAACAGGGCAAAGTGTAAATAATAGAGGAATCTGAAATAATGGCACACAGGTGTTCTTTTTATTATTCATATTCTGGTAACTTCTGTAACTTTAAAATTATTTCTGAATAGAGTTTAAAAAAAAGTTAACTAGTTACTAAGTGCTGTTTACTTACCCTGGACATGGAGGCAACTGGGTTATGAAACAGATTCAGCTGAAATGTCATGTTACTTTATTTTGCAGTTTTTTTTCTAGGTATGTTGAATCTGCTTGTCTTGAAGTAATACTTTAACCTTTCTTTATATTGTTCTAATTGTTCATTCTTTTTTACATTATACGAATAATACATAAAGCCATTCTTGTTACAGAAGATCTAAATGACGCGGAAGTCAAAGCGTGGTCTTTCTTTTACCATTCCCTCCCTTCTTAGAAGAAATCAGCATCAAGAGTTTTTATAAATATATACTATACAGCTTTCCTAGGATTAGGCTTTTCATTTAATATATCTTAGAAATATTTCTACTCTTTGCCTTATTCTTTATATAATTACTGAAGGGGATTGGGTAATGTAACTGTATTGTTACTTATTTACTATTTCTGTGTAGAAGATCATTTAGGTAGTTTCTAATTTTTTTCACAATATAGTATGTTCCATAATAGATGGACCCTTGTGCGTGTGTATAAATATTATAATAGCAGAGAATCCTAGAAGTAGTAATGCTGTGTCAGTGTATATATATTTAATTTTTTAAAATAGATACTGTAAGGCTGACTTCTAAATAGATTGTAGCAAAGGTATATGTTCACTTTCCAGCATCTCTGCCAAGTGTGGATATTATCAGTCTTGTACATTTACGTCAATCATATGACAAAATAATACGATTTTTTAGGTGCTTTTTTTTTAAGTAGACTACACACCCAGCATGGAGTCCGACATGGGGCTTGACCTCAGGACCCTGACCTCAAGACCTGAGCTGAGATGAAGAGTCAGACAATTGACTGAGCCATCCAAATGCCCCTTTTTAGGTGCATATTTGCAGGTTTATTGGCTATTGGCTTTCTTCTTCAGTGAACTATATTTTCACACCCTTTATTGAGTTTTTGGTTGTTTGTCTCTTTCTTATTGCCCTGTAAGAGTTCTTTATTTATTATGGATAGTAATTTTTTTGTCTGGTAAAGATGTCTTAAATATTTTCTCCTAGCTGTATGCTTGTCTGGGAAGTTTAAAAATTTCATGTAGCCAAATCTTTCATTCTTTTTTTTTATGGTTTCTGGGTTTTTGTCTTAGAAAGATTGTTCCTATTTCAAGATTATTAAAAAAATATTCTCTATACATTATCTCGTGTGTGTGCGCACGTGTATGTATACTTAATCTATATCAAAATTTGTGTATGGGCTTAATTTTATTTTTGTCCCAACAGAAAACCAATTAACTTGGCATCATTTATTAAATAATTTATTCTTCTTTCTCCAATTGAAAAATGTAACTGAATTATAAAATAAATTCCTATATGTATAGGAATTTGTGTTTGTATTCCTTATTATGTTCTATTGATATATATATAATTATATCTATATCTATATCTATATCTATATCTATATCTATATCTATATCTATCTATATCTATATCCCTGTGCCAATTCCACAGCTTTAATTTGGCCAGGAAAATCCTGTTTTCCTTTCAGATAACTTTAGAACTACTTATAAGGTTTCTTGGCATGATGGATAGGAGCTCAGGCTATGGAGTCAGGCCTGTGTATAAACCATTTATTAGCTCTGGGATGCTAATTACATTTCTTTTAGAGCAATGCTATCTGATTTATATGAGACAATATCTTAAAAAGAAAGCATAATACTTGGTGTATAAACATGCTAAATATTTTATATATTCTCATAGTGACAGAGATTCGATGTGTTCAATGACAGTGTTATAGCTTATTAATCAGAATAGCCCAGGGCTGCCTGGGTGGCTTAGTTGGTTAAGTGTCCACCTTGGGCTCAGGTCGTGATCTCAGGGTCTTGGAATCGAGCCCTGCATCGGGCTCCCTGCTCAGCGGGGAGTCTGCTTCTCCCTCTCCCTCTGTCTCTAGCTTGCTGTCTCTCAAATAAATAAATAAAATCTTAAAAAAAAAGAATAGCTTTTACATTGACTAAGTAACGAGTGTGTACATATACATACATATGAACAAAATTTCTATCTACAGTGATGCTTGAGGTGTGACCAAATGTATTTGTTCATTCCTAGATCCACTCATTTGTTTTTCTATTCTTTCAAGTAGTAGTTTTGGTGCAGCTGCCATGTGTAGGCATTGTGCCTGGTTGGTGCTGTGGATATGCCTCATGGAACTTGTGGCTGTGGCCCAGAGGGAGCTCAGACACAAAACAAAAGACCCACGTACCTATGTTTGCAAGTGAGACACATGGTGTGAGGAGAATTGGTATCTCCATAGCTCTGGTTCACTTTGATGAGGTTCAGTTTGACGATTTTGTCAAATGGCACAGTTTGTTGAATTTACCAAATTTGTTTGTCAGAAGCAGTTTTAAAGGTTTTTTTTTTTAAAGATTTATTCATTTATTAATTTGAGAGAGAGAGTGCACGAGAGAAGAGAGCACGAGGTGGGGGGAAGAGGCAGAGAGAGAAGCCGACTCTTGGTGAGCAGGGAATCCATGGGGAGGGGCTCGGTGGGGGGCTCTGTCCCAGGAACCAGGCATCATGACCTGAGCTGAAGGCGGATGCTTAATTGATTGAGCCACGCAGGGGCCCCCATTTTAAAGGTTTTTGTTTTTTTTTTAAGATTTTATGTTTTTGAGAGAGAGAGAGAGTGTGCGTGTGCACATGAGCAGGGGGAGGGGCAGAGGGCGAAGCAGACTCCCTGCTGAGCAGGGAGCCCGATGTGGGACTTGATCCCACAACCCTGAGATCACGACCTGAGCTGAAGGCAGACGCTGAACTGACTGAGCCACCCAGGTGCCCAGTTTTAAAAGTTTTAATGACAGTGAATAAAGTCACAGATTCTGAAGTTGAACTTTGGGTGGATTCAAATCCCAGTTCTGTCACTTAGTTGCTTTGTGACCTTGGGCAAGTTATTTAACCTCTCTGTGTTCAGTTTCATCATTTGTAATGTGGGGATAATACTAAGTCACTTCAGAGGGTTGTTAAGAAGAACAAATGAGTTAATACATGTAAAAGCATTTAGAACAGTGCCTGGCAGGTAAGGAGTATTGCAGAACTGATACCATTATTATGATACCCTTCTTATGATATCTGTATCTGAATTTTTAACACTTCCTATGGACATTTCTTATATTAGCTTTTTTCCATTTTAAAAACCAACTTTATGGAGGTATAATTTGCATGTAGTAAAATGCATCCATATTAAGTGTACAGGTTAAATTTCATAATTGTGTATACCCATTTAATCACCACTGTAATTGAGATCTTGAACATTTGCATCAGTCCCAAATGCATCTGCTCCCTGGTACCCCTTTGCAGTTATTTCAAATTCTTTTCGAATGCATTAGTTTTACCAGATTTTTAGTTTTTGTCTTTTATATGTTTAGACTTTTAAATTCTTAAAAAATCTTTTTGTTGTATAACATATTCAAGATACTAATTATATGATCTACTATACTAATTCCTCTGGCATCCTCTCCTTTCTGCTAGTTTTGAGTAAGTTTCCATATTTAATTGCTTCTTTTTTTTAAAGATTTTATTTATTTATTTGAGAGAGAGAGTGCATGAGAAAGAGAGAGAGAACATGAGCAGGAAGGAGGGGGAGAGAGGGAGGGAGAAGTGGACTCTCCGCTGAGCAGGGAGCCTGATGTGGAACTTGATCCCAGGACCCTGGGATCATGACCTGAGCCAAAGGCAGATGCTTAACTGACTGAGCTACCCAGGCACCCCTGAAGGGAAATTTAGTCTTGAGAGAAATGAATAAGTTGGAGTCTTAGCCTTTTCTCCCTTAGAATGCCCCAAAAGCAAGATCACAGTTTTCAGCATCTCTGCTTTGCTAGTACCTATAATTTTCATGAGGTTAGATACCCTGGGAGGCAAAGTACTGTCTGAGTGGTCCAATATTTAGACACATAACTTTTCTCTGCAGTATTAACAACAAAAGTAATAATTTAATGAGAGGTGACATTATTGAGTACTTATAGACCAGATACCAAGCTAACCTTACATACATCTTGTCTAATTCTTCAGCCCCACAAGTTTTGTATTGTTGCTGTTCCCATTTTACAATGATGGATATGAATCTTAGAGACTTTAAGTAACCTCCACAAGACCACGCATAGTTAATAAATGATGGAGATGATGGTGGGACTCTATAGTGCATGTTCTTAGCATTATTTCCCTCTTGAATTTAAAGCTTGAAGGCTGTGGGTTTTTAGTAAATAGTCCCTGTATTTTATAGATTTTTCATACCTATTTCTTACTCTATCCTCAAAACATCCAATGGGATAGGCAAGGAAATTTGATGTTTTATCCATTTGTGTAAGTGTAAGCAAACTTTTTTGGTAAAAGGCCAGATAGTAAGTATTTTCTGCTTTGTAGATCATTTGGTCTCACTTGCGACCACTAAACTCTGTAGTTGTAAAAGGAAAGCAGCCATAGACAATATGTAAATGATTGAGTGTGATAGTGTTCCAATAAAACTTTATTTACAAAATTGGCAGCAGGCTAGATTTGGTGCATGGGTTTGCTGTGGTGGACTGATCTATTTGGGGATACCAGGACATATCAGCCAGAGGGAGGCAGAACCAGGATTCTTAGTGCCAAGTGTTGTGCCCTATCCACTCAACTGTCCGAGCTGTAGCACACAGTACTACTCACCAGTGCCTTTAGAAGTGCAAGTCCCAAAATAGTACGGTAATAACCAAAGTTTTATACTCAGTATTTGTTCTACGTGGTTTTCACTGTGTCATTTAATCCATGGATAACCCAGTGAGATGGGAAACTGAGGCACAGAGGACAGTAGCTTACCCAAGGTCACAGAGCTAGTAAGTGGTGAAACTGGGATTGGAACCCACATGAGCTCAAGTCTTCCTTCCTTATCTCTCTTGAATTTTGGGTTTTCTCAGTTTGAGGTGTCCTTTGAAGCTGTACTGTTCAGGAACTGCCTCTTCTGAGCACTCATGTTAAATGACAAGAATCTGTGGTCTATTTTTAAGGCATTTGCTTCGGAGCAGAGCTACCAAAGGGAATGCAAACTCTGCATTTTTCTGTAATGGCCTGAAAATTTGAGGATCCATCCAGCAAGATGATGCAAGAGGTTTCATTTTCCTCATCCTTAGGCTGCACTGGAGACTTTCAGCTGTAGGAACTCTTTCTTTCTCTTTCTTTTCTTTTCCTTTCTTTTCTTTTTTCTTTTCTTTTCTTTTCTTTTCTTTTCTTTTCTTTTCTTTTCTTTCTTTCGAAGATTTTATTTGTTTATTTGACAGAGAAAGAGAGCACAAGTAGGGGAAGCAGCAGGCAGAAGGAGAGGGAGAAGCAGGCTCCTGGCTGAGCAGGGAGCCGGATGCAGGGCTCGATCCCAGGACCTTTGGATCATGACCTGAGCTGAAGGCAGTTGCTTAATGACTGAGCCACCCAGGCGCCCCTGTAGGAACGCTTTAATGATAACATAAAAAAATTGTTCATTAGTGTCTGCTGTGCTAACACAGCGTTAGCTGCATTGAATACATTAAGCCTCACAACAGTGCTATCAGTTAAGTGGTATTAAAACAGTTGCACAGATGGAGAAACTGAGGCTCAGCTATGGGATATTGGATATGTTAATTAAATCTCTGGGTCTTGGTTTCTAATTTGGACATAATAATAGTCTTAACATAGGGTCATTATGAATATTAAATGAGTTAATACCTGTTAAGGATTGGCACTTAGTGGTGTTACCTGTTACTATTATTATGAGAACATAGTGGTAGTAGTAATAGTAGAGGTGAAAAGCTCACTTTTTATGATTTTCTGTGAATTAGAAATAAGCATCCAAGAGTCCAGTATAGTGTCTGGATGTTGTTAAATGGACTTTATAATTTATTCAAAGGAAGAAGCTATAAGCTGTGTTTCTTTTAATTTTAAAATACCTCAATTACTGATGTTTCCAAAATTAAAGAGTTTAAAGTGTTAAAACTCAGCCTCTTGGTTCAGTTTGTTGCTGTTTGTTTTGTGTAAAATTTTTCCCTTGCAAAAATGGCATGTCCTAGATATTATTCTGTTTACAGTAGATTAAGTGGGGTTGGTACCAGAGGACTGGAGTGCTTGACATGATAACTGGTTGGCAAAGTTCATTTTATGACCGTAAAAGTAGTAGCTGAGGACTGTGTGCAGGTGAGTAAAATAATTTAGTCATTTATGTTAAACAAATTCAGTAATACACAATTGTAAAAAACATTTTGCTTACGTACTCTTTTTAAGAGTTTACTTATTTATTTTAGAGAGAGAGCACGCATGCACGTGCACACCAGTGAGTGAGGGGGAGGGGCAGAGGGAGAGGGAGAGTGAGACTCTCTAGCAGACTCCCTGCTGAGTGCAGAGCCTGACGTGGGGCTTGATCTCACCAACCTGAGATCATGACCTGAGCTGAATCAAGAGTCATATGCTCATCTGATTGAGCCACGCAGGCACCCCTGCATGTGTACTTTTAAACCCCTGCATATGTACTTTTAATTACGCACCAGACGTCACTGTGCACGTAGTACATTTGTTATGTACCCATTCCTCTACGAGATTATATCCAAAGCCATGTTTACTCTATTATATAATGGCAATTTACAGTATTTGTTCAATGTTAATTTTGACTAAACACAATTTTCCTTTTAAATGCTCACCTTAGAGCTTAACCCCTGCCATAGCTGCAACTCAGCTTCATATTTATAATGAAATGCAGAAAGGAAAAGCCTTTGCCCCCTTCGTAAAGTTAACTGTTCTTTTTTTTTTTTTTTTTGGTACCACGTTCATCTGTGTGTTAGAAACTATAAAGCAATGCTGTCCAATTCAGTTGTTGTTTGTGAGAGTGACATCTGGTGGTTTCTTTTTAATTCTCATGGTTTCTCTGTGCTTGACTAGTTCTCGGAAATTCAGAGAATCATTGTGTGAACTGCTTTGCTTGATACTTAACGCACTAAGTAGCTTTTTTTTTTTTTTTAAAGATTTTATTTATTTATTTGACAGAGAGAAAGAGAGAGCACAAGCAGGGGGAGAGGCAGGCAGAGGGAAAGGGAGAAGCAGCCTCCCTGCTCAGCTAGGGAGCCTGACATGGGGCCCGATCCTAGGACCCCTGAGCCGAAGGCAGACACTTAACTGAGCCACCCAGGTGACCCCACATTAAGTAGCTTTTGTGGATCAACATAGTAACCACTGATTTGGCTCAAACTTCAAGAAGCCCAGCATTCCTTTTAGATGCAGTCCCTCTGAATACCCGCCTTCCTTGAGGGATTTTACTTTAGCATTTATAGTGGACAAACAGCTGCCTTGGGGGGGAGGGGTGGATTTCTGTTTAATTCAGAGCATTTAGGATTTTGAGTGAGGGATATCTGTGTCATCCTCTCTGCTTTACTCATGAGAAGGCTTGAATCCTGAGAGGTTGGGTGTATTGGCCGAAGTCACATTGTTGGCCAAGGTCACTTTGCTCCCCAGTGAGCTGAGGTCCTGGGCTCTGTGCCCATAAGTTATGTTTATCATGCTGGGTAACGTACCGAATAGGAAGGGTCTAGGCATTAAAGGATATGAGGTGAAGGCATTTTAAGATGGGAGAAGTAAAGGAAGTTAACATTTTTGAGCACCTATTTGCTATAAATATTCCCACATTCAGTTTTTTGTCTCTCTTCCAAAAGAGAGTGCAGAATCTTTGGTGTGAAAGAGTTATCAAGGAAATCCAGTGAGGAGTCCCAGGTCTGTCTCTGAGTCCACTGATTCATCCCATATCGGAGCATTTAGTATCCTATGACATTGTATTTACTGATTCTGTTTTGAGTCTGACCTGTTGACATGCATTATCTTGCCGGCATCCTGCAACCATCGGGGAGGTGGTTGGAATCCCCATTCTACCAGTGGGAAAGTGGAGGATTATAGGGGCGAGAACCCTCCAGAGTCAGGGGTAGAGCTGAGACTCTGACTCCGGCAGGTCTAAATATAACGTCCAGGCCTAAACCACTGTCATGCTTGAGTGAATCATTGAATAAAACCTCACTCACCAACATGTAATGGTTGCTTAGTAAAAATGTGCTCAATTTATTTTTGTTTTCAAAGTAATCCCTTCCTATTGAACTGTTATTCTATATCCCCAATTTTCACTATCAGATCTGTGATTTTTGGTAAATGTGAAACTTAAAACAGAACTTGTGGGGTAATATTAGAGTACTTTTCTGTCTTGAGAGGAACTAAAGAACTATATTAATGCTGTGCTTGGAGAGTGTGTGAAATTATTTTCAATCTCGAGTGATGAGTGTTTAAAAACTTCTAAGGCACAATTTTTTTTCTTCTGGCAGCTGACTGTATTATTAAAAGTTTAAAAGAACTCTTATTTTTAAAAAAAGTTTATTTATTTAAGTAATCTACACCCAGCTTGGGGCTCAGACTCATGACCCTGAGATCAAGAGTTGCATGCTCTTCCAACTAAGCCAGCCAAGTGCCCCTAAAAAACTCTAGTTTTGAATAATATTTGAAAACCTCCAGTTTTTTACTTTGTGTATCCCCCCAAATCAGGTTTTACAAACCTTCTGGGAAGGTTCAGAAGATGCACTCTGTCATTTTTTTTTTCTTTTTTTTCTGGTATATTTGAGAATTTGTTCATATCTTGAGATATGTCTGATCTTTTTAAACCTTGGGAAGGTCACATTTTGTTCACTTCAAAGGCCAAGTGGGAACTCGGAATGTGAGTGTGTCTAGTATATGGGCCCCAATTGCTTTCCTTCCCTTTGGTTAAGAGCCCTGTGGGTCAGTTAAGTTTTCACAGAGAACTTGCTTTGATGTTAATCCTCTAATAGGAGTGTGAGTGGTGTTCACACCCACCCTTCCCACCCAGTAATGGGGATGCTGAAGCTGGGCTCTATGTTTGGCCTCAGTGTGTTTCAGGGCCTTGCGGCTCCCTCATACAATATAAACTTAAAAAAGTGTAGCATGGCATCTAAGACAAGCTGGTGGTAACCCTCCGGATCTAGTTGGGGAGTTTAAATGCTCCAGAAGGCCATGGGCTCCTTTTTGAGCTTGACAAAGAGATTACAGAGAAATGGATGGCAGGTGTGAGCAGAATGAACAATTATTCCTAAGAGGTAAGCTCAGGGTGCATATATTTTTTAAAAAGTTCTTTGCCTAGTCTTTCTTCTAAAAGTCACTTCATGGACACACAATCAAGATATCTTTTAAATGAATTAACCCTGATTTAGAAAAATCAATACTTTGTTGACGTTGTAGTGGGTAATGATGTCACTTAAGTTTATGTATTTCTCATATGATTCCTTTAACTAGCAGTGTGCCTCTTCTTCTTCTGTGTGAAAAGATTTAATATCTAATATCTGAAAAATTCTCCTGGTATGTCACTGTGATAATGATAAACAATAACAACTGATATCAGTCTGGTTTCCCTTTTGAACATCTTTTTTTAAATTAAATTAAACTGAATTTTATTTTAATTCCATTACAGTTAACATACAGTGTTATATTAGGTGTACAATATAGTGGTTCAACAACTATTTTGAGCATCTTGGTTCACCAGGGGTGAAGGTCATGCAGAGGAATGTTTGCAGTTCTTATGACCCCAACACCCATGGCTATTAATCCCCGTCCTAGTCCCAGGGGAGCTTTGGACATCCTCTTCATGTGCCATGTTCTGGGAATGGTCCAGATGTGCCCCAGAGCCAGGGGTAGAATCTGTGACTTGTCAGAGTTCTTGGCAGCGCTAGTGTTCTTTGAGTCCATGGTACCAAATACACAGCTTCATTGGTCAATAGAATGGAATGTGGGTGAAAGCTTCAGTAAGGAGTGTCTGGTGCTATGGGGTGGGGGTGGGGGTCTCTCACTGAGGAGGAAGGTGTCTACAGAGCCCCACCAAACCTTGTCATCCTAAAGAACAACAGTTCAATGAGAACATGGTAGCATCAGCTCACAGACCTGGGAAGTCATCCAGATGAGACAGGGGAAAATGGAGGCAGAGGCAGAGGAGGAGGAGGAAGAGGACGAGGTAAGGGACAAAAGAAGAGGCCTAGAGAAATGATTCAGCCTTTTGGATTTGTGGTACCTAGCTTTAAGTTTCATCACGTTTCTTCCTACTTTTTCTCGGAGTAGCATTCGCCACATAGTCCTTTTCATATTGGAAAATGAAGTAAAATTCAGATGTAGAGGCTTGAAAAGTTGTAAATCCATTGGGTCTCTTTGGAAGTTAATACAGAGTTTATTTATTTATTCATTCATTCATTCATTCATTCATTCATTCATTCATGAGAGAGCGTGCTTGTGCATGTGTGTGGCGGGGGGAGTGGCAGAGGGAGAGGGAGAGAGAGAATCCCAAGCAGAGTCCACGCTCAGTGAGGAGCTGAGGTGGGGCTCAGTCTCATGACCCTGAGATCATGACCTGAGCTGCAATCAAGAGTTGGACGCTTAACCGACTGAGCCATCCATGTGCCTCAATACAGAATATTTAATTACTACTGGTAATAGCGTATTTGTCATCTTTATTCTTTGCCGGGCCCCAGTAGGGATTAATGGAATGTAAACCTTTTCATCACCGGTATCTTCATTATTTAAGATTCTCAAATAGACATTTGTTAAGAACTTGCTGTCACTTAAAAGCACTTGCATGCATTTGTGCCACTCAGAATATGATGAATGTAACAAATTAAGATGAAATTGCTTAAAAAGCCTTAGTAGTTGTTGCAGCACCCCCATCCTCTTTCCTCACTCAGTGTCTGTCCCCATGACTAGGGTCCTCCATCCGTCTGGGGGAAGGGGGAGGTTTCAGGCTCCCCATCCAGCAGGAGCAGGCCCTGGAGTGCCAACGCATCCAGAAGGTCCTCCAGGGAATCTTTCACATACAGGGTTGGCCCATTTGCTAAATTGCAAAATAAAACCGCTCAGGGTAAGGACCTTTCCTCTTGAGACAAGGGTACTCAGCCAGCCAGTCAGCAATGATTTTTTTCTAAGTCTGTGAAGTGCAAAGTACTATGCTGGGTTATAAAGTAGATTCAGAAAGAGTACAATGTCTCTTGACTCCAGCCAGGGAGTGGAGATAGGCTCTGGAAAAAGTCAGGTACCATTTTGAGGCAATGCATGATTAGGAGCCAGGTGTGGCTTAAATAAGCATCTGTTACACTATGCCCCAAAATAGTCACTCCTCAGGGTCAGCTCAGTGTGGGAATGGGGGAGGCAAATGCAGCGGCCTTCCGGGAAGAAACTAAACACAGGGGCTTTCCTGGAGCATGTCATATCTATCAGCAGCATGATCTTTCCTCTCTTACTGTCATTCAGCTGGAAGGACTCTGGATGCTTCTCTGACTGTATGTGTTTCAACTGGTGTCCACATGGTGAGTCTGCCCAGCATGTGGTGATCACTGGGGAGATACAAACCAGCAGTGGAAAAGCACTGGGAAGGTGGTGGTGAGTGGAGAAGCAGAGAGACCGTAGATAGAGAAATCTAGGTGTGTTCCCTGGAGAATATATGGAGGTATACGTAGTGCTGGGTGGGAGGCTGTTGACTAGCAGTCAGCCGCGGATCTAATGCCAGGCCTAGGGGTCTTGATGGCAATCCACAGAGGAAGGGAGCTCCTGAGGCAGCAGCGGGAGAGGGATAGAATTTGAGCTGGCTGTCGAAACCTAGAAAAACAGAAGAAAAAGGAAGCCATTGGCTCCAGGGTATGTGCTGTGGGAGGTCTGAGGAGAGGTCTCTGACTTCTGGTGTTTCTTCCCTCTGCGGAATCCACATCAATTTTCCCACAGATCTGGGAAATCATATTTGCAGGTACTTAGGGAGAGAGTGTGTTGTCACTGTTAATGTATAATTTCCACAAAATACAAATATAATTCCCATAAAGATATAAAATGAATGTGTCAGTTTTATTTCACCCATTAGTGGAGGAAACCAGTGAGATGGTAAACTGATTCAAAGAGTATTTGAGGAACTGGGTATTTATAGGCTTAAAAAACAATGGTAGATTAAGATTGCTAGGTCATTTGTAAAGCTGGGTAACGTCCTACAGGTTAATAAAACTATAGTCTTTAAGGTTTTCCTGCCATTCAGAAATTTAGAAGTTAATATGTAACCTCACAGTGTCTGCGTTCTAATCAGATAGTAAATAATCAAGTCAAACACAAGGATATTCTCCTAGAGAATGCGATAATCGCTGGGAGGAATTGTTCAACACTGCTGCTGTATGACCTTGAGAAGATATGCTGTCCCCTCCTCTCCCACCCCCTCACCACTCCTACCCAACTGCCTGAGTTCCAAGTTGTGAATAATTTTGGCATTAGAAAAATAACTGGGAGTTAAAGATATGAGATTGAATCCCAGTTCCTTCACTTACCAGCGGGGTAATATGGGTCAGGTAATCATCTATGTTTTACCTGGATTTACTTGCTGTGAATTGGGAGGAACAACTGAGGTAACTTTTGTAAAATGCCTGGCACATGATAGGCACTCAGTCAATCTTAGTTCTCTTTACCTTTCCTTTAAAAAAAAGAAAAAGAAAAAAATATAAAGATATTTTATTTATTTATTTATTTATTTATTTGAGAGAGAGCATGTGAGCAGGGGGAGGGGGCAGAGAAGAGGGAGTGGGGAAGAAGCTCAAGCAGACTCCTCAATGAATGGGAGCCAGGGGCAGGCTCGACTCTATGACGTTGAGATCACGACCTGAGCCAAAGCCAAGAGCCAGAAGCTCAACCAACTGAGCCACCTAGGTGCCCCACCTTTCCTCTTTTTAAATGAAAAAAATTTCACCTTTTGTCTGGCCTTCATGGACGAAATTCTCTCTCTTCTTTCTTTTCTCCCTCTCTTTCTCATATCTAGTTTATTAGAATAATATCCTAGAACTCTGGTGGATTTTCAATATTCCTTTTTTTTTTTTTTTTTAGATTTTACTTGTTTGAGACAGGGAGAGAGAGAAAGAGAGCATATGAAGGGGGAGGTTAACAGAGTGAGAGGGAGAAGCTGACTCCCTGCTGTGCAGAGAAGCTCAATGACAGGCATGATCCCAGGACCCTGAGATCATGACCTGAGCTGAAGGCAGACGCTTAACCGATTGAGCCACCCAGGTGCCCCGCCTTGTCTCCTTTTAAATTAAGAGGTGGCTTCCCTAGTTACCCCTCTTGAAGGGCACTCAGTAAATATTTCAGTGTCTCCAGTGTGCTCTAATTTCAGGTTGAGGTTTGTAAGGAGAGGAGAGATGCTCAGTAGCCTTCCAGGCTTGTGATCTTTACATTCTCCCTTAATTGGTAAACGTCAGCCCAGGTAGGGTTAATGGTGGCGCTGGAGGGACTGTGAGCTGATGTCTGGTATAGGAAGCAGATCATCACAGCCAGAATGGGGTTCCTGGAGAGCAGATTTATCCCCTTCTCCATAGCCTCTTACATGATAACTTGTGTGCTGGTGTGTAAGACATTGATTGTGTTGTGATTCAAAATGACAAAATCTGTGATACCAAGAGCCTCAACAGACTTTTGATTTGGAGAAAGGAGTCTATTTGTAATTGGGATTTTTTAAAAAAGATTTATTTATTTATTTATTTATTTATTTATTTATTTGAGAGTGAAAGAGAGAAAGAGAGAGAGAATGTGTGTGTGTGTGGGGGGGGGCAGAGGCAGAGAGAGAGAGTCTTAAGCTGAACATGGAGCCCAACACTTGATCTCACCACCCTGAGACCACGACCTGAGCCGAAATCAAGAGTCAGACACTTAACTGACTGTGCTACCCAAATGCCCCTAATTGGTCTTTTTTTTTTTTTTTTTTAAGATTTTATTTATTTATTTGAGAGATACAGAGAGAGCATGAGCAGAGAGAGAAGCAGACTCCCTGCTGAGCAGGGAACCCAACGCGGGGCTTGATCCCAGGACCCTGAGATCATGACCTGAGCCGAAGGCGGATGTTTAACTGACTGAGCCATCCAGGTGCCCCCCACTAACTGGTCATTTCTATTATAGGCCAGAGAAGTATCTTTTTAATCTTGGCTTAGGTTCTTTTGCTTCAGGACTAGCTCATTTGTCTTCTACTAGTTGGTTTATTAACTTCTGCTTTTGCTGCAGGAGAGTGCGATTCAAATTGAGTTGCCCTTGACTCTACCTCCCTCCCAATACAGTAGCTTAATGGGTCAGAGATCCCAAAGTCTGAACTTCTGCCACTACTTAACAATGTTGTGTCTTCTTAGTGTTTATACATTTTTTTCCCTTTCCTGCCTAAATGTAGAGCTCAGTGTAGTCTAAACATTGTTTAGTATCAATTGTCACACAAGGGAAAAGTTCTATAACCCTTCTTCCTCATTTCTGCATCATAGCTGTAAATGAGGTGATGTAATCAGTGCCTTGACAGCCTGAGCTCAGTTTACTCATTCATTAGGCTACATGTATTTACTGAGCAACTGCTGTGCCAAGCCCTGGTGATAACTAAGATACATGCTCTGATAGAGACAGACTGTAATCAAGTAAGTAAACAAGATGAGTACAGATTTTGGTAAATTTTATGAATGAAATAAATCAGATGTTGAGAAACTATAAGCTGCTATCCTTAGTAATTTTAATTGAGATTATTAGAGACATTCTCTTTCTGAGCTGGAAATAGAAGGATGAGAATGAGTCAGCCACAGGAAGAGTTGAGCGAAGAGCATTCTAGGAAGGAGAGAATGATGAGGAGAGGTGTGGGATGAGTTTGGCTTGTTCGAGGAGAAAGACAGACATGCACATGAAATGGGGTGAGCCAGGGTGCAGGTGGGTGGAGAGGTGGTCGGAGGGTGGTAGAGCCATCTAGGGCTCTGTAGAACATGGGGAGAAGTTGAGTTTATTGTAACTGCAATGGAAAACTCATAAAGAGTTCTAGGACAGTGAAATGGCACGAGCTTATGAAAGGGAGAGAAAGAAAAGAATACTGCTGTTGTGTGAAGACTCGGATGGAGGGTGTCAAGCCTAGGAGCGGGGAGACCAGTGAGGTCCTTGTGCTTGGGTATGGTGGTGGTGGTGCAGATGTAGGGAGAAAGATGCTTTGAAGATTGGACTAGGTTATGGTGGGTCCCCAATGTCTGAATGAGAAGCGTGCATTTGACTTTTTGCAGCTATGAGGGAGCTTTGTGTGTATGTAAGTTTGTGAGTGGATGTGTATTTGTGAGAGTGTGTGTATGACTGAGTCTGAGTTTGTGTTAGTGTGTATCAGTGTGAGAGGTGTGTTTGTGTATTTGTAAGTGCATATGAGTGTGTGTGTGCATGTACACACTTGCGTTTTTCTCCTGTTGTAGCTTTTGAACGGGCAGGGCAGTGCCACGAAGGAAAGGGCTAACTTTTGTGGTATAGATTAACTGGGGGAAAGTGGGTGTCAGGAAGATTTGCCAGGAGGTTAGTGGAGCTGGATGTGAAATGAAGGCCCAGAGGTGCTAATAACATGGCCATGGAGCAAGAGAAGTCTAAATTGGACAAATCCAGTTGTTGTTTTATTCTGTATCTGGATGAATGAGACTGAGGAGTGAAAAATCATTCCATTAAAACAATCACACTCTTCAAATTAGCCCAGTGTGGTTGCTAGTTTTATCAGTCTTAGTTATTTAAAAAAAATTAAACGTCACTAAAATTCATTTGCTTGATTTCTCTGGAAAACAGCCTGTTAGTAAAAGTTGAGTGAATCAACTGCATTCCACCCAGACTGTCCCCTAACACTTGCTCCTGCACTTACGTACATACTCATTTTCTCTACATTTGGAGTTCTTAATTCTTGAGAAACTCATTGTGTGTTTTGTTCCCCTCTAGGACATCTTTGAAGATGCAGTGGAAACCATCTCTATGTAAGTAGTAACATAATAAAAAGTATAGAGTAAAGAAAAATTGATGGTTCTCTTATATAAAATGTGTAAATATTTCTTTCTTTTTGAGAGTTGTGACTACTGCCAGAAAGAAATCACTTTTCTGTAATTCAGGAGTTTAGGATGTGATAATGCTTAAGAAAGAATTGTTCTAAAGTTACCACCAAATACATTTTTGAGTATTATTTCTTGTAACCTTAATTCAACTAAAACAAAAGAAGAAATGTTTTCCAACAAATTTAATTTTATTTGTTTATACCCAACCCTATTACATCTTGTTCATGTGTTTTTACATGAGTAACCTCATATTGTGGAATTTTGCTTTTGGTGTGCATTTAATTTTATTACAAGCATTTCCTGTAAGTTTGCATAGTTCTTGTACTGATTTTACATGATATCCTATCAGATCAAGTGAAACATCACAATTATCCATTTCTCCTTTGTTAGACATTTAGGTTGTTAACCAGTTTAAAAACTTAGAACTAAGTAACGAATATTTTCATGTATATAGCTTGTCATATTTTTGAATTATCTCCAAAGATTAACTTGACAGATGTAGGATTACTGGATTAAAAGGGATGGAGATTTTTATTGCTTTTTATACAATATAGTAAAAAAATTTATTTATTTATTTATTTTAGAGAGAGACAGCATGATTGGGAGGGGCAGAGGGAGAGGGAGAGAGAATCCAAAGCAGACCCTGAGCTGAGTGCAGAGCCTGACAGGGGGTTCAGTCCCAGGACCCTGAGATCATGACCTGAGCTGAAACCAAGAGTTAGTGGCTTAACCAACTGCGTCACCCAGGCGCCCCCAGGATATTTCAAATTGCCTTTCTGAATTGGTCAGCTTGGGCCACCATAACAAAGTACCACAGACTGGGTGGCTTAAACAATAGAAATGTATTTTCTCATAGATCCAGAGGCTAGAAGTCTGAGATCAGAGTGCCAGTATAGTTAGGTTCTGGTGAGAGCACTCTTCCTGGCTTGTAGATGGCTGCCTTCTCTTAGGTCTTCACACAACAGACAGACAGACAGACAGAGGCCTCCTCTTACAAAGGCATTAATCCCATCATGGGTGTCCCACTCTCAGGATCTCATCTAAGCCCAAAGGCTTCCAAACACCATCACAGTGGAGGTTAGGCCTTCAATATGTGAATTCTGGGGGACACAATTCAGTCTGTAGCATTTTCATGTAGTTTATGTGGTTACTAATACTGTGGAAGTGAAGTGGTTTAAAATGTAGTGTCCCAGGGCGCCTGGGTGGCTGAGTCGATTGAGTGTCTGACTTTTAGTTTTGGCTCAGGTCATGATCTCAGGGTTGTGAGATCGAGCCTCACATTGGGCTTCATGCTCAGCAAGGAGACTGCTTGAGATTCTCTCTCTCTCTTGCCCTCTGACCCTTCCCCTGCTCATGCTTGCTTTCTCTCTCAAATAAATAAACACATCATAAGAAAAAAATAAAATTTAGCGTCACCCCTGGGTGCTATTTGAAACTCTTTTGCTACTCAAATAATAAATAATTGCTTAGTTTTTAAAATTTTTCTTTATTATCATTGTTTACCACATTGTAGTTCCTTTTATATAAGTTCTAGTCTTCTTTTACATGCTTAACTTTTTCTCACCATCTCTCTCACATACTTATGAACTTTAAAACAGAGACGCAATTTGGGGCGCCTGGGTGGCACAGCGGTTAAGCGTCTGCCTTCGGCTCAGGGCGTGATCCCGGCGTTATGGGATCGAGCCCCACATCAGGCTCCTCCGCTATGAGCCTGCTTCTTCCTCTCCCACTCCCCCTACTTGTGTTCCCTCTCTCGCTGGCTGTCTCTATCTCTGTCGAATAAATAAATAAAATCTTAAAAAAAAAAAACAGAGACGCAATTTAATCTTTTGGTATATTTGCTTCAGATATTTTCCCTAATTGCTATTTTTTCTATATATTAGTTATACATTTTTATGTTGTCCAAAAGTTTTAAAGTTTATATTGTTGAATGTTTGTTTATGTGAAAAAGAAAAAGTTAATTGTGATTAGGACTAAAAAGAAGCTCTTTATTTTGGAACAGTTTTAGATTTATAAAATTATTGTGACGATAGTACAGAGAGTATTCGGAAATGGACTTGAATTAGTCGTAAATGGATATTGCAAATTCTAGGGCAACCACCAAAAAAGGGGGAAAATATAACTGATATGTAAGAAAGAGAAAATGAAATCATATAAAATACTCAATTAAAATCACAGAAGGCAGAAAAAGAGTAGAAGACCAAAATAGGAACAAAGAACAAGGGCAAGAAATAGAAAACAGTAATAAATATGTTAGATACTAATCCAACCATATTAGTAATCACTTTGAGTATCAGTGGTCTACGTGTACCAATTAAAAGACAGAGATTGTCAGCATGGGTCAAAAAACATGACCCAACTACATCTTGTCTATAAGGAACTCACTTTAAATATAAAGACACATATAGATTAAAAGTAAATGGATGGAGAAAAATATACCATGCTAACTCTAATGAAAAGAAAGCAGAAATAGCTATATTAATTTCAGACAGAATAGACTTCAAAGTAAGGAAAGTTATCAGAGATAAAGAAGGGCATTACATAATGATAGAAGGATCAATTCTCCAGGAAGACATGATGGTTCTTAATGTGTATGTCTAACAACAGAGCATCAGAGCACATGAGGCAAAAACTAATAGATGACTCTGTTATCACAGTTGATGACTTCAGCGCCCTCCTCAGAAATGGACAGACCCAGTTGGCAGAAAATCAGTAAGGGCACAGTTGAACTAAAAATGAAAACTAACCAAACAAAACCCCCTGAACTTGAAGCAACTGGATTTAATTTAGATCCCTATCTCATGCCAACCCTAAAATTGCTAGCCTACTATTCCAACACCATTTGCTGTT
The DNA here is from genome assembly GCF_017311325.1 of Ursus maritimus. Lineage (NCBI taxonomy): Eukaryota > Metazoa > Chordata > Mammalia > Carnivora > Ursidae > Ursus > Ursus maritimus. The sequence continues at coordinate 8,879,596 of NW_024424119.1, read as the reverse complement.
TGTGAAAGAGAGAACATTTATGTACGATGCTTCCTTTATCAAATAATAAATTCATTAAAATAATGGTGCTCTGTTTCTGGGCTTTCTGTTGTGTTCCTTTCATCTGTGTGTCTGTGTCTGCATAAAAATTACTCTTTGTTCAACTGTTTTAAGTGTTTCAATGTTAGTATGACTGGTTCTTAAAAGAACAGTGTCCCAACAATGACCCCTGTGGTGATGATGCTTTTGAACACTACCTCACTCCCGAAGTATCTAGAATTTTATTTTCCATTCATTGCCTCTTTCAGCCTCTCTTCAGCTGTATATATCTGCCAGCATTTACTTTCATCTTTTAATTTTTACTTCCCTATCCCGCTCAGGTTAGCAAACCCAAAAGTTTACCCATTCTAGAATTTATCTTGCTCTTTTAGATTTCTGGTGTGCATTATTTCTTGTGTCCCTTAAGACAGTCTCTTAAACAGTTTTGTGTTTCCTTTTCAATGTTGCCAAAATGTCCTTGGTACATGTTCTTGTAGGTAGCAACACGTTATAGTAATATATCACCAGCTACATTATGATAGTACATCACCTAAGAGAGAACCTCACCTTCTTGAAATAGAATCTAAAGCCAGAATGGGTGGCCAAAATAGATATCAGAATTCATGCTCTAAGACTCTTGCCCTTTACCTGTAGTAGTGGCCTCCATCCGGAGTCTGTTTACAATTAATTTTGACCTGATTCTAATAAACTTTGCTTTTTGGCATTATTTTGCTGGAGTTCTGGAAGGTATGGTGAGGGGGTAGCTTTAGCGGTCAGTTTGTTGATGGTGACAAAAAAAGACAGTGAAAGAAGAAAGAAAATGCAGCTTACAGTCATGGCACTCCAAAGCACAGCCTCAGGGTTTTACTTTGCTTAGGTGGATACAACTAGATGTACCTTTCTGGAGAGACCAGCCCTCGGATTTGACAGGCTAACTTGTGCTTCAGTCCCAGTGTGGCTGGGACGCATGGATTAATTTCTCTGTGTCTCAGTTTCTTCCTCCTTGCATAGATTTATGGGAAGATAAAATGAAATTTAATTTAAATGTGATAATGGGAGTAAAGAACATAGTAGGTGCTCAGTGAATACTGGTACCTTCCTATTCCCCCCCCTCCCCAACCCTGATTGCTGTTCAGTCTCCAGTGAGAAAATCATGTTCATAATTCTGTCTCTGAGACATTGGAAGAAGGTTAAATTATATCTAATATATTCCATTTAAGAAGGTGGAGACTTGTGTCACGTATATTAAGGAAATTTTAGAATGACCAGAAATGTTTTAAAATGACATTTTGAAAGTTAGTAGGATACACTTCATTCATAGGGAAACCTCACTTGGGTGGTTCCTTTTATTTCCTCAACACAGAATGTGATGTTTCTGTACTTAAGTCTCCTGTGTTACTGACCCTTTTTGAGATTCAAAATATTGCAGAAGTAATCCATTATTCAATCTCTTTCCTTTAACAAATTGTTTTCCCTTGTGATTACAAATACATGTTAATTGTCAACAATTCTTCAGTTATTTTTTGTGTGAACGTTGGTTTGTTCTTATTTCAGTTTGTCAATATTTTTCTCGTTTCCTCTTACATTTGTGATGCCATGCCATTCCTTTCATGACCCATTAGCTGCTAAGCTCGGTAGAGCCCTTTTTCCTCATGCTGATTGAACCACGCATTTTGGTTTTATGTTTCTAGTGCCAGTAGTGATGCTTCAACTTCCCTGTAGCAAGATATGATCCCCATGCCAACCCGATGATTAATTTATTCCTGTGAATATTTTGCCTGAATTTCTATTGAAAAAGATGCAAGCTAACAGATGAGAGAGGCCTTAAATTGTTTCCGCAAAAGAAGACTATTTCCTATTCTCTTTTTCTGCTTAATGGGTTTACCACTGCAGACATAGATTTTCCTACTTCTCAATCTTTGTGGTAACCACTGTGTTATTTTAACTGATTATTTTGAGAAGTTGCTAGGTTTGCAAACTGCTAGATCATACAAACATCTCCACCATTTAGAACTGAAGGGAAAAGAAGAGATTTTTCTTAAATGGTTAGTGGCACATTGAGCGGGTCCTTTTTAAAAATTAAAATTGTGAACTTTCTGGCCTGCTCGGCATAAGGAGGTGACCTCTTAGGGAGGGACTTTAAATTAGACCCATGTTATGATCTATAGAAATTTGCCAGAGGATTAGTGGTGCTTTAGTGTCTTGCTTCCTGATTTAACAATTCACTGCTGGCATGTACTTCTTGATTCTCTGATGCCCAGTATCCTCCTTTGCTTAACTTCCATCTCTGACAGTAGAGTGGTGGGTATAAAAGGAATCTGTTTATAAATTGAGTGTGATATGACACACAAAGAATAAATAAAATTCTAGGGTTCCAAAAGAGAGCTAGGAGATAGGAGCCTGGCACTGGCTTTGGGTTTTGAGAGATACCAGAATTACCTGACACCCCAAATGAAGAGGGGTCACCAAGGATCCCTGGCCTCTGTTGAGTAGATAGCATCCATTAACCACTTGGAATTATTGTGACTTGGTAGTGGTTGTTGTTGTTGTTTTTTAAAGATTTTATTTGAGAGAGCGAGAGCATGAGAAGAGCAGAGGGACAGAACCTTCAAGCAGACCCCTCACTGAGTGTGGAGCCAGACACGGGGCTGGATAGTAGGATCCATGAGATCATGACCTGAGCCGAAACCCAGAGCCGGATGCTCAACCCACTGTGCCACCTAGGCTCCCCCATGACTTAGTAGTGTTTTTGATTAATCTCTTTCTCATAAAAACCACAGGGGGCAATGGACCCAAACTCTAATTAACTAGAGGGCCCTGGTTGAGTACTAGTTGATTAAGATTTACTTTTTTATTCAAAGAGTGTTACAACAGATGCAGGTTTAGTATGTCCTCAGCAGTGATCTCTTGCATTCCATAGCGTCTTATTAAGTTGTTGAATTTATCCTTACCTAGAAATGTGGATGTGTTGAATCAAGTCCTGAGGCAGTGTGAATGCAGTGGGGATGAATGTGTTTATGTGCAAGAACTACTGTGAATTTATCCTTACCTCTAGAAATTGAAATAGACATTTTTAACCAAGTGATAAGAAGCTTACGACGGAAATAAAAATATTTTGTAGCATAGCATTTCTTAGGGACTTTTCCCTTTTTTCTTCTTTACACCTTATCTTTTGAACTATAAATCGTAGATTACAATGACATAAAGCTTTTAAGGCCATTTTGTTTTTCTTACTAGGTTAGGTCAACTAATTATGATCAACTAGTTTGCTCTGTTTTAAGGTTATTTAGGGTGAAAGTCAGTAAATGCTAGTTGGAAAACATCTAGTTAATGGTTTTCTTCATAGTGGTGAAATTAAAATAGTAACTCCAGGCAGATTTGGATTTACTTTCATTTTTCTCTGATTTTGTTTGGCCTAATTCTCCCCTCTTAGGCAATACAATTATTGCCCAAATCTGGAGAGGAACTCCTCCCCTCAGCCCATCTGCCTTTTCTCAACCAGGTTGACAATTATTTTATTAGATCAAAGACAGCATTTAAATTTTTAATTTTTTTTTTTTTTTGAGCGAGAGAGGGCATGCAAGCACCGGAGGTAGAGGTGGAGGGCGAGGGAGAGAGAGACTCTTAAGCAGGGTATATGCTCAGTGTAAAGCCCACCGAGGGCTCCATCTGAGATCATCATCTGGGCTGAAATCAAGAGTCGGATGCTTAACTGACTGAGTCACCCTGGCGCCCCTCAGTGGCATTTATATCATTACTTTACATACCGCTGAGGAAAAAAAACACAAGAATTTTGGAAAGAGAAATAAAACTATCACGCAGGAGGACATGGTAAGGGAACTCGTGTATTTCAATCTTGGTACTAGGTTGGGAGGGAAAAGAAATACCTCTCATGAGATTCTCTGCCATGATCATTTCTTTTGAAACAGCCCTATTTCCATGCCAACTTACATCCCATAAAATTCCCATTTTAAGTGTACAGTTCAATTAAGTGTAGCATATTTACAGAATTCATAGCCATCACTATAATCTATTGTTAAAGCACTTTGTATAACCTGAAATAGACACTTTGTGCCCCTTTACTGTCACTCTCCATTCCTGTCCCCACCCCTAGGCAATCACTGATCTAATTTCTGTTTCTAGATTTGTCTCTATAGACGTTTCATATAAATAGAATCACATAGTATGTGTTCTTTTGTGTTTGGCTTCTGAAATTCATTCATGTTGTACCATGTATCAGTATTTCATTCTTTTTTATGGCTGAATAATATTCAAATGTATGGATCCACCACATTTTGTTTATCCATTCACAAGTTGATGGAAGTTCAGATTTTCTCCAGTTTTTGGCTACTGTAAATAATGCTATGGGGAATAATTGTGTACAAGTCCTCTGTGGACATACATTTGCAGTTCTCTGGCATACATACCTAGGAATGGAATTGATGGGTCCTATGTTTACCTTTTTAACGCTCTTAAGAATTTGAATAACAAGCTGGTTTGCAGTCTGAATTTTAGTTATCAGTGTGGCCCAAACAACTTGAAGGAGGTAATTTAATTTTAAGGTTGGTGGAGCCCTCAGGTAATTGGCAGAAGCCAATGTGGATCCTCTCCTTAAGAAGTTGATCTAGGCCAAAGTTGCTGTCAATTTTAAGATGCATCCTTGTTTCAGGGATATTACATGATGAAGAATCATGTGTCAGAGTTAATATAGTAAATGGAAATAAAGTTCCCTAAAAAAGCCCAGACTGAGTGGTATTGCTAGTGTCTTTCACCTGTATTGTCACTACTTGAATTGCTCTTCTTTGCATTTTCTTTTGTACTTTTAGGTGTCCTTTAATGGCCTGTTACTGTATTGGAAACTTCCAACATGAGAGTTCTTTATATGAGGCTATTGGGGGACAGAGTGTATTTGTACATTTTGAGTTAAGGCACATATATTCTATAAATGCTCTCTTTCATTCACTATGGGGAGGACTGACAGGATTTCATAGGTTAAAGGAAAGCTCCTTAAGCGCTCCTTTGGTCCAGTTGTCTCGTGTTACCAAGGAGGCCCAGTGGAGGAAGAAGACTTGGTGTTATTGGTGGCAAAATGAATGGCTGGTGAACCCCTCTGGGTAGGGCCTTTGCCATTGTGGTTGCCCTTTCTGCAGACTCAGGAGCCTCTCTGACTGTCACTCAATCCCAGCTAGCAATGTCCAGGTTGTGTCTGAGAGCCAGAGGGACCTTGCTCCCAGGGCTGAGTTCCTCCCCTCCTCCATCAGTGCTCTTCTGCGCACGGCCACTGCTCTGTGCTGCTGTGTCTGGGGCTATTTCAGTAGTTGTAATGGGAAATCGTTCCAGTCATTGCTTATGTGATCACTCACATGGATGTTTCACAGACACCTTAATATACATGTTACAGACTGAACTCGTGATATTCACCTGCCTTCTTCATCTGAAACGTTGTCCTCTCCTGGGCTTCCCATCTTCACTCACTTGCGCAAGCCAGATAGTTGGGAGACCTCTTTGATTCCTTCTCTTTCCCCTAACTTCCATGATACCAAGTGTGATGATGTCTACCTCCAGAATTTATTTCGCATCTGTTCACTTTTCACACTCTCTCCTGTTTCATTAGCTCAAGGCAGTCTCGGGTTTGCCTGAATTACTTTAAGAGCCACCAAACGTGTTTTCTTGCTTCCTTTGTTCTCTGTCCTCCCACCTTCCCAACAGCACCCCACTCAGTCTCCACACAGCAGCCAAAGTTGTCTTATTTTTAAAAGAATTAAATATGAAACATTTCAAACACGTACAAAAAGCGGAGAGGATAGGAAACTGAACTCCCCTGTGCTCATCACTCATCTTCAACAATTGTGAATCCAAGGCCAATTTTTTTCATCTATAATCCACCCCTAAGTTATTTGGAATCATATTCCAGACATTATAACTTATTTCTACCTTTAAATATCTCAGTATGTACTTCCTAAAAACAAAGATGTTCTCCTATAGAATTACCTTTAAGAGATTAAGTCAGGAAATTAACATTGATACAGAACTGTTATCTAATCTATATGTCTTATATGGTATCAGTACACAAATATAAGTTAGGTCTCTTTTTAAAAGCATCATGAGACTATTATCACACCTAAAAAAATTAACAATAGTCGTCAAAGATGCTATCCCTGTTCAAATTTCCCTGGTTGTCTCATAATTATTTTTTTAACAGCATGTTTGTTTGAATTAGGACAGAGTGATCCTTTTAGAAATGAAATTGTATGATGTCATTCCCTTACTTTAGCGTAGTGTCCGTCCATGAGTTTACGTGTCTCTGCAGGATGAAGCCCCCCATCTACCATGGTCCACAAGGCTTGAGGCGCTCAGGCTCCCACATACAGGTGGAAGCCTAGTCCAGGGCACCCTCCACTCTCATTCACTGCTCTCCAGCCACAAGCTTCCTTCAGGTTTTTGACTGAGCGAGCTCTTTGCTGCCCTAGATTTGAGCTGGTGTCTCAGACTAGAATGACTTCCTCCCACTCCTGCCGGGGCTTCTACCTAATCATCCTCACCTGTCAGCTTGAATGCCTTCCTACCTTTCTTAATGACTCACCTAATTGGGTTACTCCTCCCCCACTTCCCTATCTTGTCATCCTGTTTGTTTTTCTCATTTCATTTGTCATTTTGTAGTTAATTGTTGCTTGCTTTTGACCATCTGTTCCTTTGTTCTCTAAGTTCCAGGAGGGTGGGACTGGTCTGTTCTGCTCATTATAGTGTGCCCTGCACCCACGCACCATGCTTGGCATATAGTAAATTCTCAATTTGTATGTGTCAAATTAATGAATTTGTTAAATTAATGTACTAGTCAGAAAATGTAGATGAGTACTCAAAGTGGACTGCAAGGATTTTCAGTGCATTAAAAAAATCCAGGCATCATTTATTGAGAACTTACCAAGTACAGGGCACAATGATAATGTCTGTGATTGTTCAGAGGGAGAGTAAGTTAAAAGAGCTTTTGGAGTGTGTATTTTTTTTTTTTTTTAATGATGATTGAGTTATAGCTGGTTGGTTACTCAACCCAAATACATACATAATTAGGTAATGTCCAATTGTTTGGGCATAGTAAACACTATCTAGGATTATTGGTGTCTCCTTTGCCATTTCTCAACTGGGGGCTGACGCTCTTTCCATCTGAGGAGTATGTAAACAAGCTGTCAGAATCCTCAGGGAGGTAGTGAGCTAGACCGCCTTTTGTTAACTTTCTACCATCTTTATCTGCCTTGTTTTGATACCGTCATCCATCTCGATAAAAATAGCAACCTGAAATGACTAATAAACCCCCCCAAAATCAAATACTTGAGAACTTTGCCTTTTGAAATGTGTCAAACATCTCCACTGCTAATGTTTTGAAAATCATTCACTGTCTCTGGTTCTCCCTCTCTTCCCTTCTTCCCACTGTCCCCCTTTTGTTGCATGGTGTTTGTAGAACAGCATGGGTAGAACCCCTCAAAGGGGGAGTAATATTTGCATTGGGCACATTTGTGTATAATGTGTAGTTCAGTATCGTGTGTCATACACATTTAATAAATAGTCTGAAGGCTTAGCCACTAACAAATCTAAAGGACTCTGATATTACTTAAAACTGAAGAGGTATTTGGGGCACCTGGGAGGCACAGTTGGTTAAGCCTCGGACTCTTGGTTTCGGCTCAGGTTGTGATCTTAGGGTTATGACCTCAGTGTCATGAGATTGAGACCTGAATCGAGCCCCGCACTCGGACAGTCTACTTGAGATTCTCTCTCTCCCTCTCCCTCTGTCCCTCCTGCTTATGCACTCTTGCATGCTCTCTCTCTCTAAAATAAATAAATAAATCTTAAAAAAAAAAAAAAACACCTAAAGAGGTATTTGGGGATTTGTATATGACTTTTATTATTGCATAAAGTAATTTCTGTTACTTATTTTATTTTGATTGTCCAGAGTGAGTTTCAGGCTAGCACAGAGTATTTTTTTTATTACCTATAAGCAGAATGTTACAACTAGAACTCAAAATGTGTTAAAGCTCCATGTAACTCTGATGAATTAACATTTTAGAAGTATAGGCATAGTTTTAGTCTCCCCTGTAGGCAATATTGTTATGAGATTTTGTTTTCTATTTTTGGCAGTAAGAAAGTTTTCTGCAGCGCTAGCTTGACTTTACTTTTATGCAGTTAAAAAAACCCCAAAAAACTGTGTGTGTTTGTGTGTGTGTGTGTGTGTGTGTGTGTATAAAGTTCTGTGTGTAAGGTCCCCATTGATTTAAGAGATCCTTTGCCATTTAAAAAGTTACCCGCAATATAAAAGAAATTATACCAACAACGTATTGGTTTGCTTTGATTAAAATAATTCTGTGTACTTACTACAAGGAAATTAATTCCATGGTCAACTGTTTAAAGCATATATATTTTGAAAGAACATTCTCATGTCTCAGTACAATTTTATTGTTTAGATACCTAGGTGGATCCTATATTTTCAGTAGAACTTAGTCACTAAAATAGTATACGGATACCTTTTCAGACAGCTCTGTGTAAGTAAAAAAAAATATTTTGTAGCACGTCTTTAACCTCTGAAAGAATTTATTTGCATTAAAAAAATTGCAAAGTATAAAACATGTAATATCTGTATCAATTAATTAATGTATAATGTCATGTTGGGAGCATTGCTGTTTTTATAAAACCACTCTTCCAATTATAAGAAATTTTGATATAACTATTTTCATGCTGCCTCAAAATGGCTACCTCAAGATATAAAAACATTTTTTAAAAAAGTAAAAAAGAAAAGATATTTATTTAAATCTAACAAATATTTGAGAAATAAAAGTAACTGTTATCCTTGACTGTTTCCCCATTTTCCCATTTCTGAGAGCTACCTCAGCAGACCAGGGATAAAGGTGAGCATGCCTGTTTGGTATAGTTTGAAAAATGTTTGCCAAGCCCGTTCTCTACATGAGGCACTCAGTTAGTTTGAGGGGACAGTCTTGACATAGGGAATATGTGAAGTGGTGGGGGTGTCTACGAGGTTTCTCATCTCCCTCCTTGACATTTGTTCTCTGTCCAAGTTTTGGTGTTGCTGCTAGTCCAGGGACTGATGTGTGGAGAGACGTGGGTGTGGGGATGTATAACCTTACATGGTTCTTAGTAATAAAGAAAAAAAGTTGGAGATTTTGTTTTTTAAATATTAAAAGCAAACGAAGGTAAAGAATTCTGTGTTCTTTGGGTGAAAAGTATGTTTTAAGCCTAATACCAATAGGAGAAAAGAGTGATAGTTTTGACCAATAAACCAAGTTAATAGAGAATTAATTGGAAAATATTTTAAGCCTATACGAAAGAGGGTTAATCCCAAAAAGCAAATCAAGAAAGAGAACACTGATGGAAAAAATTGTCCAAGGGATATATGCAGGTAACTGTAAAAGAAGAAATAAAGATCTTTCAGGGTACTGTATTCATTTCCTATAATTATTGTAACAAATGACCACAACTTGGTGGTTTGAACAATACAAATTTATTCTCTCAGAGTTCTGGAGGTCAGAAGTCTGATATGCTTTTCACTGAATCAAAACCAAGGTGTTGCCATGACTATGCTCCCTTAGAGGCTCTGGGGGGGAAATCCATATTATTGCCTGTTTCCAGCCTCTGTGGCTGCATTTTTTGTATTCCTTGGCTTATGGCCCTTTCCTCTAACTTCAAAGCCAGCAGCATGGTATTTTCAAATAGCCCTGCTTCCATGGTCACAACATCTTTTTTTTTTTTTTTTAACAGCTTTTGGTTTTATTTTTAATTTTTTTTAGAAGTGAGTATGAGCAGCAGGAGGTGATGGGGAGAGGGCAGGGGGAAAGGAGAGAAAGAATCCCAAACAGGCTCCATCCTCAGAGTGGAGCCTGATATGGGGCTCTGTCTCACAACCAAGAGTTCATGACCTGAGTTGAAACTAAGAGTTGCACTGAGCCACCCAGGTGTTCTGGTCACAACCTCTTCTGGCTTGTGATTGCATTTAGAGCACTCCCCATCTCAAGATCCTTAATTTTATTACACCTGCAAAGTCTCTTTTCTCATATAAGGTAACATTCGCAGGTTTTAGGGATTAGGACTTGGATATCTTTGGGAACCATTATTGAGTTTAACACAGCTAAAAATACCATGTATAGTCGAAGGATGCACACATAAGCAAAAAAATTATTTTGTTTGGAATTGGTTTTCTGAACATGGTAGGATTATAGGGTATTTATATTTTCAAAAAAGCCTTTATACTTTTTTGTATTGTCTAAATTTTTATGGGACATGTTTTACTGATGACCAGAAAAAGTAAAGTTAATTTCAATTTGGGAGAGGATGTTTTTAAAAAACAGACTTTATTATTATTATTTTTTAAAGATTTTATTTATTTATGTGACAGAGAGACAGCCAGTGAGAGAGGGAACACAAGCAGGGGGAGCGGAAGAGGAAGAAGCAGGCTCCTACCGGAGGAGCCTGATGTGGGGCTCAATCCCAGAACGCTGGGATCACGCCCTGAGCCGAAGGCAGACGCTTAATGACTGCGCCACCCAGGCACCCCCAGACTTTATTTTTTGAACAGTTTTAGATTTACAGAAAGGTCAAGAGGATAGTACAGAGAGTTTCCATATACCCTCATTATTAACAGCTGATATTAGTAGCATAATTTATTATAGTGAATGAACCAATGTTAATATGTTATCACTGACTAAAGTACATACTTTATTCAGATTTACTTAGTTTTTCCTTAATTGGCTGCGATGGTTCTCGGTCTTTTCTTTCTTTTTGATCACCTTGATGGTTTTGAGGAGTACTAGTCAGATACTTTGTCGGATGCCCCACACTGGAACTTGTCTGGTGCTTTTCTCATGGTGAGAGTGGGGCTACGGGTTTTGGAGAGGAAGACCACAGGGATAAAGTGTCATTATTACCATATCATTTCAAGAGTACCTGCTACCAACATAATTTATCACTATTGATGTTGACCTTGATCACCTGGAACCTAACTTATTTGGATGTGTGGTGTTTTTTTCCTTAGAATGCATCATTATGGTTATATCAGATTCATGTCAAATTGTCATACTTCTTCCAACATTCTCAAAGGAGTCTTTTAGCCTTTATGAGATTCTGAGCATGGCTAAGTTAATTTTACATTGAAGATTTCTTAGAAACATGTAACTCATAATTTTAGGGATGTCTGAAATTACCTGGGTGGGTTACCTGTTGTAATTTCTCAAAGATTATGTTCAAATACAAGTTAGATCGATTATTTTCTTAGATATTGCATATTATTCACAAAAATATAGCTGGACTTAAAGTTTCTTTTGATATAGGAGAAAAGAATATTAGATTAAAAGATATTCATGGGGCGCCTGGGTGACTCAGTTGGTTAAGTGTCCAGCTCTTGGTTGCAGCTCAGGTCATGATCTCATGGGTCGTGGGATTGAGCCCTGCTCAGCACAGAGTCTGCTTGAAGATTCTGTTCCTCTGCCCCACCCCCACTCACATAAATAAATAAATCATTCTTTAAAAAAAGATAAAAAGATATTCGTATTAATGGGAAAGTGTAGGTGTGAAATACGCTGACTAATAATTTTGGAGTTGGGCTTGCCATTCCTTGAGAAACCTTGACCTTCACAAGATCAAGTGTCTTACATATTTCTAAAGTGTCTTATAGTTCTTCTTTGAACTACAGTACCTATCATATATGCTATCATTTGCTGAATATCTGGCTTTCCTGCTGGACTGAGCTCCAAGAAGCAGGAACCATGTGTGTTTTGCTATTATGTCCCCTGTGCCTAGCACACAGTAGGTGCACAAGTGTATGTTGACTGGCTGTCATTGCATATGCTAACTCTTTGGAGCACTTTTAGAAATGGGTCACATGCATGGGTAAATAATCATAACAATGCCATGTGGAAAAGGTAGTATACAACATGTAAAACAATAGTATTAAAGAAAACTGTATGTATATACAGTTTCCATATATACATGGAGGAAAATAAAGAAATAAAATATTATAAATACAATAATAATATATTATATATTATAAATATAATAATATATAATATAATAATATATCATATACTATAAATATAATAATAAATATAATAAAAAAGAAATAAATATTATAAAATATTAGACTGGTTATCTTGGGTCATGAGATTATGGCTGTGATTATTTCTTCTTTGTTTTCCATTTCTCTTCAAGGAGTTTATTTTATAATCAGGAAATGTTAGACTAGATTACCTGATACTTTCATAATCAGATAAAATGGTGAGCCCCTTCGTAAAAGTGGTTCAGTTCTAGTGCGTGGAAGAGCACTTAAGGCGAGACAGGAAAGCTGCAAAGTCACTGTCTCTAAACCTACTTTTGTTTTTTCTTTTAGTTTCATCGAAACCAGCTCAAATATCATTTATCTAATGTTAATTTTAAAGTGCCATTTAGAGCTATATTGGGGTGACTGTCATGTCATATGTGTATTTCACTTTGCTAATTTAAATTTTGTGCATTTAGCCTGTTAGATTAAAAACCTCAGAGAACTTGATTTTCCCTTATTTTAGTGTTTTAAAGAAGTGTCTGGGATATAAAAGTTAACTCTAACCTGGGAATATCTGCCTGCTATTGTATTTTCCTTAAAATGAACAAGAAGTCATTTTATTCCTCAGTTAGCCCTCTTTAGATGGAGATGGATCCTTGGATTAGGTGAAAAATCCCTGAGAGACCCTGGAGAATTGATAAATTCAGGCCATTTGTGTTTGTCTTGCCTGTTTCCCTAGGATAATTAAACAGTGATGGATCAGAATTAGGCTGCAGCAGGGACTGGGGAAAAAAATCTCCCGGCATCCCTTCCCGCAGAAGCGTCAGCCACGGCAGTGAGTGTAGCTGCCACTTTAACTGACATGTCTTAAATTCTGCTCTGGGAAGCTCTGGGATGCTGTCCGCAGCCTCGGCAACTTCTCTTCTTATGCCCTTTAATTGAGAGTCTCACTGGAGACCAAGAAATAAAACAGGAACTGAGGATTTTTGTTGGCCTTTAACTTGAGGACTGTCGTCTTCTTTTTGTTTGCCTTAAAAAATCTGGTAGAAGAGAGGGAAAGGCATCTCCACAGTGAGGCTAGACTCATTCCTCCAAAGTTACAGCTGCTCTAAATCTGTGAGTATGTTGCATTTTTAAAGCTGTTCCTGGGGGTCTGATTGCAGCGTTCTGTTTAGATGGGTGAGGATTTAATTTAAGGAAAGCCATAAGAATTTTAAAAATAGGAGTTAAATCTCATTGGAGACCTGCAGTTTTTGTTAGTTGACATTGTCTTTATTAAAGGCTTCATGTCAAGCTGGCCAGGGCTCTCCCCCAACCCCTCCCCCTCCCTTTTCTGGGGCTTCCTGAGGGTGAGTGCTGAAACCGGAGAAAATAGTGAATCTTGCTGCTGCAGAGGACGTGGTCTTCTCGGGATGCCATGGCTGGCTTACTGCTGCTGCAAGGTGTGCACGTAGTTGTAGAACAATGGAAGGGTGATGACGGCTCACTGTGGATTCACTGTGTCCGTCTTATGGTCTTTGCTGGGTTCATTATAGGGTGTTGTTTTGTTAGGGTGATTAAAACCTTAACGAAAGATGAAGTACACTGGCACGCTCTCAGAATAGTGGGGGTTGATAGTCCTAGACTTCACCTCTTATCGTGAAGCCCTGTATTGGCTTCTCCTGGTGTCTTTGTAGCAGATTACAGGGGGTGGGAGTTACCAAAAAGTGACCTTTGCATGACCACCCCTTTCTAATTGTGCATTTGAATTGGTGCCATTTTTTTTCTGATGACGTAGATTCTTTAGCCTAAACATCTGTCCTTAGTCACTGTGTCCCACTTTCCCCCTTTGGAATCCACTGGAGGCTAGAACTGTATCCTTCCTGAATTATTATGGAATCAATTTTGGAACATTTTGTAAAGGTAGAGGTTAAGTTTTGGTTCCCATGAAAACCCCCGTATGTTCTTGATTTGTCTTTGTTAAATGAAAAGTCTTATGATTTCAGTGATTCATATCATTTGGTTACTGTTCTCATTCCTTTATTTTAAAAATCACAATGGCTAAAGCAATTCCTAAAAGTTGATTTGCTGTCAGTAGTCAAAATACTTTTAAACAACAGCTAGTAACAGTCATCTTTGTAGATATAGAATATATTTGACTGAGGGGGACATATTATATGAGCTTTGTGGGTATCAGTATTTTGGTTGATTTCCTGCAGTGTGAAAGAAATCAAGGATTTTAAAAAAGAAACTCTACCACCCAGAGATCAAACATTTGCTGTTTTTATTTTTAACATTTTGTTAACCCTAAATGTAGCAACTTGGGAAGGATTCCTAAAAATAGGAAATTCTGCCTCACCTAGACTTGTAAGGAACTGACATGTATTCATTCGTTCATTCAATAAACATTTATATTTGTTGCAAAGCTCTTGCCAGGCTCTGGGGATATGATGCTGAACAAGATATTATATGTGCCCTCATGGAGCAGTTATTTTTAGCAGGTGAGGGGAGCATTCAAAAACTACCTCATCATTTCATTACAACTGTGGTAATTTTTCAACTGTCTAAGCGTAGATGGTTTGTGGCCAGATATATACAGGGCATATAAATACTTGCAACTAATTCTGTCCCAGATCTTCTAAAGTGACAAATCCTTGGTATACTTGAGCTGGAAAGAGATTATGAAAATAATTTGATTAGTTCAACAAGTATATGATAGGCACTGTATTAAGTGCTGGTTTCAGATCAGTAAATAAGAAATGGTCCCTGCTTTGGAGGCGCTTATATATATAGCTAAGTCTAGTGGGAGGGGAAGGGAAATTGGTTATGTTAGTATATTTTAGTATCTTACTGATTCATTAATTCAATAAATATTTTTTGAGTGTCTTCTGGGATGCTGGGCACTGTTATGGGAACTGTGCTGGGCACCGGGGGTGGGGTGGAGAATCTGGCAGAGACCCCCTGCCAGCTGGAAACTGTTAAGGGCCACAGTGGAGAAGTGATAAGGTGCAATGAGGAATACACAGGACGGGGGTCGAGCATCTGCAGTGGGCCAGCCACTAGTGGGTATTCTGCATACATTAATCTTCCCTTCGATCCTATAAACTACTTAACTATCTCTGCTGTAACAAGCACGTAAACCAAGGTACAGAGAGGTGAAATTGCTGCAGGTCACACAGGAAGTAAGTGGAGGAATTAGAACTTGATGGCAGGTGTGACTTGATTTCCAGTCTCTGCCCCTTCTGGTGGTCTCCAAATCTGGCTGCTCACCAGTGACCTGAGTTCCAGAGGGAGAACAGTGTTTATTACAGGCTTCCCTGGTGACTGTGGGCAACTAAGTTTAAGAACCATTCTTCTAGGGGCGCCTGAGTGGCACAGCGGTTAAGTGTCTGCCTTTGGCTCAGGGCGTGATCCTGGCGTTGTGGGATCGAGCCCCACATCAGGCTCCTGATATGAGCCTGCTTCTTCCTCTCCCACTCCACCTGCTTGTGTTCCCTCTCTTGCTGGCTGTCTCTATCTCTGTCAAATAAATAAATAAAATCTTAAAAAAAAAAAAAAAGAACCATTCTTCTACTACTCCCTCAGTTTACACAGGTAGAGAGCAAGAACAGAGGTCACACAAGTTAAAATGGGGCCAGTAACCAGATTTCCTAGCTGCTGTTTATTTCACTGGAGTATATTAGAAGATACTAAGAAACCAAAAGCAGAATTAAAAGCAAAGAACAGACCAAAACCAACCATCCAGGTAAAACAAAACAAAGCAAAAATAACAGCAAGAGCCTGAACGAATAAAGGTGTTTGGCTGGCTTTGGCTTTGAAGAAGAATCCCTGGCGGCCTGACCTGCCTTCCCTCAGAGCCCTGATTCACCTGCCTGTGCTGCCTGATGGTTACTTGCAAGTGAACTAGTTAGGATTTTTTTTTTTTTTAAACAGAGAAAGTATCTTGGCTTATTAATAGTCGTTCAGGCATTTAGAATTTATTGGGGGATACAGATAGGAAACTGTCGTTAGTAAAAAAAAAAAAGAAGGAAACTGTTATTGGGATATAGTGGGATAAATGCAGTGGTGTGGAGAAGGTCAGGGTTCTGTGGGAGCAAAGATGAGGGGTGACTAACCTAACCTGGGGTGATGGGCAGGAGTCTGGGCAGAGGCTGAGCTGAGAAGGCTTTCTGAAAGAGGCGATGTCTGAATTGAGGCAGATCCTGCTAGATACAGGGCACGATCAATCGGGTATAGCAGGAGGGTTTATTAAGTACAAAGGCCTTGAGGTATGAGAGTCCGTTGTAGGAGCGGCCAAACTTTCTCCTCTACCCTCTTAATGTATTTCCTGGGTCCTGCAAATTAAAGGGACAAAAGACAGATTAGCAGGAGGGAAAAAAAAAGTTTAATTGCGTACACACATGGGAGTTCATCAAAAAAAGTATCTTAAGGAGGTGGTTAGAATTTGGAGCTTAGATACTTTTTTTTTTTTTAAGAGAGGGAGAGTGGAGGGGCAGAGGGAGAATCTTACTCAGGCTCCATACCCAGCATAGAGCCCGACGTGGGGCTGGATCTCACAATCCTGAGATCATGACCTGAGCCAAAATCAAGAGTTGGCTGCTTAACTGACTGAGCCACCCAGGCGCCCCATTTGTATACTATCTTAACGAGGTACGATGAAGTGTGCAGAAGAGGCTAGGCCAAAGAAGGGGTTTTAGGCTTCTGGATGAGCATTAAATTGTAGGAAGATGACTAGGAAATGTGTGGTAAGGATTTTTTAGTAAGGTTTGCTATGCGATACGAGTCCTCTCAGCTGGTAAGATTTATCCCTGAAGTAATTCTCTTCCTGGTGTGGGAAAGGGAAACACCTTTACAAAAGGAAATTTATGCTCTGCTTTTAGGCTAGGATGGGGAGGGTGAGAGCTAATCGCTTCAGCTCAAAACAATATGTCAAAGTAACATCTTTCAGGGTGACATACTCTGATCCCGTTCACCATGTTCTCTTCAGGGTTTATCAAGAAGCTTGGGAGTCCTGCAGTTCTAGTGAGTTTAGGCTGGTCAGAGGAAGACAGATGTCAGGGGTGTCTTGCCAAGCAGCTGTGGCAAGGGTGGTGACAGACCCCTGAAGTATTTTCATTGTGAGGATTGCATGGACTTGTGTTTAGACAGGATGACCTGGACCCAGAGTGGAGACTGCGGTGGGGGGTGGGGAAGAGTGTGCCTCAATCCTATATGATACCTCGCTCCGGGTTCTAATAGTCTGCCCAAAGTTATAGATAATTTAGGGCTTAATAGGCTTTATGGCATAGGCTGAGCATTTAACATGTGTATGTATATGTACCTATGTATGTATGTACGTATATACACACAAAGAGATAAATATCAGTCATTGTTTGTATAGCAAATATGTTTGATTTCCAACACAGTGACAACCTTCTCATTTGATTAGTAGAAAGCTTGAGGCCTGTCATGAAGTAGGGGATTTTGAGGCCCTCTGTAGTTTCCTTGTTTGCTGTGTCATCCACTAAAGATTTTCATATCTTTAGTGGGGAAAAAATGAACTAGAATCTTTTAAAAATATCTCTTTCAGTCCCAGTACCCATGCTAAGTCTGTCTTTGTTTTTTCAATGAAAACTGTGGTAATTTGTCCCTCCTATTTTATAGATGAGAAAGATGAGGTGCCCCTTGAAAAGCTGTTGTATTGTGTCCCTTAGCCATAGATTGCTTGGGGTGTAGACAGCCCTCTCCTCATTTTATTTTTTTTTAAATAAAGTCACGTGTACTCCTGGATACATGTGTTATGAAAAATGATTTTTTTTTTTTTGGTGCTGTATACCCAGCGATCTTCCTAACATGTTGCACTTGCTTTCCACTTAAGAAAAAAAAAAAAAAGATTTTATTTATTTATTTACTAGAGAGAGAGAGAGAGAGAGAGTGGGGGGAGAGGCAGAGGGAGAGAGACAAGCAGACTCCATGAGAGCACAAAGCCCCCCAACGGGGCTTGATTCCATGACCCTGAGATCATGACCTGAGCTGAAATCAAGAGTCAGACACTCAACCAACTGAGCCACCCAGGCGCCCATGCTTTCCACTCTTTTTTTTTTTTTTTTTAAAGATTTTATTTATTTGACAGAGAGAGGCAGCCAGCGAGAGAGGGAACATAAGCAGGGGGAGTGGGAGAGGAAGAAGGAGGCTCCCAGCGGAGAAGCCTGATGTGGGACTTGATCCCAGAACGCCGGGATCACGCCCTGAGCCATAGGCAGACGCTTAACGGCTGCACCACCCAGGCGCCCCCATGCTTTCCACTTTTTAACACCACATTTACACTTATATCTTTGGCCCATTGTTTAAGTAATCTCTACATCCAGTGTGGGGCTCGAACTCACAACCCTGAGATCAAGAATCCCACGCTCCACTGACTGAGCCAGCTAGGGCACGCCTGGCTCATTTTAGAAAGGGCAGACTGCATATATGGGCTGATTATGTGGGTATGAGTTTGATAGGAATTTCATGGATGGTTTACTTTTCTTTTGATATTTCATCAGTCCACAGGTGTGGAAGGTCTTTAGAGACCATTCAAGTAGTATGAATGGATTTCTTTGGTGATTGTTTTTGTATTGGTGGGTTATAGAATATCTTCTTTCAAGTCCTTACAGATGACTCTATTTTAGCAAGCAGGGAAGTATGGGAACAAGACTCGAATTTCTCTTGTGCTTTGGGATTATATAGTCATTATCCTCTTGACTACTGGGTGGGGCAGAATTTGAGCCTTTCTGTGATCCAGCAAACCGAGTCCTAATATATAACATTTATGTGCCAGCACCCCTCCTTCATATTAGCTTAGGTGTTTTTGTTTTTTGTTTTTAAAGCAATAATATCCCTGTATACCAAAACCATTTTGTGTGCCTGCTTGATATCACAGGCTGAATATATACAACATACTATGAAAACAGACACACATTGAAGAGCTAGGGAAAATTAAACTTTAATTACTTGAGTACTTATTTGCTTCCCCTTCTGGTTTGTTTTTGTTTTACCTACTATTTCTTGAAAGCTACTTGTTTGTAAATGAAGGCCTCCCATGTTAACATTCATGGGTATTTTCCATTTACATACATGATATAAAATGTAAGGTATTGAGAATGTATTTGGCACAAGGGTGCTAATATAGAATTAATATAAATGTCATTTATTCATCAAAAACTCATTGAGCATCTCTGTGCTAAGACAGAGAATTCCTGTCCTTAAAAAGCTCATCATTTACCTCCCACAACTGAATGTAAAGCAATAATCATACCATGATGAGTTTTAAATTCTGACCAAGGAACCCAGAGGAGAAGCACATCAAGTAGCCTGAAAGAAAAGAAATGACTTCCAGGTAGCCTTTATTTTTGTCTCTCCATTATGGATTCTGAGCCAAATGAAAGGAAAACTTTTTTCCAGTATTACTTTTTTAAAATTTCTCTTCTGGCTACTCTTTGTTGTAGTTCGTAAGTTTGAGAAGAAAGATAAACATCCTTCACCCCGCCCCAGCCCCTTGCAGTGTCATACTGAAAACCTGCGTTTACTCTTCCTCTTGGAAATACCTGCATTCCTCCTTTGGGGGACAAACTGAAACCCGCCAAGTGCTGCCTAAGGAGCCTCCGCCCCCAGGGCTGCAGGAAATACCCAGCTGCCCAGTAGCTCGAACGAACGCAGTGGGCTGTCTAATGGGAAGTTCTTGGCCCCGATCACTTAACTCTTTTGACAACATCAGGACTGCATTTATGTAGTATTTCAGCCCCAAAAGTGATTTTACAAAATGGAGCACATTCCTCCTGGTAACTTCCTCATGAGGTAGCTGGGGCAGGTATTGTTATCCCTCCTCTGGCTCTTTGTCTTGGTGTATGCTTTCTTTTTTCTTCCCGGTTTCTTTTTATTGTGGTAAGATACACCTAACACAAACTCTACCATCTTCACCACTTTTCAGTGTGCAGTTCAGTGGTGTTCGGTACATTCCCACGGTCGTGCCCCCATCACTGCCGTCCATCTCCAGAACTCTTTCATCTGGACAAAGGGAAACTCTGTACTCATTAAGCAATAACTCCCCACTGCCCTCTCTCCCCAGCCCTTGACCACCACCTCTCTGCTTTCTATGGTTTGTATCCTTTCTTTGTTTTTGCACACGAGGTCACTGAGATCCCTAGCAGTGAGCAAACGGTCCAGTGTGTCGCTGCTTTCAAGTGCCCGGCACACCTGGGACAGACACCCAGTGCTCAGCCTTGCGTCCCAGAGCTCAGCCTTGCGTCCCAGCATGCTTTCTCTGACATCACACTGCAGGTGGGGCAGTGAGAAAGGGTGATTGCTAGAGTAGGTAACAGCTTTCTGTTAGAAATAAGAAAACCCTTCAATAGGGAAGGAATTTTTTTTTTTTTAATTAAAAACCAGCAAAATGAAATTGGAGCTGCCTGTATATCTCTTGCCAATCTGACATTCCATTGTTTGTTTGAAATACTGTGAAGGAGTACAGTTTGCTTAAGGAAAGAATTTGAAAAGATACAGGCTCTGGTGTTAGTTCCCAGCTCTGTCTGATTTGCTCTGTCTGCGGGCAAGAGAAACAGCATCTGTTGGGGCAGTTTCTTTCTTTTTTTCCTGAAGAAACAGTAAGTCCTGCTGTCCATTTTCTTAGTGAGTAGGGTCTGAGGTGTGCTTTATATTATACATGAAAATTAGCTTCTGTTCTTTTCATCTGTTCTCACTTTGTTCTGGAACTCTCATCCCCGGTGAGAACAGAAGAAAACATGTAGTTGTTGATAAAAGATCCTGTCATCTGTTCACATTTTAAATAGTCTCTTTTATAGTGACTCACGTTTTCTTGGGGGGAGTGGGAGAGGTAAGTGCCCAGTCAAGTAAAAATTTAAACTCTGCATCAGGCCTATATCTTCCTTCTCAAAGGCTCCCCTGTCCCTCTTCCTTAATAGTACCTGGGTGCCAGAAGTTCCATGGAGATAGAGCCCTACTCTGGGAATTGCCCTCTGGTTGACAGCCCCACTTACTTGTTTTTTCTTAACTTCTGTCGTCACTGTCCCTGCCACCAAAGTACCTGAGATGGCTGGATCTGTTGGTATGACCTCAATGGCTTGGCATTCCCCACTGGCATTGGCTAGGATGCCTGAGGTCCATGGGCACTCTCATTTGCCCTTTGCTCCAGGATCATCCAAGTTGTCTTTTAAAAACACCTTATTTTGCAATAATGTCAAGCTGAGCAAAAGAGTATGAGAATAAGAGAACTTTTGTATATCCCTAATCCATTTTAAACATTTTGCCACAGTTGTTTTATTATTCTTTCTCTGTATGCACATTATTTTACATCTTTCTGAGTCATTTGGGAGTAGGATGCAGTCCAGAGAAGGTGGTCTAGAAGGGGACATTGGAATCTTTCTCAAGTGAGCAAGGGAGGGATTGTTTGTTCTTTCCTTTTCTCTGCTTTCTTCCAACTCTCCTTGTTCGTGAATTAAACTTCTCCACTCTCTTGAACTCTTCCTTCTACTGAACTGGCTTTGTGTCCTTTCTATCCCTGGCTATTGGCTGCTAGTTGCATTTCCAGTTATTGTGCTCAGGTGTATTGTTGGGAGCAGATGGGAGTACTGCTGACTTCCACTTGCTCCTTTGTCTGTTTATCCAGGCAGTCAGGTTCTCCACTCGCGTGGCAGGTCTACCTGGGGGATGCTTGGCAGACAGCTTGCTGACATGTATGCAAGGTTTTGGTTGGACATTTTTTTTTTTTAATTCATTCATTTATTTTAGAGAGAAAGATCACGTGCACACTAGGGGGCAGGGGAGAGGCAGAGGGAGAGGGAGAGAGAGCCTCCTCAAGCTGACTCCCTGCTGAGCGTGGAGCCCTACAGGGCCTTGATCCCAGGACCCTGAGTTGATGACCTGAGCTGAAGTCAAGATTTGGATGCTCAGCCAACTGAGCCACTCAGGTGCCCTTGGCTGGACTTTTGATCCAAATTTAGGAGCTTATAAGCAGGATAAAAAAAGATGTAACTGGTGGCTCAGTAGGTTAAACATCTGCTTTTGGCTCAGGTCATGATCCTAGGGTTCTGAGATCGAGCCCCATATTGGGTTCCCTGCTCAGAGGGGAGTCTGCTTCTCTCTTTCCCTCTGCCCCCCTCCCCAGCTTGTGCTCTCTCTCTCAAATAAATAAATAAATAAATAAATAAATAAATAAATAAATAAAATCTTAGGGGGAAAAAAAAGATGTGACTTGGCAACATGGTGGTAAAACTTATGTTATTTAAAATCTAGAATTTATTCTCAGATATCATCTTGGAGATCATGAACTGTATGACTTAATGTATCTAACACCTGATATAGTGCCTGCAGTATGGTGCTCCTAGGTGTTTGTAAGTGAAAATTAAACTTTAATTTACTAAATTTGACCCTTTCGTTCAGTGCATTACTTTTTTGTGGTCCATTCCCTGCTACCTTTTCCAGCTTTATTTATTTATTTTTGCAGAGTTGGTTACCTTGTTTTTTATCTTAATCCCAGTTTCTAATAAAAATGTAACATGAGGGTGAAAGGAAGTACCTTTCCAGTGACTCCATCTATTGCAATGGACCTTCACTTTCCATCTTCCATAAAAGCATATAGCTTGTTGACGTGCTCACGGGCCTGGTGTACTGCATCTTTCAGATCTGCCAAAGATTGAAATGGGGCTAGTGTCAAGAACGCATGGTAGTGTCTACTGATGTCCGCCTGTGAGAGCCAATTCCTTTCAATCAAGGAATAAACCCATTTTCAGCAAACAGGTAGATACACTAAAAATCAGGTTGAGGTCATAAATGTATATATAAAGTAACAAGTTTGAAAACAATTTAGGAATATATTATTACAGGTATTTTAATTTCAAAACTTAAAATAGCATGGAAGTGTGTTGTCAGTGTAGGAAACAAAGAAGATAAAATTAGAAAAGCTGTAACATTTAAGTACTGACTTTTCAAAGTACTTTGAAAAATACTTTTTGGAAGAGTTCGATAAGGTCTAAAATTACATTAGAAACACATTGGGTAGTGATATATTCTAACTTCCTCACATGAAAAGGACTAAAAATAATATACTGTTCTTGCATTTTTTCCAGAGAACTATTGTAAGCTGTGTGTGATAGTACAGGGGGTGATCGGAGGGTGTTTCCTTAAATTAATATTTGAATGTCCCCTTCATGAATTTGAATTTAAACTGCTCAAAATATATACTTTTCCCCCATTATTAAAAATAGTGCATGATCATTTTTGAAACTTGGAAAAAACATCAAAAAGCAGAAAGAATATAAAAATCACCCAAGCCCTACAGATAATGTAAAAGAGAGTTTACGGTTTTGTTTGTAGTAAGCCTAAGCATGGACTATTTAGGGGCAGGTTAATTAGTTTATAAATTCATTAGTATCTGACTTAGTCGAATAATTATATCCTTTGTTCGTGCTTGTCCTTTGTTTTTTTAGCTTTGTAGATCCTCCCTATAAAGGAACAAGACTTAAAGTGGAGAGAAAATGGTGGCATTCCTTTGCTTTGATTCTGTAGC
Source organism: Ursus maritimus (assembly GCF_017311325.1). Lineage (NCBI taxonomy): Eukaryota > Metazoa > Chordata > Mammalia > Carnivora > Ursidae > Ursus > Ursus maritimus. The sequence goes on along the minus strand of NW_024424119.1, from coordinate 8,856,023 downwards.
ACCGGTGATAGGCTGGGGTTGAGGTTGGCAGTACAGTGTGTTTGGCGGTACCTGTTGATTTCTGGGCTGTTCTTGCTGTACCAGCTGCAGCAGCTACACCTCCCCTCTTCTTTGATCACAGGCTGTGAGAATGGCTTCTTGAAGGATTCATCCACTGGGCAGAATTTGTGAGCAGTTTTCTTTAGTAAGAAACACAGGCTGATCATATGGTTAAAATATTAAGCAGTAGATTTCCTGGAAACCTGGTGGTGGTGTCCACTGCAGTCTTGTGTTTATAACTCCAGTGGATACCGTCCAGACTGTAGATTATATAAATGGTGCCTCCCAGAGCGTAACAGTTGGCCTGTTTACTTTCATTCCTTTTCTCCCCAAAAGAGAGATTTTAACTTTGATGAAAAAGCTTAAAGGATACTAAGTGTCTTTTTATTATTTTTTGAAATTTCATTTCATTTTTTTCTTCTTTTTAAAATGGGCCAGAGGGGCGCCTGGCTGGCTCACTTGGTTAAGCATCTGCCTTCAGCTCCAGTCATGATCTCAGGGTCCTGGGATCAAGCCGTGCCTCAGGCTCCCTGCTCAGTAGGGGGAATCTGCTTCTCCCTCCCATTTTCCCTCTGTGCTCTCTCTCTCAAATAAATTAATAAAATATTTTTTTTAAAAAATGCTAGCTTTGAGGTGCCTGGTTGGCTCAGTTGGTTAAGTGTCTACCTTTGGCTCAGGTCATGATCCCAGAGTGCTGGGATCAAGCCCCACGTTAGGTGCCCTGCTCACCACAGAATCTGCTTCTCATTCTCCTTCTGCCCCCCTCCCACTCTGTGCGCACGTGTTCTCTCTCAAATAAATAAATACATACATAAAATATTTTTTAAAAAAATGGGTTAGCTTTTATTTCATTGCTCAAGAACATAGCACATTGTTTGGATTTATTGCGGAAATTAAATTTGAATTGATTCTGCTAATTATGATTTGAATGAGAGGAAAAAGTATACAAAAATAGCTGTCAGCTTTTCATTTGAAAATAGTTTTACTTAGTGATCAAAAATTAGAGCAGTGTGAAACTCAATAATAAAAAGACAAATAGCCCACTTAAAAAATGATCAAAGAATCTGAACAGACATTTTTCCAAAGAAGATGTGCAAATGGCCAGTAAGTACCTAAACAGATGCTCAGCATCATTAGTCATTCGGCAAATGCAAGTCAAAACCACAATGAGATACCATCACACCCACTAAGATGGTCAGTAGTAAGTGTTGGCCAAGATATAGAGAAATTAGAATGCTCTTGCATTGCTGGTGAGAATGTAAAAATCACATAGCCACTTGGAAAAATGGTCTGGCAGTTCTTTGAAATGTCAAATATAAAGTTAACATATTATTCAGCAATTATTTCCTAGGTATATACCCAAGAAAAATGAAATATATTTCTATACAAGAACTTCTGTATGAATGTTAATATCAGCATTATTCAAAATACCTAAAAAGTGGGGGGGCACCTGGGTGGCTTAGTCAACTGTTGACTTTGGCTCAGGTCATGATCTTGGGGTCATGGGACTGAGCCCCGCATCAGGCTCTGTGCTCTGCAGGGAGTCTGCTTGAGATTCATTCCCTCTCCTTCTGCCCCTCCCCCCACTCTTGCGCACAAGTGCTCTCACTTTCTAAAATAAATAAATAAATCTTTAAAAAAATACCCCAAAAGTGGAAATAACATGTATATCCATCAACTAATGAAATGATAAACAAAACATGTTCTATCCATACAATGGAATATTATTTGGCAATAAAAAGGAATGAAGTACTGATATATTATCAACATGTATCTTGAAGACATGCTAAGTTAAAAAGGAAATCATGGAAGACCGCATGTCATGTAAGTCCATTAATATGAAATGTCCAGGCTAGAAAAAAATCTGTATATACCGAAAGCAGAATAGTAGTTGCCTAAAACTAGAGGTGGAGGGGGAAATGCAGAATGAGTGCTAATGGATGGATACAGGGTATCTTTTGGGTGACAGAATGTTGTATAATTAGATTATGATGATAGGGGCACCTGGATGGCTCAGTCAGTTAGGGATCTGACTCTTGGTTACGGCTCAGGTTGTGGTCTCAAGGTTGTTGGATTGAGCCGCTGTGCGTAGCAGGGAGTTGGCTTGAGATTCTCTCCTTTTCCCTCCCCTGTGTCCCTCCCTCGACTCTCTCCTTCTCTCCCATACATACATACATACATACGTACGTACATAAAATCTTAGATTGTGGTGATAGTTGAACACCTCTAAGAATATACTAAAAGTCCTTGATTGTATACTTTAAATGGGTGAATTGTATGGTCTGTGAATTATATCTCAATAAAGCTGTTTAAAAACTTAAAAAAAAAAAGCATAAAATCAGGGCAAAAGAAGGACAATTTTTCCAACATAATTGAAAATGTTGAAATTGATGTAGTGTTTTTCTTATCCTCTATCAACCCAATAACAGTATTTTTCACCAGCTAAAAATACATTTCTTTGAACTTACGAATATAACATCTAGGTTATGCTCAGGGGTACAGCAGTCAAGTCACTCTGTTCAGTTAAATTTTTAATAACTGTGCTTACTTTGGTGGTACAGATTCTAAAACTGAAGCAGTCTAAGGAGCATTTAGCACGGAGGCTATCTGAACCTCAGTGCAGTGTTCATATATTAGAAACATTTACTGAAGGAAAAAAGACCTGAATAAGTGTGTGTATAGGTGTGAAAATATAGTATTGTAGAGATAGTGTTAAAAAACAAAATTCAGCCTAGTAAATTTGAAGATCTAATTGGCTTTATTAAACAATTCATGAATTGGGCAGCCTCCCATCAGCAAAGTAGAGGGGACCTCTGGGGAGTTGTACAAAATGGCAGGATTTTGTAGGAGAAAGGGTGGGGCAAGAAAGTTTTAGCAAAAGGAAAGGATTGTCCTGGGCAAGGTCGATTTCCCTTAGGAGTAAGAGTAGCCGGGTCTTTTCATGCAGATTACCTCAGCTTCCTTTGGGGAATGGTGAGGGCCCCTTTGGCAAACTCAGTGCAGACTCATTGGCCCCAGATGGGGAAAATTCCGGACTGGTTAAGACTGGTTAAGATTACTTTTCTGGGGTAGGTTGAAACTAGAATTAGATTACAGTTTGGGACTCAACCTAACGGACACCATTTTCGGCCAGTGATTTTGCTTTTAACAACGTCATTGATATATTTATTGAGGAAATAAACAAGATTGTAAAACTGGTTCCAGGAGCATTTAGGCAACTAAAGAATGTTGGAATAAGATTTCTATATGCAAAACTCGTTGATCTTCTGTAAAGCAGTATTTGCATAATTACAAGACAAAAAAACCCCTACAAGTTTACATATTTTTTTATGTAATATGAACCTTAATCAGTAGTAAATAGTAAATCAAAGAAAGGTATATTCCTTACAGAATGAAATATTCCTTGGTGGGTCCGTTAGTGCTCCAAGATGATGTTGAGAGGACATGTGCTCCTCCCTTTGTGTTACTTCCAAGCTAAGGAAGTAACTGAAGGATGAGTTATTCACTGGTGTTGGGATAATTGCCTATTCATGTGGGAAACAATTACATTTAGCTCTCACTGTATACAAAAATGGATTCCAGATATATGCCTGTCATTTTCTCTCTGTATTTGAAACATTTGTCATAAAAAAAGAAGAAAATAGGTTCTTGATGAAATATTATGTAGTAGTCTGAGTGAATTAATCTATATAAAAAAATACTGTTGAATAAAAAGATCAGTTTGTAGCCTGATGTACTGACTGTGATATTAATATAAATTTTAAAATACTGTAGAATTTCTGGGACTTCATGGACTTGTATACAAAAACATAAAGGGCTAGAAGGATCTAATTTAAACTTTTATACCTCTGAAAATGTGAATAAAATCTAACATTATTTTATTAATAATTATTAAGTTCTGCTGAATTCAAGTCTCTTGTTGTCTGGTAAAGATACTATAACTGTAGCTTTGAAATATGCAACATTTACCTGGCATAGCAGACTTGATTTTAGCAGAACTTAATAAATTTTAGCATTTTATATATATGGTACACCAAATCACTGGGGAAAATATGTGGTCTTTAAAAATTATCTTGGGAAAAATGGCAAAAGGTTAAGAAAAACTACACAGCGCATTATATATTCAAATTATAAATAGATCAACAAACTGAATATTCAAAAGTAGCAGCACTGGTAAAATTATGCTATATAATCTTAGTGGAGGGAAGGTTTCTCTAAGTATGTCCTTAAAATTTAGAAATGTTAAAGCAAAGTGATTAGTTTTGATTAAATAAAATTTTCAATATTGGGAAGAATTTTGTAATTAAAGCTGAAGACAAATGAGAAACAGGGGGCTGTTTTTATGGTCATTTCAGAGACCATGTTTTTCTAGCCGTTCTGAGTGAATCTGTAGTAGACCAGATGGGCAAGAATGGTCCAAATGGGTGGATGTCCTTGTAAGTATCTTTTTCCTCTTTGCTTCTAAGCAGAGGTAACATCACTGCCCTAGAGTCTGGTTTGTGTAAGTGCTGGGTGCTTCGTCTCTTCTGGTAAAATGGTCTTGTGATGGAAAACAACCTGCCTTAAGTTACATTTCCTTCCATGTATGGAGTTCTCTTCTCTCCCAACTACCTTTGTGAGAAGAACCTTGATTTTTCCCTAAACTCTTGTGTAAAATTTAGGGAACTTGTTATATTCAAGACAGGATGAATGTTAAATCTAAAATATTATAGGGTATTAGGAAGTCTGAAAAGAACTCCACTTAATTTAGGACATTGCACATCTTAGAATTAGGGAAAAAAAAGTTCTCTAAAGGGAAAATCAATAACTCTTTTCTCTGTATGGTTTGTGTATAGTTAAGGTGAATGGAAGCCGGAGGTTAGTGATTCTATTACAATCCAGGGGGCTTATTCTTAAACGTGAGTTTCCTTCTCTTGCGTGGACCTGCCTCCATGTGTCTGTGGAGGGAGCACTGGGTCAATAAAATGGCCTGAGTCTGCAAACCAGATCAGTCCCCACCTCCTATTTGTTATTTCAGCGCTCCTTGGTGTATATATAATGGGAAATGAAGCCAATTATTAAAAAGAATATACCTTGCAAAATATATGCTCTTTAACTCAAGAATTTATCCTCAGGAAATAATCAGGGAAGTGGAGGAAGAGCTTATTACAGTGTTGTTTGTAATTGTAAAACATCAGGAGCAACTTACATGCCCCCAAATAAGGGGCGGGTAACCAATTATGTTTAGTAACTATGATAAAGCAACACTATTTGTCGAGAAGAAAAAATTGAAAATAAACATATAATGAAGGAAACTAGAATATGTCACCCCACAATTTGACCTAAAAATCATTTTGAGCTGGCAGCAATCAAGAAGCAGTAAACACTGGAAAAACTCCCCCTTTTCTGCCTAAAGGCAGGAAATAAATTCTCCTTTTACTGGTGAAAGACATTTGTATCAGCTTAGAGTATTTGCAAACCTTTTTAAAGTAACGCTTGTCTCTCTAGTTACTTCTTCATCATTTACTATTCCGAGCCCCAACCCCTTTGTCTTGCCAATTCTTCACAAATATAAAGGCTTCCTGCTTTTTCAGGGCCGTCATTCTCTTGTGAAGGCTCCTATGTACAAGACAAATTCAGTAAAATTTATGGCTTTTCTCCTGTTAATCTGTCTTTGTGCGTTTTATTTTCAGACCCAGCCAGGGCCTCTAAGAGGGTCAAGGAAAACTTTTTCCTTCCTTACAATAATATTCTATTTTAATAAAGTATAGAAATACATGTATAGATTTACTTGGGAAAATATCTGGAAGGATATTTATATACAGGCTACAATGTTGTCTTTGGGTGGACAGCTGTGGGGGTGATTTCAGTTAATTTCTTTTTGTGTACTAGAATAAACAAATAAGTTTATTTTGTTGGTGATATATTTCAGAAATGTTCACCATGTCACAGTACATAGATTTTTGTTACTTGATTTTTAAAACTGATTAGCCATGGAGGTGAGATGTACTAAATAATTGAAGGGCTTATGTTGTATACTTGAATTTATGTGGACTGTTCCTGTAAGACAAAGAAAGAAAAACCTCATTCTGTTTTGTTTTGTTTTTTTTTTTATTAATAGGTTTTCTCGCACAGATATGGCAACAAGCAGCCGTCCCTTTGCATCATTTGATACAAAACTGGCCTCTGGACGGTTTGGATCGTCTAATGTGAGCAGGTCTGGAAGAGGGTGCAGGTGTTTTCGGGACAACAGGGGAGAGCAGTACAGCCCTTTGGTGCATTGTAATGTTGATGTTAGAACAGGGTTTCGTATTTTACTGACTGGTGAAATAGGCAGGTGTAGTGTCCATTTTATAAATAAGGGAAGGAGAGACAGAGCTGCTAAGGGACTTGTGAATGGGTGGCGCTGTTACATAAAAAGAAACAAAACTAAATTCAACATTTGGTGCACAACTCTCTTTTGAGCCTTTTTTATCTTAAAAATTTTTAAATCATTAATTTCATTTATACAATATTATAACCACATTGTCAAGCATTGGAGAAAATGGAAGAAAGGAGAAACATCCACCATAAATATGACCTTTTAAACTGTGTTCATTCTTGTCTTTTTCCTGGGCATACGCTTCTGTTTGATACGGATGCAGCCATCGGGTTTTCATTGAATGTTGTAGTATGATTATTTTTCTACTTACATTCTTCTTGTAATGTTGGCTTAAAGAGCATTTTAAGAAATGTTGATTGTAGAAAATTCAGGCAATATAGAAAAGCACAAAGGGGAAATAGAAATGTGTATTATCACTGTAACTTTTTTTGTGTTTGTGTGTGTTTATCCTTTCTTTTTCTCTTCATATATAGAGCAAGTGTTTTTTTTTTTGTTTTTGTTTTTTTTGCTAAAAAAATTTCATTTTTTTTTTTTACTAAAAAAATTTCATTCCATATGTGTCTGCTTATGGATCACATTCAACATACTATTTAGTAACCTGCTTTTTATAAGTTAATGTATCATGACATTTTTCCTTTCCATTAATATTTTTGTTAATATCACAATTGCTAACTAATATTACTTTCCTGCCCATTCTAGAATTAATGTAATGAGTTGTTTCTTTTTGAACATGTATGTTGTTCCTTTATCAGAGATTAAAGGCAACTCTGTGAAAGCTATGTTTTAGTACCATGAGAAAGGGCTTTTTATCTATCCTTATAGGTTTATCAAACTTTAAGTTGTACAGCAGATCTTTAGGATTTGAGATTTTGCGTTTGCAATTTCAGCTACTTGTGTGTGTGTTCATAACACTCATGGATTTGGCAGTTCGCCTTAGGACTCAGCTCTCACAGTAGGACGAAGGGGTGCAATAATTTGAGGGTTGATGAATGGAGATGAAGTTGAAAATAACTCCAAGGATCTTAAGGCATTTATTTTTCACATTAGGATTTCATTCCATATGTCTCTGCTTATGGAAATCTGAGATTTCTTTAGAAATATGAGTCTCTCCCTCAGGGTTAACCTCTGACTCATCTGATAGTTTCCTAAGGAACTACTTGCATCAACATTTATGGATCTTTTTTGATTTATGGTGGGCTTCCATCCCAGATGAGCCCGTCATAAATAAAAAATGCATTTTAATACACCTAACCTATCGAACATCATAGCTTAGCCTCGCCTACCTTAAATGTGCCCAGAACACTTAACATTAGCCTGCAGTTGGGCAAAATCATCAGAACCCATTTCTGGTAGAAGAGTAACTGAAGTGGGATTTTGTTTTCATGTTTGAAGGAATGAATTTGGAGAGGTTGGTGACATGGAAGTGTGACTTTAAGTTCTTTTAAATGAATCATCGTACTGCGCGTTTACTTACTGAAATATTTTCCTATTAGAAGTTGTTACACATGTGCGCCTGGGTGGCTTAGTCGATTAAACATCTGACTTTTGATCTTAGCTCAGGTCTTGATCTCAGGGTCCTGAGTTCAAGCCCTGTGTCGGGCTCCATGCTGGGCATGAAGCCTACTTAAAAAAAAAAAAACAAAACAAAACAAGTTACACAAAACATTTTGGAGAAGGCTCTAATTTTATCTCATTTTTAATTATTTATTTATCTGTCTGTTTATTTTGGTGGCGGGGAAGGGCAGAGGCAGAGGGAGAGAGAGAATCTTAAGCAGCCTCCATGCCCAACACAGGGATCTATCTCACAACTCTGAGATCATGACTGGAGCCAAAATTGAGTTAGGCAGCCTGAGGGCCCTAATTTTAAAGAGCAAAATTTCTATCAATCATAAATAACAGATAATTTTTAATGAAGGGTAAAATCATAATGATTATACAGATGTAAAAATAATCATGGTAAAGATTTTACTTAATTCATTAATCGGTAAGGGAACTAGGCAGATGTTACAATTGATTCAAAGGAGAAATTGAAACAGCACATAAAAGAATGTTGAAATTACTGTCCAAAGTCAGCAAAACTAGCTTCTTGTACAGTGAAGGAGAAGAGGTAATTGAACGTCTACTAGTCAGGATAGAATTTACATGTCTATAGACAATTATTTTGCATTGCCATCAGTTACAATTTACAGAGTTGCAATTCAACACTAAAAAAACAAACCAGTTAAAAAATGGGTGGAGGACCTGAATAGACATTTTTCCAAAAAGACATACAGATGGCCAGCAGACACATGAAAAGATGCTCAATGTCACTACTCATTGGAGAAATGCAAATCAAAACCACAGTGAGATATCAATTATACCTGTCAGAATGCCTAAAAAAAAAAAAAAAAGACAAGACATAGCAAATGTGGGCCAGGATGTGGAGAAAAGGGAACGCTCGTGCATTATTGGTAGGAATGTAAACTGGTGCAGCCACTGTGGAAAACAGCATGGAGGTTCCTCAAAAAAGTAAACATAGAAATCCCATATGATCCATTTTCACTACTGGATATTTACCCAAAGAAAATGAAAACACTAATTCAAAAAGATGTATGCACCCTATGTTTATTCACATTATTTACAATAGCCAAGATATGGAAGATACGGGCACCCAAGTGTCCATCCATAGATAAATAGATAAAGAAGGTGTGGTGTATATGTACAATGGAATATTATTCAGCCGTAAAAAAGATGAGATCTTGCCATTTGCAACAGCAAAGCTGGACCTAGAGGGTATAATGTCAGACTGAGAAAGACAAATACTGTGTGATTTCACTCATGTGTGGAATCTAAACGACAAATCAAATGGATAAACAAATGAAATGCAGAATCAGAACTATAAATACAGAAAACAAACTGATGGTTGCTAGAGGGAAGGGGGGTGGGTGGATGGGCAAAATGGATGAAGGAGAGTGGGACATACAGGCTTCTACTTAGGGAATAAATAAGTCATGGGAATAAAAGGCACAGCATAGGGAATATAGTCCTTGATATCAGAATAGCATTGTATGGTGACAGTTGGTAGCTACATTTGTGGTGAGAACAATATAACTATAGAGAAGTTGAATCGCTGTGTTGTACACCTGAAACTAATGTAACATTGTGTGCCCACTATACTCTAATTAAAAAAGAAAACACAGTTTACAGAGTTGCAAGGCAGTTCCCTAGAATCAAAAAGCAATTTGAAGGGGTCTCTTCTGCAGTCTAGACAATAATGCATAGTTTTCCACTGAGGCACATTTTTTTCTTCTATGTAATCAAACTAAAACACAATAACTTCCCCTCTCCTATGAGTAAAGGTAGTTCCATCCATGCTTGTGGTCTTTATGCCTACTATGAGCCTTGTTTGTCAATTTCTTCCATTCTCACAATAGCTTCATGAAGTAGGTGGTGGTGGTGGTGTTCCCATTTTACAGATGATCAAGTCAGGCTTCAGAAGGTTAAATAGCTACTAAGTGGTAGAGTTCGAATTGGAACCTTTCTGTCTCCAAAGTGTACATGCATACACACATGTGACAACGTGCTAATAGTAAAAGCGATAGAAATTCTGTGTGTTTTTTTCTTGGTCTTCAGGTCAACATCAAACAAGGTGGATCTCAAGTGTGGCCTAGAAGAATGTGCGGTGGCATTGAACTTATTTCTAAGTAACAAATTTACAGATGCCTTAGAATTGCTTCGACCGTGGTAATTAACTTTCTTTCAGATAAAATATATTTTTTTCAGATGTTTCTGATGATTCTTTCTTTGATCTCATGCTTGTTAGTTAATTTATCTGCATTGCCATCTGAATATTTCTAAGCTAATTTGGTTGAGACCCCTACTGTTGGTCAGTTTTAATATCCAGTTAAGAAATCTGTCTTTTCAAATTTAATCAGTAGAAAGTTTCTGATTCTTTCTCATATTTTAATTTCTATATGTGTTCAAATATTGTCATTGTTGTAGTTTTGTAGAGCTTCATTTTACTTTCTTCAGTGAAATGTTTTCATGGATATGCCTCTAAAGCTTAAATATGATTGAAAAAAGTTTCCTTTGAAATGGGATGGAAAGAACTAGAATATGCTAATCTTTAATGTTAAAAAGAAATTTAAGATAATTAAAAGTGTTACTGGGACTCCCTATTTATGTGATAAACAAGTTAAGCAATTTAATTTCAGTTAATAATGCCTGTTCATTTTTGAAATGTGGCAGCAACACCTGTGCTCAGCCCTGTTACTAGGTGTCACCCTGACCACAGTCCCCAACTCTCCAGTGCGCCTGGAGCTTGACAGGAATAATCTTACATTGTGCCTTCAAACATAGTCACTTGCTTGGATGAAGCTTAGACCTTACATAACAATTTTTAGGAGATTACTTGGGCACAAGAGTGGGAATCTCATTTCTTTGGTCAGTAGGGCAATGTGACCCTGATCACAGACTTTCAGTCTTACTACACTTGCGGTGGTGAGCATTGCATAATGTATAGAATTGTCGAATCACTATGTCGTACACCCGAAACTAATATACCATCGTATGTCAACTACACACTTCAATTAAAAAAATTACATTACCTCCTGAGAAGCTGCTGTGGTAATTCTATTTCAGAGGTTAGGAACAGATGATAAATAGATGGTACAGCCCACAGCTGAAGGAAATTGTCCAGTATTGTCTTCAACACTTGTCTGCCCTGCTTGTCTCCTGCCTTGTTTCCCTCTGTCCTTGCCAGTCCCTCAGACTTCTTTCTCTCTCCATTTTCTGTCTACTTCCCTGTCTTCCTCTCTGCCTGCCTCCCTTTTTCTTTTTGTCTCTCCTCTCTCAGCCTGCCTTCTTGTCTCCTTCGTTTTTTATTCACATAGGATGCCTTTTTTCTCTGTCTCAGACACCCAGCTGGTCATAACATGGAATAAAAAGACATGATTGAATATTTTATTTGGTCAAGTTTTATATTCTTTGATCTTTTTGCAAGTTTCATTGTTAAACATACATTTTTCCCACTTGAATCTCTGTTTTCCTCTTGGAGCTTTCAGTTTAAAACATGAGGCTTAAAACCACAATAAATGATTAACTTTGGGGTGCTCTTAACTGCTTGCGGTTTTTTGAACAGCCTGTGACCTCACTAGTCAGGACAAACTGCAAATTACCAAAGGATGTTTAGACTATTTCCATGAGGGAAAAGAATAATGTGGGCTTACATTTGTTTTGCATAGCCGTGGGCTGTTGTGCATTACATTTGAATTAAAAACAAAATCGTGCATTAATATTTTAAATCTTATAACAAATCAACCTAATGAGAAGTTTTGAGAAAGAGATAGTGAGGTTTTCACAGCCCTAACGTCTGGGGTGCCCATACATTAAGACTAATTAATGCCCTTAAGAATCCATGCAATTCTCAACTGATAATTTAGTAATTGGAGTTGTCAAGAACTTTAATCAGGAATTATAGATAATGGGATTAGATTAGATATGAGGTCTAAAATGTACTTTTGCCTGGGCCTGTTGTGGCCGACCTAATTTACTGCAGAAGTCTTGCTTTCCTTTGGCCTCTGGCTGGGAGTGGAGAGAAGCTGTTTTTTTGTTGTTGTTGTTGTTTTGTTTTGTTTTTTTAAAAAATGAGTCTTTATCTGAAAATATATCAGAATCTCTCTGTCACAAAATGCATTTCCAGTGGACTTTATTTTAATACTTGTATCAGAGCTAAAGATAGTACGCATATTGCCTGGTGTTCAACTGGGCAGAATTGGTTTGCTTTGAAAGGTTTTCAAGGAAAAGAGTCCACAGCCTGCCCCCTTGTGCTGAAACAGGGAAAAACAATTGTTGGCTTCTGCTTCAACCTGGAACATTCTGTGCTGCCTGTGTAGGTTTAATTTGGAAAGTCCTTGATATTTGAGTTTTTTAGGACATGCCTTTCACAGTCTATATTATTTCGGTGATTATGTGTGTAAAAGTTATCACTATAAAGTCACAATATGCTTTTACTAGGATTTCTCCTGGTTAGTATCAGACAAGACCTGCATGCTTTTTAAATTGAATCAGAAAGTATTAATTCCCTGTGTTCTGCCTCCAGGGCTAAGGAGAGTATGTACCATGCCTTGGGCTATAGTACCATTGTGGTGTTGCAGGCCGTCATGACCTTCGAGCAACAGGACATCCAAAACGGCATTTCCGCCATGAAGGACGCATTACAAACCTGCCAAAAGTATGAACTGAGTAATTAAATGCTTGAGATACAACTACAAACCTTTATGTCTGTGTGACAAAGTGAATGAGGTTTGCCTGATGGAGAGCTCTGTTTGAAGTTCGCCCCAATTGTAGTAAGGGACTTGTACTTCCAAGCCTCCTGGCCTCACGTAGTTCTATGTAACAGAGTTAAAATTTACTCTTAGGAATTATAGTAGATTCTTGTTTGGCCAAACACTTGGCATCTGTACCTCTACCTTCCCCCCCACTTTTCTTTTCTTTTCTTTTCTTTTCTTTTCTTTTCTTTTCTTTTTTCTTTTCTTTTCTTCTTTCCTTTTCCTTTTCCTATGTCTGTGGGGTCAGCAGCATGTATCTCTCAAGGGTCTTCCTGGGGTGGATGAATTCAGCTACTGCCTGCCAAGCCAGTATGTCCCTTTATGTGGGAGATACTGCCTATTCAGAAGGGAGAGCTTTATTTGTCTAAAAGGATATATTTGAGCACTTCTGGTTCGTGAAAATGAGACAAATTTTCAGTTTTATTTTAATCTTTGCTCTGTATGTATAGTAAGCCCCCAGCAACAGCTGTTAACTAGCATTGGTAAAGTTTAACATGAAACTGTATCCTCATGTGATTATGTTGCAACCCTATGAATGAAGAGAGTTTCCAAATACTGCAGTCTAAGTGATTCTTAATCCGCGGTGGCTCTTACCCCAGAAATACTGATTTCAGCCATACAGATCAGGGCAGTGCTTGGCAGGGTTAGCATTCATTGTTCTGCGTGGGTTTGTCCACTCACTTGTCCAGTAAGCATGGATTGAGTGCCCACAGGGTGCCAGCCCAGTACTGGGCGCTGGCTGTGCGTTGGTGGGAAGGGTGGTCTGTGCGCCACAGACTTAGGGTTTAGCATTTCTCCCTGGTAACTCTTTGGTGTGACTGTGACAAAAATGAATGTCAGAGGAAAATGAGCTTGGTCTGATTTATTGTCACTTTTTCTTTCTGTTTCCCATCTCCCCTTCTGCTTGCTCTCCACAGATACAGGAAAAAATGCACAGTGGTAGAATCTTTCTCAAGTCTTCTTTCTAGAGGATCCTTGGAACAGCTGACTGAAGGTAAGACTCATTTAAAGATTAAGTTTTTCGTCTTTGAAAAGTTAAAACATGGTCATACTCATAAAATTCAATACTTGCGTGTAGAATATAAAGGAAATGGAATACCTTTTGCTCTTTCCCATGATACTCACCCTGCAGAAGTAACCACTGGTTAATGCCCAGGATTCCCCACGTAGCAGAGTGGGGTTCAAAGCTGATCTGCCTTTCTGTAAGCCACAGTTCTTTCCACTGCACCCCACACTTTCTCTTGTAGGCTTGTAGAAAAGGGAACGAAATGTTCACATATGGATGAGGGAAATGTTGAATCATTCCTATGTTAGACATCTTGAAAGTAGATGGTGCTGCGTTCTTATCTTTTTATAATGTTTTTGTACATGGCACTTCAGAAAATCTGGAATAATTTACTTATTACTAATTATTAAAAAAGAAACTAAACAACGAGATGCTACTATACACCTATTAGAATGTCTATAATCTGAAACACCAACAACACCAAATGTTGGCAAAGATGTAGAGTAAAAGGAACTCTTATTCACGGCTGGTGGGAATGCAAAATTGTACAGCTACTTTGGGAGATAGTTTGGCAATTTCTTACAAAACTAAACATACTTTGACCATACAATCCAGCAGTCAGTCTCCTTAATATTTACCCAAAGGAGCTGAAAACTTATGTCTGCCTGTGGATGTTTATGGCAGCTTTATTTATAATGGCCAAAACTTGGAAGCAACCAAGATATCCTTCAATACGTGAATGGGTAAATAAACTGTGGTACATCCAGAAAAATGGAATATTATTTTGCACTAAAAGGAAATGAACTATCAAGCCATGAAAAGACACAGAGTGACCTTAAATGCATATTACTGAGTAGAAGATACCAATCTGAAAAGGGATCATGCTGTATCATTCCAAGCATATGACATTCTGGAAAGGGCAAAACTGTGGAGACAGTGACAAGATCAGTGGTTGTCCAGGGATGGGGTGTAGGGGTGAATGGGTGGAGCACAGAGGATTTTTAGGATAGTGAAAAAACTTTGTGAGATATCATAATGATGGATCCATGTCTTTATACATTTGTCCAAACCCATAGAATGTACATCACCAAGAAGGAATTGTAATGTAGACTATGAACGTTGGGTGATTATGATTTGTCAACAGAAGTTCATCAGTTCATCAGGGGAGGGTGGGGCAAGGGATACATGGGAAATTTCTGTACCTTCCCCTCAATTTTGCTGCACACCTAAAGCTGCTTTAAAAAATAAAACCTTAATTAGAAAATAATAAACATAAATTAGCTTTTGACTATAGCATATTCTGAAAAACAGGTTTATTTAGACTTTTACATCCAAAGGCATGCTTAGCTAACATTTTAGCATGGTGAAGCTATTTCCTTCAGTAGACTAAGGAATTTATAATTAAGAGATGTTCTGGTAAGATACCTATTCATAAATGCCAAACAGCTAATTTTGAGACCTGGGGAACTGCCCAATATAAATCAACCAGAGTGAAGGAATACGACTTTTATAAATTAAGTTGCATTTTATTCCTAATGAGTTTGGCTGTCACTGCAACCCAAACAGACTTTGTGTTCAAGGGAGCATGTCAAAACATTGTAGCTTTAGTATGTGATTTGTTTTTCCTCTTGGTAATTTTCATTTACATCCTTGAGTGGCTGGTTGTCTGCAGGACTCAGTATATTTAATTAAACTTTTCGTGGGTTTAACATGGAACACACCCATTCTTCTCTCGGGGCTGGCATGTTGCCCTGAATGGTTTTCAAATTTCCTTTAAAAACAGATATGTAAATGCAGTGCTTAGGATGTGAAAGGGATTTAACATGAAGGGTACTTACATATGGTATACAGAGTTCAAATTTTCTTGCCGTTTATCTCTGCCTTCTTGTTGCTTCTTTAGCTGCTCTGAGTTTTGTCCATCTATAACTTAACCCTGATGCAGTCAATCCTTCTGCTCAGACCTCTGCACGGACTCAGTGTTACCTGTTGAATCAAGCCCAGTCTCTGACACTGAAGGTTGTCCATCACTGAGCCCCGACTTACCTTTCCAGACTATTTTCACATTCCTCCCTTTACACACCTTGTGCTTCGTCACAGGAGCGCCACTGGTCTTCCCCGCACACACCCAAGCCAGCAATCTGTGTCACTGAGCAGACTTTCAAAGTGAGTTAATCCAAACTATTTCCACTTTGTTACAAATGTTCCTAGGAAGAGGAAATTCAGGTGGCTCTGTAAAAATTGAAGACTCCACTTTTTATTCCCCTGAACGCTGAGAAAATCCGGAGGCACACTTAGAGGTGAGGCGTTCCGAAGCACCGAGATCCTGCCTGGTGATGGCTGCCAGAACATGCACAGGCCCTAACTCCGCAAGGCTGGCCCCATCTGTAGGCAGGCGGTGGAAGGATCTTCACCCCTATTGCTTCTTTGTAATTTCAGCCTTCAGCACCTCATCTGATTCTTTAGCTGTGAAGTGAAGATGTTACTAGCTGAATTTTATAAATGAGGTGGCCAGCAGCAGAGAGAGATGGATACCCACAACATGGCAGAACTTTTCCTCCAATCCAGGCTGTTAAATACCCCAAGCTCGTTTACTTAAAAAAAAAAAAAAAATGCCAATTTGCATCCCATGGATAAATCAGGAATCTGCTGATTTTGTTTATGCAAAAATGCAAAGATTTCCCTCCCACCCCAGTCTCTGCAAGTGTAAGGTATTGTTTAGGAAGACAGGCCATGTGTTTTGGGGCATTCCATATGTCCCTGGGATATACATAGCTTTACAGAGTCCCTTTTGTCAGTGCCTTGTTCCTGTGCTAGATATCTCAGTGATCAAAATAGCCTGAAATTGTGCTAGTGCGAGCTCTTTTTATATCATGTCTTCTGTGTGTGAGGAGTCATGCCTTGGGCATGCTGGTCCATACTTGTTCACAGAACTCCAGAGAACTGTTGCTTTCCCTTTAAGTTAATAGTGTGTCTGATCATTGCCATGATTATCATACCTTCATATTTTAGAAGCTAGAATTCATAAATTTAAGATAGTTTTTTCAATCTCCATAACTCTGTTAAACTTACCTGTTACTGTTAAATTAAAAAATAATTTTTTTTAAGTGCTTTTAAATTTTGGTTTCCTCTTGTGAGCTGAGTTCGGGTCTCTGGCACCAAGCGCCTGACTCTTTGCAGTTATATTTGAGTGGAGCCAAAGATGACTTCCTTAAATCCTTTTACACATTCTAGGAAAAATCTTGCTGAGGACTGAGAACCAAGGTCATCATTCTGCTTTTATGGAAGGACCAAAGCAACCTCGATTTTTGTGTCTCTCTTGGGTTCATTGAGTTACGAGTCTTTCCTGAACATCTCAGAGCAATTACTGTGGACACAGGATTTTCCTTAATGTAATTTTATTTGTTTTTAATAGAGGAAATGCATGCCGAAATCTGTTATGCCGAGTGTCTCCTACAGAAAGCAGCACTCACGTTTGTGCAGGTAATAAATGTTTGGCTTCGAATCAGTAAGGCTGGGGAAGCCTGCCAGTACTACATAGAAAAAATGGGGCTCATTCTATGTCAGTGCTTCAGTTCTTTTGACTTAGACTTGTAATGGAAGATACTTGTCGTTCTGATAAACTTGGACTGAAAGATGACCCCAGGGAGCTTTGTTCCTACTCAAATGCACTTGGAGTCTGTTTTGAATTTCAGTCTATTGGGAACCACTGCCTTGTAAAGGAACTGTTTTGCAACTACTGCACCTAATTTCTGGATGCTTCTCTGCATGAGAAGTGTGGGATTATCCCTCTTTGCATTTGCTAATGGTAGAGGGCTACAGGCCCGGGGCAAGAGAGGCATCTTCATCCTTGCCCATTCCCTTCTTACACAGATGCAAAGCTCGGTGAATGCATGCTTTGAGTGCGAGGGTTTTCATATATACTTCAGATTTTATTTTTCCCCCTCTTTCTATTCTCATGCCCCTTTCTTGCTTTAATTTCTTCCTTTGGAAGAGCAGATTTAAAAAGTCACTAGACCAAACCATGAATACCTTTCTTTAAAGGACATTTTAATTTTACCTCCAGGAACTGTTAAAGCATCATGGCCCCATGGGTGGAGGTGATGGATACATTGGGAGTAGAGGTAGGGTCAAGATTGTAAGGGGGCAGAAATGCAATTGTAAAATTGAAAATTTTCCTCAATCACAATGTTTTACATTGTATTGAGAGTTGCTTTTCTTTTTTTTTTCCTGGAGATTGACTTTTTCGGTTGGATTTGGTTTAATAAAATTGAATCAATCTGGTCTATGACCCTGTTTCCTAAAACCCTACAAATTATGAAGTCTGGTTGAAAACCTCATTCTTACTGCCTCAGTAAGCATAATGCTAGTCACGGAGGCCCCCCAGTTTTTCTGATGTGTTTTCCAAATGGGGATTTGACGATTAAATCTGGGATTTGAAGGCTTATTTTAAATGTGGGGGACTTGTAATTAAACATCTGGGAGATATCCAAGATACCTCCCTCTTTCTCATGCCTCCATATCCAGTTTAATGCTCATGCTTCTTTTACCTTTTGAAGATTTAGCGGTGCCATCTCTTCCTCTTCCTTCTGTGAGTGTTCTAGTGGGGGTGTTCATCAGCTCTTTAGACGGCACAGCGACCTACTGACCCTCTGGCTCTCATTTCTCTTAACCTCCAGCTCATTGTCCACTGTGCAGCTGAGCACCCTCTCAGAGATGAGAATCTCACCTTGTCATTGCTGTGCTTTAGCAGTGAGTCGCTCTCATGGGCTATGGCAGTGGTTCCGGATCAGAATATCAGCAAGGCGGGGGAGGCTTTTTCAAACTAAACTGGTATCTTCTCCCAAATTCCCTCCTCCCCTCTTACCCATGGCCTCAGATGCTAGTGACAGGTGTGTTGCGTACCTGAGTGGCACGGTAGAGGTAGCTTTCTTACTCCTTAGTTTTGTCTTGCTGAAGCTTCTGTGGCGGTGCTGACTTACATAAGCACAGATGGCCAGGCACGCCAGGATCGTTAATGCTTCCTTGCCTTTCCTTCCGCTTGACTTTTCCCTTGGCTCGCAAGGTTCGCATCTGCTTTGCCTTCCTTCATTTGGCCACTTCCTAATCATTTTTTGTGCCTTAAGCCCTGATGCTTCCAGGAAGCTTCTGTGGGCCTCTCCATGCCACCCCCTCCCCTGCTGTGTGCTCTCATGACATCCTGTGCATATCTCCATCCGTGTGCATGACTCCAGTCCTTAGCACCTTGTATTGCTTTTGTCTGATGTTGCATTCAGATGCCTGGTGTAAAATAGGCACTCAGTAAATGTTTGGTGAATCACGAAATGAAAAATTATTATTTGAGGCAGATTTTAATGTGATTAGGAAATTGTTTCCAGGCCAGTCTTGGAATTTGTGTAATCATAAGTTTCCTTAAAATACGAAGATAAACATTTAAGTTGCATAGTGAATTTTGTATTTATTGATTCTTATAATAATTTAAATGTTAAGATTTAATAATTAATGACATTTGTAAGCTAAAGTAAATTTTCCTCTTGCTTTAGAAGGATGTTGAAGTGTACAGGAAATAAATACCAGAGTATTTCTCCATTATCAATAGACTAGAAAAATATTCTCCTTGGAAATGTGAAATACGGGTCTGTCTTCATTAGCACTGTTAGATTAACTTCTTTTAAGCAGTTTTCGATATAATTTATTAAGAGAGTCTCTTGGAATCCTAGAATGCTGACCCTCAAAATGATAATTCACTTAGGCTCTCTGCCTCAACTTTATGGTTGAAGACCATCAGGCAAAGAAAAGTGAAATGATTTTTTTCTCCAAAAAAACCCTGCATATTAGTGACAATCAGTTTAGAATCCAGATCAGTAATTTTTGTTCTAGAAATGTATACGAGTGAAATTTACGGTGTTAAATGTAGACTGAATGCTAAAGTACCCTGCAAAAGAAGAACCATCATCCCGTTTACTGGAGTGTGATGAACTGGAAAGTTTGTCCTTAGAGCATATCCTTAAATCACCCATTCTGGATTCTGTCAAACCCTTAAGAAAATTGCACATTAGATGATGTTTATCACAGTAGATTTGGACTAACATATTTGGCCACTGAGTGGTAAGGATTACTTCCTTAATTACTTGCTTGAAGTAATGCAAAGATTTTTAAAATGCGTTCTTCTTTTTGCCATCTAACTTGGAAGAAAAATTACAGAAGAGCATTTCAAATGTAAAGCAAGAAGAATGTTTTAATTTAAAAATTATGTCCTCAAAAGATAGTGTATTGTTCTAATCACACAAATATATAAAAGAACAGTGAAAGAATCTTTTGCTAAAGGATCTAATTATTTAACTGAATTGTTTTCAGGATGAAAATATGATCAACTTCATCAAAGGTGGACTCAAAATTAGGACAAGTTACCAAATATATAAGTAAGTTAAAAATTAAGATGTTGTTTTTAAATGATTCTTGTACTCCGTCCAATTCGTACTTCAGAATTCTCATGAAGTATGACTAGGTTTTATTTGGTGTTGGTAAAAAGGCACTTGATTTTTTGGCTTACTGTGTATGTGTTTAGTGGTATAGAACAACAGAATTTCAGTTTAAATGCAATCTTGAGAAAAATGGCTAAAAAAAAAAGCTACTGACATAATTTCTAATTACAGAGAAATCTTAGTTTCTCTCTCCTAAAATCGATTTCTATATTTAAAATTACGGGTATGTCTTCGGTCTAGACTCTAGAGCAGCACTGCCTGATAGAATTTTCTGCAGCGATTCAAATGCTCGGTTAAGGTAGCCCATAGTGTTGTCCGGATCTTCTATATCCTTATTGAGTTTTATCTAGTTGGTCTATCATTTGCTCACAGAGTTAAAAATCTCCAACTTTGATTCTGGGGTTACCCATTTCTCTCTTTAGTTCCATCAGTGTTTGCATTGTATATTTAGAGCCTCTGTTATTAAGTTTATGTATATATTTTATTTTTTTTATCTTCCTAATGAATTAACCTTTTTATCATTAAAAACTGTCTCTACATAACTCCTTATAATATTTCTTGTCTTGAAGTCTGTTTTGTCTGGTATTAATTTAACTACTCATACTTTTTTATAATTAGTGTTAAGTGTAATATGTCATATATTCTTGTACTTTAAACCTATCTTTGTTTTTATATTTAAATTGCAGTTCTTATACATGCTTATAGTTGGGTCTTGCTTTTTTATTCAGTATAACAAATGATTTGTTTGCACTTTCGGCTACTACTTTTCTTGTTCTCTTGCCTCATTTGGTTTTCTCACTTCTTTTTTGCCTTTTATTATGTTACTAAAATTTAAAAAATACATATATATTCCAGTGTAATCAATCACTCTATTGTTTTCTTAGTTGTAGCCCTCTTTGATTTTTTTAGAGGTCACTGTAGTGATTATAATATCCTTCTTATCACAGTCAACTTAGAGTTAATATTGTACTATTGCCCATAAAATACAAGAACTTTGTGAAAATATAGTTTCATTTACCACTTGTATTTTATGCTATTCTTGTGATAGTACACTTATATATATTATAAACCCCACAATGCAGTATCAGACTTTTTTCATAAAGATTTATTTATTTGAGAGAGAGCGAGAGAGTGCGCATGTGGTGTGCCCAAGTGTGGAGGGAGGGGCCGGGGGAGAGAATCTTCAAGCAGACTCCCCTCTGAGCACAGAGCCCGAGGTGGGGCTCAGTCTCATGACCCATGAGATCACGACCTGAGCCGAAACCAAGAGTCGGACACTTGACCAACTGAGCCACCCAGGAGCCCCAGCAGTAGGACTGTGGCTTTCTGTATCAGTTCTAGGCAGCCCATGTTGTGGGGTTTCAAGAGCACTTTCAGCTGACTATCTATGTAAATGCAAAGTCCGTGTGGGAGATACTCCCATCTTTCGAAGTTCAGCTCTTCTCCAGTTTCTAACTACTTTTTGTTTTCACTTTCCAGTGCCTGAAAATGCATTTTAAATATATATTTAAATTCCAAAGTTCATAACTGTTATCTGTGGGAGGGTTAATCTAATATAAGCTAGTATGTGTGTCATTATTAGAAGCAGAGCCCCATTAGTGAGAGCAGAACCAAGATTTAGTATTTTAAGAGACAATTTTACCCAAAGTAATTTCATAAAATTATATTCCATCCAAGAGCGTGGAGGTAGGGAGGAGTTTTGGGAAACTGACATATTGTTTTCAGTTTTCCTCTTGAAATACTTTTTTTTCCAAAGATTTTTTTGTTTGTTTTTTTGTTTTATTTGAAAGAGAGAGAGAGCATGTGCATGCCAAGCAGAGGGTGCAGGAGAGGGAGAAGCAGTCTCCTTGCTGAGCAAGGAGCCCGACGTGGGACTCGATCCCAGGACCCTGGGATCAGGACCAGAGCCAAAGGCAGACGCTTCACTGATTGAGCCACCCAGGTGCTGCTCTTGACTTTTTAGATGATATGTATGCCTTGGTGGCTTAGTTGGTTAAATGTCTGAGCCGAAACAATGAGTCAGATGCTTAACTGACCAAGCCACCCAGGCGCCTCTAATATTAAAATATTTGTAAAAGGGTACTAGCGAAAACATAGGAAAATATTTTTTATAGTCCTAAAGCACAAAAGCCTTTAAACTTTTATTTAAAAATTTTTTACCTTGAAATAACTTCAGAATTTTTACAAAGAATTTTTATATATTTTTCATCCAGAGTCACCAATGTTAACATCTTATAGAACCACAATATGATTATTAAAACCAAAAAACTAACATTGACGCAGTATTATCAACTACTCTACTGATTTTACTCTGATTTCTCTAATTGTCCCACCAAAAATATCCTTTTTCTGGTGCAGGATTGAATCCAGGATCGGGGATGTTGCATTTAGTTATTATGTCTCTTCAGTTTTTTTTAATCTGGAAGAGTCCCTCAGTTTTTCTTTATTTTTATGACCTTGACATTTTTGGAAGATACTGGGTAGTTATTTTGTAGTATGTCTCTCAGTGGGAACTAATCTGATGTTTCTTCATGATTACATCCAGATTTTGCATCTATGGCAAGAATAGCATACAAGTGATATCGTGCCTTTCGTAATCTATCGTATCAGTAGATACATGATGTCAATTTCAGAAGCCTTTTTGAGTATGACGTAAAATCAGGAACCATAAAAGACTGACTTGACCAAATAAACATTTCAGTTTTCATCAGGGCGAAATATACCATAATAAAAAATACAAAGGGAAATGTGATACAGATGATTCAGGGCAAAATGACAGTGTGAGGAGCTCATAAGTTGGTGGGAATCTAAATTGATAGAATTTTCCTGAGGGATGTTCCAACAATATGTATCAAAATTAAGAAAGTGTATCACCTTTGATCTCAGAAGTCCCTTTTCTGGGAATTTATCCTAAGGATAGTTGTGATAGATTAACTATAGTTAACAGTATTTAATGTAGGAAAAGTACTTCATGAATGTACAAGCACACTTTTAGCAGCATTGTTTATAATATGGAAAATTTGGGAACAATGTAAATATTTAACAATAGGAATTTGGTTAAATAAATTATTCCATAGCATAGAGTAATATGCATTTGTTAAAAAATAAGGTAGCTCTCATGCATTTTCATGGGAAATCATCAATATAACCTATAGAACAGTATATACTATTTGATCCCATTTGTGGTTTTTAAAGATTGCGTTCTTACTAAAGCATAAAACCACCTACAAGGTTATATACCAGGCTGTTAACAGTAACCACCTGTCTGCGGGATAGTCATGTCAGGGTCCTTACACTTTCTCCATGTTATTTGAAAATTTTGTAACAATCATCTATTAACAGAAAATAGAACATTTATATTTTGATTAAAAAAGGAAAGAATTCTGAAAATCATTTCTACCTTCTGCCATCCTATTGATATTTTGATGTTTGAGTTTTTAATGCATGTGTATGAGCATATATAATTATCTTTTTATGTAATGAAATCATATAGTTCATGTCATTTTGAAATTTCCGTTTTTACTTCATGTCACAGAATTTTAGGTCATTAAATATTTTTAGTTCATCATGGATTTTAATGGCTATATAGCATTCTATTATGTGGGTATACCACATGTGTGTATGTATAAATATATACACTCATGTGATTGCCTTTTTAATTAATTTCCCATTATTGCCTATTTAGTTTGTTTATATGTTTTCATTATAAATAGTAATACAGTATCTCTCCTTATGGTAAGTTTTGTGTTTATCCATGCTATTTCCTTAGAATAAAATTAATTTATTGGGTCAGAGGTACGCCTGTATTTAAGATTTTTGATATATATTGAAAAAATTATTCTGAAAAATAATATACTCAACTCTATGTGGAGTATAAACAGCCACAGACAATAAATGAATGAATGAGCATGCTTATGTCCCCGTAGTTTGCCAATCTCCATACTATAACCACCTTTTACCAAAGTAGATGAATATGTCTATTTGTTCTTTCCTTTGCCAGCACTGGTTTTCCATTTAAAACATTAAAATAATGCTTTATTATCACAAAAGTGACATATATATTTAGGAAAATAGGAAAATGTAGATGAGCAGATATTAACATTCACACCCCATATTCTTTGCACACGGTGGTAATGGCTGTTAAACCTTAGTATATATTATTTCAGAATATTTTCTGTCCAAATCTAAACATACATGTACTTTTTAATGTGCATCCTCTTTTGTAACCTGCTTTTTTCAGTTAATGATCTTTACTTTTCCATGTCAATAAATCTTCATTTCATATAATACTCAGTCTGTCTTCACATTTTCCTGGTTGGCCCCAAATTTCTTTTACTGCTGGAATGTCTATACCAGGATGCAACATAAGACTGTCTACTACATCCTATGTTTATGTCCACTAAATATCTTTTATTCTAGAACAGTCTCTATATTCATGATGGTTGTTGAAAAGCCCAAGCCAGTTATCTTACAGAATATCCCACGGCTTTGTTTGATGGCTTCCTTGAGTTTTCATGTAGCTTGTTCTATGTCTTAGTCTGCTCAGGCTGCCGTAATAGAATCCTACAGACAGGGTGGCTTAAAGAACAGAATTTTATTTTCTCACAGTTCTGGAGGTTGGAAGTCTAAGATCAGTGCCAGCATGGTCAGAGAGAGCTCTCTTTCAGGCTTGCAGACAGTTAACTACTTTTTGCTCAGCCCTCCCAGGGCCAAGAGAGAAATAATCTCCCTCTTTTTCTCTTCTGAGGTCACCAGTCTTATCAGATTAGGACCCCACCCTTAATTACCTCCTAAAAATCCCTATTTTCATATATCCTCACATTAGGCCTTAGAGGTTCAACATATGAATTTGGAGGGGGGTCATAATTAATTCAGTCCATAGCATTCTTCTAGCCCCTTATATTCCCTGTAAACTGGAAATTAGATCTATCGGCATATTAGATTCAGGTTAAATTAATTTGGCTAGGACATATCATAAATGAAGTTGTACACTTTATAATTATATTACACAAGGTGATATATAGTACCTGGTAATTTCTTATTACCTTTAAAATATATATTTGTCAATTTGGTAAGCCATTCCTGTCCATTACCAAGTTTTATATCTTTGTCATTGTTTTAATTTGCATTTCTCTGATTAAGTATTTGCCTTTTGCAGATATAAAGGGAAGGGGGAAATATACAGAAAAGAAATTAAAATGAGAAATTGGAAAGATTTGCTTGGATGGAATAGGAAAAAGAAAGACAAATGGTGTAGTTTGATGGCATTTGCTGTCCTTTTTCAGTCTTTCCTACTTGCAAGCTCTAATGTATTTGGTCTGTTTGAGATCATGGCCATCACATTGA
The DNA here is from genome assembly GCF_017311325.1 of Ursus maritimus. NCBI lineage: Eukaryota > Metazoa > Chordata > Mammalia > Carnivora > Ursidae > Ursus > Ursus maritimus. The sequence continues at coordinate 8,830,481 of NW_024424119.1, read as the reverse complement.
AATTCACATCTTTTTGGCAGTAGCACCTCAGATACGTGGTGGAAGGTAGGGTTGCTCAAGCGTGCACAGCAACCGAAGGATGGAGCACCCCTGGGAAGTCTTCTGTGAGACATTGCTGGAAAGCTGTGAGGTCACGGCCCTGCAGTCTTGTGGCTCTGGAGTCCTGTGTGCTGATGTTCGAACCCTGTCTTGTTTCAGCCCAGAAAGATTGCTCCTGATAAACAGGGTAGAAATGGTGTGTCAGTTTTTCCTTAATGACTATTACCCGAGTAGCCTTTTAGGTTAAACTCAGCACAGTCACCTCCATTGAAAAATTGCCTAGTGTTTTGGCTGATCACATTTATCTTATCGTGTGTCAGTGTGAAATTTGACTTCACGTTTATTTTCAGAGTCATAGTAAAACTTACGTGATAACTTTTTTCTTCAATCCAGAGAATGTCTTTCTATCCTGCATGTAATTCAGAAGAGCAAAGTTGAACAGCAGTTCTTCTATGAGTTTGAAGGGGGTGTCAAGCTTGGAATAGGTGCCTTTAATTTGGTAAGTAAATAATTTAAAGCCGCCAGAAGCTTTTGTAAAAGAAGCTAAGGTTTCCAGAGCCTTCTCCACTGTGTGTGAACCGCTGCCTGGGTTTTGTTGACAAGTGTCTAGAGTGGGATCAGTTTTTCTGTGTTGTGACCCAGCGGTGACTTTGGCCAGTATGTGTTGTAAAGTTCTGCACACGCTCAGACTAGGTTTGGATTGCACACAAGGGAAAGCATGCAGCACTCTGAGTGGACGAGCAACATTTTTGGTAATAAGGAGCTTGGAATCTGGTTCCATTTCCACGTCAGAAATACTGTTGCTCTAGCAATGGCGGCCCTGGAATTGAAAATAGGTGAGGCAGTAGCCATATAACTTGAGGCATGATTTTGATGCTGTGAGGGGGAGACAGAGAGTTTGAGTAGGTATTTGTCAAACTGTAACTTGTTATTTATAGAGATTTTGAAATTTATTAAGGTTTGACTGGAATTAATGAGAAAATGCAGTGGTAAAGGGAATAATATACACAAGTGTGTACATCACCGTGGCCACTTTGTTTGCGAACCCAGTTGGTCAATGATAGGGGTGGCTGGGGAAAGAGGCTGGCTGACTGTTAGAACAGGTCACCCTATTCACTTGATTATTCAAATCCTCCTCTGCTGAGGTCAGGCTTTGGTGAACATTCACATGGGACACAAATATCTTCATGTTTTTTGCTCATTCAGAAAGGTCTATACTCTTCCCCAGACTTCCTTGTCATTAATATTCCAATGATATTCCTTCCAAATCCCTGACCATGCAGCCAATGAATCCGTATAGAATCACACATGTGGCCATTTCTCTCCTAGCAAAACGAACAAGCAGGTGACCTGCTCTTGCACTGGCTGGATTTCCCCTCCCCACTGCTTCCCAGGGATGTTCTAGAAAGCAACTGTAGTGCCATGCTGTTCACTTTTGGTTGACTCCTGCATATTATGCAGAATTCAACAGACTTGCTTTCTGGAAAAGGATATTAAAAGAGATCTTGTTTGGACGTGGGCACTGAGGGATTGCCTTCTCAGCACTCACTCATCACTGCACATAAGAGGAGCAAGTATTCTCTAGAGCATCCTGAAAAGGCCAGGGTTTTTGCCATTGTTGTTTGTTTGTTTTTAAATTTTTTAGGTTCATTGTCTTAGCTAAATGAAATTAATTCACAAGTAATGACTACTGTATGTGTAATATGTGATGATTGAGATATGTATAGTGGTTCAAACTTTATCTAATATTTCATATTACCGAATTATTAAAACTTTAAGTTGTTTGGAGGTTAATATTTATCTGTAGATAGATACACTAACAAGTATACTTTTTTCTTCTTGCAGATGCTCTCCCTTTTACCAGCACGGATTATCAGACTACTAGAATTTATAGGATTTTCAGGAAACAGGGTACAAATTTAATTTTATCATGGTTTTGACAGGAAAGATGAATATGAGGGCAATACAGCAATTCTCATAACTAGCATGACAGTTATTGACAGTTTGTTTGCAGGACAGTAAAAAGTCATTGGGGTCTTGATTGTACTTTTCAGGAGCTGAGATGGTTTTTCTATTGAAAGCTAAAATTTTTTACTTTGTTACCTAAGTTCTGGGATTAAAAAGTATGTTTTACTAACACTGCTACTTGCTGGACTTTCGTACTCTTGTGTGGTTAAAATATGCTTCCTTAATCTTTTAGCAACCCCAGAGCGTTCTGTAAAACCAGGAAATTAGGCTAGATTTCTATGTCTCACATTTTATGATTCACATGGACCAAGTATACTTCTAGTATTTTGGGTTTCCTTGCACTTTTATAAGTTTCATGATAAAACTAAGCAAGGAAATGTTTTCCATGAATTTCATTCATTATATTTCTGTGTGGTTGTTTTTGTAGTAGATAACATTTATTAAACCTAACACTCGGTATGCTATTACCAGATTGCCTTATTGCAAAAGCTGTCCCTATTAGTGAAAAGGGCAGGTTTTGAGAACTATATCGTGTGCTTTTCTGTTTTCTGTGCTTCTGCTACTCTCTATTTTGGATGCGCTCCCTGGCCAGCAGCCTCCCAAATAATGTTCTCTTGAGAGCCTCTGCATCCATTAGGTTTGAGATAAATGTCCACTGTTCCTCACACTTTCCCTTATCCTCTCCCAGTGAAGCTCAAGTATTCCTAAGTTGGAATCATTTATCTTTCTTACGGCATTCACCACATTCTAATATGACCGTGTGTTCATGTAGTGTCTTCCCTATTTGTTGGAAAGGTCTTTGAAGATAAAACTGTATTTGTTCATGACATTAAGGAGGGCATGTGATGTAATGAGCCCTGGGTATCATATAAAACTGATGAATCACCGGCCTGTACCTCTGAAACCCAGAAAACATTATATGTTAATTAATTTAATTTAAATAAAAAATGTAAAAAAAACCCTGTATTTGTTCATACCCACCATAATGCCTCATATTTAGATCCTCAGCATGTTTGAAGAAATTAATATTTTTATCAGAGAAATACAACATTTCTATGAAATGAGCACTGCCTTTATCCTCTCCCTAGAATCACATAATATGAAAGAGTTTGTGAGATTATCTATCTCATGCCAATTTAAAATGTAACTTTTGTTTCTGGTCAAGCATTGCCCCTTTTCTAAGCTCTTGGAAAATAGACACCACCTTCTTGGAGGGTGGAGACACAGGAACTCGGCCTCTGTAGTGTCTGAATGTGATTTTTCAGTCATGTTGTCTCCTTCTGAAATGCATTTGTTTCCCACAGGAGTTGGGCCTCCTGCAGTTACAGGAAGGTGCATCAGGAAGAAGCATGAGGTCTCCACTATGCTGCTTAACTATACTAGCTTTTCATACTTATATCTCCCTAATACTTGGTAAGGACTGGAGTACGTTTTATGTCATTGAAAGTTGATTACCTTTCATCTGAGTAAGTACAAACTTTAGATTGTACCCTCGAAACCAAGATAACATTGTATGTTAATTATATTTCAATTAAAACAATTAGAAAATAAATCACTAAGTGCTAGTAGTCTGTATGTCTTAACTTTTTTTTTCTTTTTTGAGGAAAGATGAAAAATAGTGACATTTGTCATAGTAACATTTGGCAGAGGGGGGTGGAGGATTTCTTTCCCTGAATATTTTGTATCTGTTTTCCGCTAAAGACATTTGGTAAAGTTTGTTTAAGGTGATCTATTTTAGCATATTTGTATTAGATTTCTTTTTGAGTAGAAAATTTAATTTTTGGTGAAGTTAAGTTAATATTGTTATTAAACCCAGAAAGCCCAATTAGGACTCAACAATAACTCCCTCCATTCTTAGGAATTAGTCGGTCCTAGAGCTTTCTTAAACTAAAGTCGTGGGTGGGACTTGTCTTGCCAAATTAACAGTTCTTATCTTTTCCACAAATAGGTGTTTGCTATATTTTACTGAAATGTGGAGAATTACTTATAAGTATCTACCCTGTTTCATGAAGACTGAGGCCTTTCCTGTTGCATTTCTAGGTACAGGAGAAGTGAATGTTGTGGAAGCAGAGAGTCTCCTTGCACCCTTCCTCCAGCAGTTTCCAAACGTATGCTTAGAATTTGAAATGCATGTTTCGGCCATAACCAATCAGGCGGGGCTGACCACTGATCAGTCTGTCTGCTTCCTTTCTCCCCAGGGCTCCCTCATGTTGTTTTATCATGCCCGGATAGAGCTGCTGAAAGGGAATGTGGAAGAGGTAATTTATCTTGGGGGAAGTAACTTGGGGAGTTGTCTGTAAGGTGGGGTTGTGTCACACTCATTCAGCTTAAGTAAATTCAGCTATATGCACTAGACAGCAATATAGACAAAACATGTCATTAAAATGCCCAAATTTAATTTTGTGTACGCATTCTATATGTAGATTACTGAATACAGTCTATAATTACACATTAAATACATGAGTCAGCTTGGGGTAGAATATACAAAATACAAGTGGGCAACCTTTAAAGGAATTTGAAAAAACTTGATCAGTTTCTGTATTGCATATTGACTTTGAAATCTAGCCCCTGCATAAGATACAACTTCACTGTACTACACATACTCCTCATCAAAGGAAATTACTCACTAGTTTTCTTAAAGATGATGACTATGGACTTTTTCATAGACGTATACTCACAAATAATTTTCTTCTACACAAATGAGGTCAAACATATGTATTTTTCTTTGATTTTTTTTTTTCTACCTGCAATACATCTTGGATTTCTTTCCAGGTCAGTGTATCTAAATCTCCCTCATTCTTTTTGATGGCTGGGTTTCATTCCATGAGATGGATATATGATACTTAAGCAGTCCACTATTGATAGACATTTGGCTACTGTAAATAATGCTGTTGTAAACATCATCAAGTGTATATTTCTGTGCACAGGTGTATTTATATAAGACAGATATTGATAATCAGGATTTCTAGGTCAAAGATGTTTGCATTTTGATAAATTTAGCCAAATTGCCCTCCTAACTAAGGTTAATAACTAAGGTTATTCCTTTTAAACTCCTGTAAAGATATGAGCATACTTACTTCCAATGCACTTTGGCAACTCTGGACATTATCTGTTGTATTCTTGCCCATGTCATAGCCAAAATATGATAATCAAATTTTTTAAAAGATTTTATTTATTTATTCTAGGGAGAGAGAGAGCATGCACATATGCACACAAGAGCTGGGTGGGGGTGGAGGGGCTGAGTGGGGGGAAGAGGGACAAGCTCAAGCTGAGTTTGGAGACTGACGTGGGGCTTGATCTCAGGATCCGGAGATTGTGACCTGAGCCGAAACCAAAATTCAGGTGCTTAATCGACTGAGCCAGGTGCCCTGAGAATCTAATTTTTAAATTTATATTTTTCAGTTTACAAATTCCTTCATGTGTATGTCTGTCACTTGTATATCTTTTTCTCTGATTACCTATTCATATCTTTGACAATTTTCCCATTGAGTTGTCTTTTTTTTTCAAGTATTTTATTGAATTGTTATATGATAAGGATTAATTTTGGCCAGTTGTGGATGTAGTGATATCTTCTCCCAGCCTTCCTTTAACTTTGTTTAAGGTATATTTTAACTTCTGGGAGTTCTGACTTTTATATTTTCAGTCCTTTGGTAAAGGACTTCTGCATTTTATATCTTCCTGGGAAGGAACTTCACTACTCCCACATTATAAAGTCCCACAGCCCCCTCACGAAGCTAAATCAAGAGGCAGAGCTTAATTGTATCATTGCATGTAGGGAAAGGAACATCTATCATCACATTGAGTGGTTTAATGAGCGATGCTTTTGTTCTTTTTGTACAAAGTGATTTATGTATTTTTCCATTAGGTTATTTTCTCCTTGTCTAATATCTGGATGATCAGCTTTCTGCAATTGACTTATAGGCACAAGAGATATTTCGAAAATGCATTTCAGTTCAAGAAGAATGGAAACAGTTTCACCATCTCTGTTACTGGGAGCTGATGTGGATTTATGTATTCCAACAAAACTGGATGGAGGCATATTATTATTCTGATCTGCTTTGCAAAGAAAGTAAATGGTCCAAGGTAAAGTGCTATGTTTTCATTACTGTTATCTGTTTGCTAGTAAGTGTCCAGGATGATTTTTCTTTAGGACCGATTGCTCAGAAGTATGACATCAACACTACTTTCTCAACTTAGGCATTAAGTACCTACAGCATAGAAGCACTGTCTTTAGCTCTACATGTTCTAAAAGCCATCCAAACAGTCCTTTTCAACAAAGAGGTTCTTACCTCTCAGGGTGAAGTGTACTTACATTTAAAAGTTATTCAGTATCAACAGCCTTGATAATTTTTCCATAGATTTTATGATGCCCTGATGACAAGGCTTTTCATAATAGTTAAAATTAATTCTGATCTATTTGTGAGAAGTTGGGAGAAATGAGACAACAGTTCCCTGTTCATTCTGTGTACTTTCTTGACCATAAACACTACAGTTGTATAATAGGAAAATGGTCAAAATTAACTGAAACGTCTTCTCAGTAGAAACAGGCAGTATAAGACTTTATTTTTTTCCTTTTATTTATTTATTTTTTTTGGTGCCTTTTAAATGTTACCTCTGGACAGTTTGTAGGTCATTCCTGACTTGCAAGATAGAAATGTCACATACCTAGAGATGCCCTATAACTAGCTGCTTCTCTTCTTTCCTCCAGGCAACTTACGTGTTCTTGAAAGCTGCAATTTTGAGTATGCTTCCAGAGGAGGATGTAGCGGCAACTAAAGAGGATGTGGTAACTTTATTCAGGTAAGCAAGGCACTTTTGCTATGACACACATCCTGGATATATCCTTCTTTCCCCCTAAGTGTTCTCCCAGACTTTACCTTCATATCTTCTTTAATTTCTACTCATTCAGTGCAGGAACACTTAAAAACCACACTCAGAGAGGGTCTGCTGTGAACTTATCTGTTTAACTTTGTTTAGATTGGTGTCCGTCCATCATCTGTAACCTTGTTTTCGAGCACCTACTGTGTGAAGGGTACCGTGTTGGGTGTTGAATAAACAGGCATGGCTCCTGTCCTTGTGGAGTTTATAATCTTGTAATGGAACCAGACATCAGTGAAATTATCACACAAATAATGGCAAAATTATAATACACGACTAATTTTTTTTTCTTAACTACTTTTCTTGCCATTCCTTCTCAGTATCTTTGTAGGCTCATCCTGTTTTATCCAGCTATTAAATGTTGATGTCTTAGAGCCTCAACCTTAGGAAATCTCAGCCAGGCCAAGTTTAAATCCCTAGTTCAGACCTCCTGACTGAGCTCCCGACCCATATAGCCAGCTCCCATTTGTCACCTTTCCTTGAAAATGTGAAAGCATTTTATTTATTTTTTGTTTATTTATTTTTTAAAAATTTTATTTATTTATTTTAGAGAGAGTGGGGGAAGGGCAGAAGGAGAGGGAGAGAGAGTCCCAAGCCGATGTGGTGCTCAATCCCAGGACCATGAGATTATGACCTGAGCCAAAACCAAGAGTCTGACGTGTAACCAATTGTGCCACCCAAAAGCATGTTAAACTTACTGTGTTTAGTCTTCCTGAGCAAACCTGGTATTTTTTCCTCTTTTGGTGATTGGGACCACAGTTAGCAAGCCAGAAGCTGATAATACTTGCATCGTCAACACTGCTCACTGTCCCCCCACCATTCTCCAATGGGAGGAAGGGTATTTATATATGTGTAGAGCCAGTAATGGTTAAGATGGTATCTGCAGGCAGAGTAGGAGCCGCCGAGGCAGCAGGGAGTTGTGGTGGTACAGTTTCAGACCAAGGGAAGAGCATGTGAGAGGACCTGTTGAAGGAAGGAACACTGCACGTTAAAGGACTAAAAGATGATATTTGATAGGACATCATGCTACATTTAACGTACAGTTGACCCTTGAACAACATGAGTTTGAACTGTGTGGGTCCCCTTCAAGTGGACTTTTTTTTGATCAGTACAATACCGAAAATGCATTTTCTCTTCCTGATGATTTTCTTTTTCTTCCTTCCTTCCTTCCTTCCTTCCTTCCTTCCTTCCTTCCTTCCTTCCTTCCTTCTTTCTTTCTTTCTTTCTTTCTTTCTTTCTTTCTTTCTTTCTTTCTTTCTTTCTTTCTTTCAAGATTTTATTTATTTGAGAGAGAGAGACAGAACACAAGCAGAGGGAACTGCAGGCAGAGGGAGAAGCAGGCTCCCCGATGAGCAAGGAGCCCGATGCGGGACTTGATTCTAGGACTCTGGGATCATGACCTGAGCCAAAAGCAGATGCTTAACCGACTGAGCCACCCAGGTGCCCCCCTGATGATTTTCTCAATAACATTTTCTTTTCTTTAGTCTACTTTACTGTCAAAGTATGGCATTTAACACATACAACATACAATATATGTATTAATCAACTGTTTATGTTATTGGTAAGGTTTCTGGTCAGCAGTAGGCTGTTAGCAGTTAAATTTGGGGGGAGTCAAAAGCTATCTGTGGATTTTTGACCATGTGGGAGGGGGTCGGTGCCTTTAATCTCCATGTTGTTTAAGGTAGCAAAGTCACAGGTGCCAAAGTGGTCTAAGAGAGGGTATGGTAGAGGGGAGGAGCTGACCACTGGAGATGAGGAAGTTAAGGAAGAGAGAAGCTCTACTACATCCTTCAAACATATTTAATGACAAAACTTTTTACATGGAATCCTATATCCTGTGCTCATGTTACAAGAAATAATATGTTAGCTGGACCCTCAAGATTTGTCAGGACAAATCTGAAGATAGGACCAAAACCACTTTTTCATCTTCTTTTTAAAAGCTATTTTTGCAAAAAGGAACATGTATACTAACTATAGAATCAACACCAGTGGAAGCCATGGTAGGATTCATGCCACCTCTTGCTGGTAAAATGTACGTCCTTGTTTCACACAAACAACGGATGGAATGGAATATTAAGATACTTTGAAATCTTTAACTCTCCCTCTGTCTCTTCCACTTTAGAGTAAGTGTTCTCCATATCAAAACAATTTTTGTGAAACATGTAACCAGTCCTATTTTCAGAAGAAAGCTTGAGGTCTGCTGTATGATAGCATCTAATTGGTTGGGATAATGAGAAGAGAGTCGCCCAGTGAATGTTTTTTCATACAGACTCTGCAGTCTTCAAACCACATGATTTCCTGTCCAAAGCATGTTTCTATCCCCCATCCCCAACCCCCACTTCACATTTCCACTGCTTCTTCCTCTGATGTTACTGAACATCAAATCATGGGCGTTCTGCTTTAGAGTTCATATCCCCAGATTGTGCCAGAAAGAACCGAACACAATCTTGTCCTCTTATTGGAATATTTTTTCTCTTGTTTCATCTTACTTTTTCTTTCAATGATGTAATTGGATATTTATTTTCCTGAACTTTGTCTCAGCAACCTGTTTGGTGCACTTACAAATTTGTGTGCAAGAAAGTGCGTTGGGAATATAGAGTCTCTCCGTCCTACTCTCATATTTATGTGCTTGTAAATTTCACAATGGGGATTTCTTAGGCTTTTAAGAGGAAGTTTGTAATCATGGTGCATGTCTTTAGTTGATTATTTTCAAAATAACCTATGTTTGAGAAACTTTTTCTCTAAGTATACATTAATTGACAGCTGTGTTTTGAAGCACGTTATCTTACAGATCTGTGTCCTAGGATAAAGACAGGAATAAGTAGGAATAGATATGAATATGAAATGTACCATATACCCTTTTTCCTCTCTCTGAGTATCCACGTAAAAGTAAATACTTTGGACTCTTTTCCTGCTTATTTATGGAATTTGCCAATTTTTATTTTTATTTTTATTTTATTTTTTTAAAAATATTTATTCAATTTCGGGGCGCCTGGGTAGCGCAGTCGTTAAAGCGTCTGCCTTCGGCTCAGGGCGTGATCCTGGCGATCCGGGATCGAGTCCCACATCAGGCTCCTCCGCTGGGAGCCTGCTTCTTCCTCTCCCAATCCCCCTGCTGTGTTCCCTCTCTCGCTGGCTGTCTCTCTGTCACATAAATAAATAAAATCTTAAAAAAAAAAATATTTATTCAATTTCAATTTAATTAACATGTACTGTATTATTAGTTTCAGAGGTACAACCCAGTGTTCATTACTTCAAGTGCCTTCCTTAATGCTCCATCCCCCCACCCACCTCCCCTCCAGCAACCCTGTTTGTTTCCTATAGTTAAGTGTCTCTTATGGTTTGTTGCCCTCTCTGTTTTCATCTTATTTTATTTTTCCTTCCCTTCCCCTATATTCATCTGTTTCTTTAATTCCACATATGAGTGAAATCACATAGTGTTTGTCTGTCTCTGACTAACTTATTTTGCTTAGCATAATACCCTCTATCTAGTTCCATCCACGTCTTTGCAGATGGCAAGATTTCATTCTTTTTGATGGCTGAGTAGTATACCATTGTGTGTGTGTGTGTGTGTGTGTGTGTGTGTGTGTGTGTTTACACCACATCTTTTTTACCCATTCATCTGTTGAGGGACATCTGGGCTCTTTCCATATTTTGGCTGTTGTTGACGTTGCTGCTACAAACATTGGGGTGCATTGCCAATTTTATATCTAGATTTCCTTGATTGTGTTTGATAAATTAAGATATTAGCCACGTTAACTAGAGAGAAGTATGTGTCAGTCAGTGGTTCTCACATTTCAGCACACATCCGAATCACCTGGAGGACTCACTAGAATCCAGATTGCTGCGCCCAGCTCTAGAGTCACTGATATTAGATCACTAATATTAGGTCACTCCACCACTGGGGTGGAGTCTGAAAATTTGCATTTAAAAAAAAATTTTTTTTGAAGATTTTAGTTATTTATTTGAGAGAGAGTGAGCGAGAAAGAGAGAGAGAGCACGCACACAAGCTGGGGAAGAGGCAGAGGGAGAGGGAGAAGCAGACTCCCTGCTGAGCAGGGAGCCCAACATGGGGCTTGATCCCAGGACCCTGGATCATGACTTGAGCTGAAGGCAGACGCTTAACTGACTGAACCACACAGGCGCCCTGAAAATTTGCATTTCTAGATGCTGCTGCTGCTGCTGGTATGGGGAGTGCAGCATGAAAACTGCAGGTATCAATAACGTCTGTGTTCTAATGACCTTTTGCTGGGGCTGGGGTTGGGTTCTTCACAGACAGGTGGATAGCTTAAAGCAGAGAATTGCCGGGAAATCCATCCCTACTGAGAAGTTTGCTGTAAGGAAGTCTCGACGTTACTCTGCCTCGTTGCCTGCTCCTGTGAAGCTCATCGTGCCTGCCCTGGTATCTGTTTTTATTTTATTTACTGTTGGTGTTTTAGAAAGAAATCATCTATTCACAGCAGCAGGAAGCACACCTGTGAAGTTTAGCTGTTTGCTGTGAAGTTTGGCTCAATTAAATGCCATTGTAAGGGTATTTGTAAGGTGAACATTTATGAATTATTAATAATTAAATAATCATAAAAATTATAGCTAATGTTTTTTGACTACTTGGTATGTTCTAGGCATTATGATATTTAAAAATATATCATTTATTATTTTTTGAAAGGCTATTTAAAACAATATATCATTTAATTCTTACAGTAACTATGAGGGTACTTTCTCCCTGTAGCCCCATTTTATAGATAAGGAAATTCAGGCAGAGAGGTGAGTTGGCTTAATTAAAGTTGAGTTGAATTCTAATGCAAGCCACTTATATGATTTTACCTTTTCTCATTGCCACATTAAAAATTAAGAGGTCAAAAAAATGTAAAAAATTAAAGGAAACGTGAAAATAATTTTAAGAACATATCTTGTTTCACCCAACATATGTAAAATGTTTGTTTGAACATATAACCAGTAAAAACTTAATGAGATATTTCACATTCCTATCTATGGTACTAATTATTTGAAATCTAGTGTGTAGTTTACTCTCAGAGCACATCTCAGTGTGGACTGGCCGCATTTCCAGTGCTCAGGTACCCGAAGTGGCTGGTGGCTGCTGCATTCCACAGTGTGGTGCTGGAACTCACATTCCTCTTCTTCTTCTTCTTTTTTTAAAGATTTATTTATTTATTAGAGAGAGAGAGCATGAGCAGGGGGGACAGAGGGAGAGGAAGAGAGAGTCTCAAGCAGACTCCATGCTCAGCGTAGAGTTTGACGTGGGGCTCGATCTCATGATCCTGAGATCTCACCTGAGCCGAAACCAAGAGTAGGCGCTTACCCGACTGTGCCACCCATGTGTCCCTGGAGCCCACATTCTTAATCATTATGTTGTTTAGACTACACTTCATGAAAAGCATAATTTCCACTTAAATTTTTTTAATGAATACTTCTTTAAAAGTACTGAATGTATCAAATTATTCGGGCTCTTTGGGGCTTTAGTTTTGCATATGTAGTCAGCACAGGAAAACCATTAAACGCAAGCTGACACCTACAGTCCTCCTTTGGGGTTTCTTGATTTTTTTTTTTTTTTTGTATTCCAGAGTTTATTCAGCTATTCCTCTTTGACAGTTTAGTTTCCAGTTTTTACTATTACAAACATGTTACAATGAATATTCTTTCATACTGCTTTTTTTTTTTAAAGATTTTATTTATTTGGCAGAGAGACAGCCAGCGAGAGATAGAACACAAGCAGGGGGAGTGGGAGAGGAAGAAGCAGTCTCCCAGTGGAGCAGGAAGCCTGATGCGGGGCTCGATCCCAGGATCCTGGGATCATGCCCTGAGCCGAAGGCAGACGCTTAACGACTGAGCCACCCAGGCGCCCCTATATTGCTTTTTTTGGTGCATGGTCATGTAATTCTCTGGGAAGATTTCTAGAAATGGAATTCCTGGTTGAAGAGTATATGCAGTTACTATTTTGACATTGCCAAATTGCCCTCCAGAAAGCCTTTACTGGTTTAAATTTCTACCAGCAGTGTTTCACTGTTTTAATTTACATTTCCCTGTTGGTATGGTTGAGCATGTTTTCATGTGCTTATTATTTTTATTTCTTCTCTTGTGAATTGTTCATATACTAATGTAATTTTTCATTAGGTTGTTTATTGTTTTGTCATTGACTCATAGGAGCTCTTTATATATTCTGTGAGAAAGAAAACGGTAGCCTGTAACAGGTATCAGATAGGAACTAGCCTATACCTAGGTCCAGTTGTTCTCTACTTAAGATAAACAATCCCAGAGAGCACCACCATCAGACCAGGTTATTCTGTGCCTGTGATGGAATGAGACAAAAACAGCACTCTGTCATCAAATCTGAGCACAGATAAAAACAGGAACACCATGCAAATCACCAAAATGACCAAGCATCCCCCTTTCCCAGCTCACATGGGAGACTATTGCTGTTTCACCAATTATACTTTTAGATCCATTCCTGATTGATTTCTATCAAGTGATTTGCACTGGGAAATTTCTTCTTTGTGTCACAGAACTTTCGTGAAAATTTTCTAAAGCCTGATAGCCCTTTCTGTGCCCTAGAACTTAGTTGCTCATGTGTATATAACTATATCCTACTTTGAGTAAGGGGAACTAACTGCACTTCTTTCTGCAGGTTTAAGGATGTAGAATTGGTTTGAATTGGTGTTAACCAGGAATTTCACCAAAATGTTATTTTTAGAATCTCAGATATGAGCTTGCCTTCTTCTGATAGTCTCTCAATAAAAACAAAACTTAAAGATCATCAGTTAATTATTCCATTAATTATTGAATCAAGGTCTTACACTATTAGCAATAAGAAACTGTTGGTTGTTAAAAAAAATTAGAGTGTTGTGATCTTAGTTTTCAGTGCCGTAGAGTAGAGGTGACTTTGCTGCCACTGGAATGTATTTTCCTCATTTATGTGACTTCCCTGTAAGAAGCTGTTCAAACAATATCTTTATCGTATTTTAAAATTCATTTATCTCCAAGAAGATACTAATTACCCTGCTTATTTTAAACCCTTAAAAATATGAACTGTACTACCAGGAAAGTTAGAAAAATATTTTCAAGCAAAAGCATATTTGCTTTTGGTCCAAAAAAATTCTCATCTGTTAGCCTATGAGATGTAATTTGCAATAAGAAATCATTAGTTTACACTTTCAGGGGCTGTCATTCAGCCATATGGCCTTTAAATGAATGCATTTCCTGCATGTTGGATTGTATTGCTGGACTGTCACATGTTTTTAATGGGATGAAAGAACCATTAAAATATTTTCTATGTTCATTTCCAGTGAAGTCCTTGGAAACATTTTATGTAAACAGTTGGCAGATATTTTAAAATATTTCCCTTTACTTAAAAGTAACAACAAAAATTTGTATCAAATACAATTGTTCGTAGTATCAGTTAAAAATATTCTATTTATTTCTGTATTTGTAACCTATTATCTTCCAAAAGGATCAACTACCAGTAGATGCTTAAATGAATGAGTACATTTTTCAGTAAAAACATAATATACTATATATATTGAGTGGTATAAAAGGCAAAAGGCATATGCTAAAACGAGAAAGGGGGAAATTGTATTCACCACACTCCAAATGAGGAAAGCTAAGGAAAGTGATCTCTGAAGGTTGTCTTGAGATCCGTAGCAACCAAGAGAGTAGTTTCGTTGTTGTAAAGGACATTGAATAACCTCACATAATTGCAAATGGCTTTTCGTTCTTCCTCATTAGGAAATGATGTATGTCTGGAATGGTTTTCCAATAGTGAGCAAGAGAAAAGACCTTTCTGAAAATCTGTTGGTCACTGTCGAAAAGGCCGAGGCTGCTTTACAAAATGAAAGTAAGTATGAAAAGTAGAAGCCTGGAAATCTTTTTCATTACCACTCTCCTGCCCTTTCCCTGTGTATATCTACCCGTGTTCATTTGTGTGTGTCACAAAGACAAAGCACTTGGGCTGCAAGGATCTGGGTGATTGTAATCAGAGGAAGGGAGGAATGACACACGCTGCAACGTGGACGAGCTTTGGGCACACGAGGCTACGTGAAAGATGCCAGTTGCAGAAGACAGCTTATCGCATGGTTCCATTTATATGAGATATTGAGAACAGGTACATCTATGAAGACAGAAAGTAGACTAGTGGTTTTATAACTAGGGGTGGATGAACTGGGGCATGTGTGTGATAGCTTTTAAAGGGCATGGCATTTCTTTTTGGAGTGATGAAAATGTTCTAAGACAGTGGTATTGGTTGTACAACTCTATAACATCCTCAAAACCAGTGAATTGTGTACTTCAAGTGGGTGAATTGTATGGTACATGGATTATATCTGAATAAGTCTGTCACTGAAAAAGATGAACAATCAGTTAAGTTTTAGAGTGCATTTCTGGTTTTTAATTTGTGACTCTTTCCATGCCTCCTTTTGCTCTGTAATACCTATTATGTTTTTGCAGACACAGAAGATTGTTTTCAAGTTGACATTTTCTCACAATTTAATTTTTTTACTCATTACTGTTGGTTGTCCTAGAGGCCCCTCTTTAGTTTACTGGAAGCTCCGTTTCCTGGAAGCAGCCGGCATGGTAGAAGGAAAATCAGGCCATATGGGCTTACAGCTCTGCAGCTGTGAGACTCTGGGAAACTTACCTCATCATTCTGGGCCTGGGGTTTCTTTTAAAATGGGATGAGGCTATCCAAAGAACCATAGATAATATCCAAAGTTTTCTTGCTCTGACAGTGTCTAATTCTCTAGCTTAAGTAGAGGGTTTATCTTTTCATAAATGATGCCATAAATGATAGCCTTTGTAGTATTTCTCATCAGCCCCCAATCATTTAGGGCTTATCCTTTGGAATGTTTTAACCACAGAAGTAAAAGAAAACTTCCATGGTGACAAACATGGCAAAGGGCATAGAAATTCAGGAAAAGGCAGGGAAAATTATAACAGTTAACTCATATTTCTTAACTGGAAAAAGATGGGCATTGACGGAGTGGCTAGCCCCATCCTCGATATATTCTCCACATGGGAAATTAAATATTGAACGTAGCTCTAGGGATGAGAACCTCATTTGGATCATTTTTGTATTTGGAGCTATAGAATGAGGCTGAAATGTTAAATGAGATTTTTCTTTATAATTATTGTTAAAAAATTAAACACATAATTATAATTGATAGTCGTAGGTGAAAAAGTTACCCATATTTTTGCTACTCTAACATGGTTAATTTAGAATTTTTGTTTGTTCCAGCCTAGCCTTGTTTTTATAGTTGCAACCATAGTGTACCTGGATATATACTAGACTACTTTTTGGTTCACTTAATATGTCATAAACTTTTTTAAATTGAAGTATAATTGACACATAACATTGTATTAGTTTGATGTGCATACCATAATGATTCGGTATCTGTGGCCTCTCTAATGATCAGCACAATAAGTCTAGTTAACTTTCGTTACCATACATAGTTACAAATTTTTTTTTCTTGTGTTAGAACTTTTAAGATCTGCTCTCTTAGCAACTTTCAAATATGTAGTACAGTATTATTAACTACAGTCACCATGCTGTACGTTATATCCCCATGATTTATTTTATAATGGGAAGTTTATACTTTTCTTTACCCATTTTTCCTACTTCCTATGCCCCACCCCCAGCAACGACCAATTTATAAACTTGGTTTTTTTGTTGTGTTGTTTAGATTTCACATAAGCGAGATCATAATATTTGTCTTTCTCTGTCTGACTTATTTCATTACTTAGCATAATGCCCTCAAGGTCAATCCATGTTCTTGCAAAATGGCAAGATTTTATTTTTTATGGCTGAATACTATTCTGTGGTATGTTTATACTACATTTACTTTGTCCATTCATCCATTTATGGCTTCCATATCTCGGCTATTGTAAATAATGCTGTGATGAACATGGGGGTGCACATATCTTTTTGATTTGGTGTTTTCATTTTCTTTGAATAAATACCTAGAAGTGGAATTGCTAGATCATATGGTAGTTCTGTTTTTATCATAGACTTTTAAATTGTTGTTAAATGGCTCCTATAATAATTTCAAAAGCTTCATAGCACTCCATGGAGCTAATGTATCATAATTTAATCAAATCTCTCAGTATTGTTGGGCATTTAGGCTGCTTTCCATATTTCCAATAATTCTAGTTTTAGATTGCCATCAATAAGGAGAGGAAATATGAAAGAATGAAAGCTGAATCAGTGGCCTTAATAGCTAATAAGGTCAAGGTTTCAGGCAGGATAGCTGAAGAAGTCAATAGAACAGAAAGCAATGACGTCCTGGGGCCACAGATCAGCACCCCCACCCCCCAGTTCTCCCAAATTACCGTTCTGTGAATATAAACTGGTAATCACAGGGAGAATCGGGTAAATGGAATATTCTACTTTACTATTGAAAAAAGTCACCTGCAGAGGTCATCTATTGCTGGAGGGTGAGTAATGTCAGTCTCCCATGTTAAAGGCAGCATTTTTATAAAAGAACCGTGGTTCCCTTTCTCTCCTTTTTCCTTCCCCTTAGAGAAAAGTATTAAACTTCAACCCCTATGAGCTGAAGCTTGGTAGAGTAGCCAAAATATTGAGGTATTTATCTTCATGGACTGATAATTCTCTGTGATTTCTGGGCACCAGGGAAACAAGTGGATGAAAGGGCTCGAGAAACTGAAATCGAAAAAGAAATCCAAAGTTTGTACTATTTAACAGAGAACCAAAGGAGCGTATGTATAAGTATAGTCTTACAGACTCACTATATGGACATTTTAGACTTTCTTTGTATGTTCTAGATGTGACATTACTAGTATATTATCTACATAGTTTTTATAGAGAGAGTTGCATTAAGTTTCTTTACTATTCATTTTACAATTGTATCTTTTTAATTTTTAAAAATTATTTTATTTTATTTTTTTAAGTAGGCTCCATGCCCAGTGTGGAGCCCAATGTGGGGCTTGAACTCACAAACCTGAGATCAAGACCTGAGATGAGGTCAAGAGTCAGACACTTAACTGACTGAGCCACCCAGGTGCCCCTCTTTTTAATTTTTAATTGTAGTACAAAATATATATCACACAAAATTTACCATGTGACCCATTTTTAACTGTACAGTTCAGTAATGTTAAATATATTCACATAGTTGTACAACTGGTCTCCAGAACTTCTCCATACCCATTAAGAATAGCTCTCCATTTCCCTCTCCTCACTGCCACTGGCAACCACAGTTATACATTTTGTTACTATGAATTGAACTATATTAGGTTGCTCATTTGAGTGGAATCCTACATTATTTGTCCTTTTGGGACTGGCTTATTTCACTTTACATAATGGCACCTCAGGCTTTGGGGCACCTGGGTGGTTCAGTTGGTTAAGCGTCTGCCTTGGGCTCAGGCCATGATCCCAGAGTCCTGGGATCGAACTCCACGTCGGGCTCCTTGCTCAGTGGGGAGCCTGCTTCTCTCTCTCTCTCTCTCTCTGCTTCCCCTGCTTGTGCTCTCTCGCTCTCTCTTTGTCAAATAAATAAAATCTTAAAAAAAGATGGTCTCAGGGTATATCCATGTAGTAGCATGTGTGAGAATTTCCCCTTTTTAATGCTGCATAATATTCCATTGCATGTATAGATCACATTTTGCTTTTCTATTTATCCATTGTGGCACATTTGAGTTGCTTCCACTTTTTGGCTATTGCAAATAGTACTTCTATGAACACGTGTATGTAAATATTTTTTTGAGGTTGCTTTCAGTTCTTTTATTTATTTATTTTTAAAGATTTTATTTATTTATTTGAGAGAGAGAGGGAGAGGAGCAGAGGGAGAGGGAGAAGCAGACTCCCCGCGGAGCAGGGAGCCTGATGCAGGGCTCCGCCCCAGGACCTCGGGATCATGACCTGAGCTGAAGGCAGACGCTTAACCAACTGAGCCACCCAGGTGCCCCACTTTCAGTTCTTTTAGATAAATGCCCAAAAGTAGAATAGCTGGATCATGTGGTATTTCTATTTTAAATTTTTTTAGGAATTGCCACACTGTTTTCTCTAGCGGCTGCACCATTTTACCTTCCCTCCAGCAGTGCGCAAGGTTCTAATTTCTCTATATCCTCACCAGTATTCGTAATATCCTGGGGGGTGTTTTGGTTTTTTTTTTTTTGTAGTAGCCATCCTAATGGGCGTGAGATGATCTTTACTATTTTCAGTGTGACGTTACTTCAAAAAGGAAAAAGATTTTAGTTTGATTTGTGTGTAAAGTCAACATAAAGTTACATCATTTTGAAATTTGGATGAAATGAAAGTCTATGAAAGTTGAGATTAAAAAATGAGATTTCACAAAATGCACCTTTGTAGAATCCATTTGGGCTTTTAAACAAATTTTAGTATTCATTTTTATTCAACTAATTGGGCTACATTTTATTAACTTGCTCATTTGAACACTCTTAGATTTTCCATACTAGATATAGAATTGTGATAGGCTGAGAAAACATTGTCTCTGCCAGTAGGGGGATTATCTATGATTAAAACCCATATATCCGCAAACCAAATGGGAAAGTGGATATGTTTTTAATAAGTGGATATGTAAAAACTGGGAGGTGAAGGAAAACCTCTTTTTATTAAATGAAAACATTTGTAGAGTATTTTTCCCCCCAGAAAAGTGAACCAGGTTGTTTCTTGTGTTTTCCTACAAATGTAAGGGCTTTGGTTCAGTTGAATAAATTCTGACGTTTGAATCCTTTGTTGTATAGACTAATACTTACCACCAGAGAGTAGGGCCTTTGTATATTAAGAAGACCTGAGGGACCATTGGATTTTTCTCTATTTGAGCAGGCTCTTCAGCCTTTACCTCAGAGTTTATTTTGTCCCATTATTGGTTGGGGGAAAATGGAAAGGAGTAATACATGTATTGGACTAAGTATGTACAGTAAAATAGAGGCTTAGAAAACCAGACTGCTCTCTCCATTCATTCCTTCCTCTTTTAATCATCTATTGAGATGGTAGGCTTGGAGATATTTAAGGAGGGCTGGGGAAAGCTCAGACAGACAGACAGATGCACTGTACTTCATACAATTCTGTTTTTCTATGTGTTCCCTCTGGTAAAAAAAAAAATAATAATAATAATTTTAAAAAGCTTTTTCTTCCTGAAGATTTTGTACACAAAATTTTGATAATCTATTCCAGGTCCATTATTTTCTGCAGGAAAATTACCAAATTTCCATCTCCGCTCCTTCCCTCCATTCAGTAATGACCTTTTAGTAATTAAGCTCTTACCTTTCAGAGCAAGGGGGAAAAGAAATCCAAAACTGAAAAAATAAAACAAAGTTGTAAACCCGAGGTGACTCCAGCCTCCACCCTGTTTCTCCCCGGTATTGGCAAGTGAATGTGTTGTTGCTTCTTCTCCCCTTGGCAAGTGTCTCTAAAGTAAAAGATGGTAGAAGATACAGTTGGTGTTCTGCTCTGACAATGCGATTATGAAAGGCCCCTTATGATTACAAAGGGACAGATACAGTTTAATAAGAGCACACCCCCTGTAATATGCCTGGAGTCAGTGTCTGCCACTAATTCCTTTAGTGTTCCATTTGAAATCTAACTAAACTCAACATGTAGCCAGAAGTCGGTACAGTAGTTCTTCTCTGGCTCTTTGTTGCAGTTAATTTGCTTTGTGAAATTATATAGCAAACACAATCAGGGCTACATAAAAGGGAAAATGCTACTTTATGGCTTTTCACTTTCTAAATCTGTTTTTGAATTTTTCCTTTGGTGCATTTCAGCTAGTTTCTAAAAAGTTTAATGTGGATATTTTTGTAGTTTGGGCTTCAAACTTTCTTTTTCCTCAGCCTACCCTCTGTTTTATTAAGTTAAGCAGATCTTTTGTGATGAAAATATGCTTTGGCAGCATTGTATAATTTTCTTGGAATGTAAAATGGAAATTGTGTGTTGAAATGTTCATCTGTGAACTCACCCATGAGGTTGAGAATCACGATAAAGCATTCAGATTTTAAGGGAAAATAATCATCTGACAGAGAGTACTCTGTGGTCTGAGGAAATAATGGTTTTGCTAAGGTTTGGAGGAAGGTGGTGTCTTTGGACCCATTTTCTTTTCTTTTCTTTTCTTTTCTTTTCTTTTCTTTTCTTTT
>NW_024424119.1:8694505-8809471 GCF_017311325.1 Ursus maritimus | reverse complement strand
TTTTCTTTTCTTTTCTTTTCTTTTCTTTTCTTTTCTTTTCTTTTTTAAAGATTTTATTTATTTATTCGACAGAGATAGAGACAGCCAGCAAGAGAGGGAACACAAGGAGGGGGAGTGGGAGAGGAAGAAGCAGGCTCCCAGCAGAGGAGCCTGATGTGGGGCTCGATCCCATAACGCCAGGATCACGCCCTGAGCCGAAGGCAGACGCTTAACCGCTGTGCCACCCAGGCGCCCCTGGACCCATTTTCTATATCCTTAACTTATGATCTAAATAAAAGCTAAGTGCGGTGTTAGTGGTACTTAAATTTTCCATAGTGTTATGTCTGTTCCTCAGAAAAACCATCATTCACTGAGCACCAGGATTTTGTGCTAAGACAAACTGTCATAAAATGCTAATACAGGACTCAGTAGAATGCACAAAAATGTACTAAAAGCTAGCATCCAGTATGGACCCTAAGAGTTTGGTTCTAGGCCTGGAAAGCTACTGCTTCTTGTTTATGTATTTCAGTGAGCATCCATGATTAGAAACGTAGATGTATTTGTGTGTGTGTGCCGGTGGCGGGGCGGGGGGCGGGGGGTTGCTGTAAAATGGTCCTTAAGTAATAAGAAAGGTAACGTGATATTGATAACCTGTGATTTTTCTTGGTGAATGAACTATCAGAGCTTGGAAGTGAAAGGTGAATGTCAGCTGTTTTTAGCACCTAGAAGTAAAGGGATCCCCTTCCAGTTGGTTAAGTTGCATCATTAACCTCCCATCAACCAGCAGTTTACTAACTCAAACACCAGCATGTGTTAATGGTGAATTCTGAGGTTTGTACTCAAAGCAGGGGAATCTCAGTAGGACGACTCCCAGGCTCCAGGGGTTTGGTTTACTACCCCTCCCACCCCTGTCTTGTCACAGCCTGAAATGTATAAATTATCGGCCTGTCTTGAGAATGACTTAGTTGCAGTAACTTGCGAAAGCTCCCAAATTCAAAAATGGTAGATGTGAAATGTCTACCTTTGTCAGGTCAATGTCGCACAGGATATGGTTCCTTTTGTTTAATATTCTACAGCCTTGGGCTGTAGAAGGCAATGAGTCATTTTGGAAAGGGGAAACGTGGTGAAAGAAAACCCTTGACATTAGCCTCAAGCGCTTGCAAGTTTGTGAGGTAAAGTTTTAGGTACCTTGCCTGTACTTCGGAACCATTTTGTCTAATTTTATGACAGAATTTCCCCCCAAAAGAACAAACCCTGGGAGAATTGATAAGTTGTAAACAGACTGATCTGGAGAGGGTATTCTATTCTACTTCCTGAATTTTTAATGGGTAGGAAGCCATCTGCTTCTCCATATGGAAGTGTTATCGTCTCCTGCGTGAAGCCAGCGCAGTTCGTCGCCAGAACCACGGGAGGAGGCAGCCCTCTTGCTCCTCTCACTTTACCTTTTATAGAATTAATACGGCGCCGACTTTATTAGAGTTCAGATTTCCTATTGTGACATCTAAGGCCGCCTAACTCAGACAATGAGCACTGAGCACCCGAAGAAAGATTTTCAAGTGGATAGAGTTGCACCCCTTCATAAAATGGTGTAGTAAGATAGTAAGCTCCTTCTTCTTTTAATTTAAAATATTTTCATTGTGTCATGGAACACTACATCAGAAACTAATGATATACTGTATGGTGACTAACATAACATAATAAAAAAAATTTAAAAGTAAATGAATAAATAAAATATTTTCATTGTGTTTTATTAAATGAAGCATAGCACGTGCTAGAAATATTTTCCTTATTCTTCAGTGATCCCTCCGAAACCTAGTAGCTATTCGTTCTCCCTCTTCCTTGGGATTTTATTTTATTTCATTTTTATTTTTACTTATTTTTTTCCCTTGGGATTTTTAAAAGTGTTTTTCCTTTTGTGCTTGCTTTCTGTTTGTTTGGCTTTAGACATAAGCGACTACTCAGTGGACGACGAGTGCTTGGTGAAGCTGCTGAAGGGGTGTTGCCTTAAGAACCTGCAGCGGCCCTTGCAAGCCGAGCTGTGCTTCAATCACGTCATCCAAAGGTACAAACGAGCAAGGAGGCTGGGGCTGAGTGCAGGCTGTGGTTTCCAGGGAGTTACTGTGAGAAAGCAACGTGTTCCCTCCCACAGCGAGTGTTCGGTGCTACCAGGAAAAGAATCCAGTAGCGCTCTCTTTGTCCTTGGAGAGCAAACTTAGAGCCCCAGTAGAGCATGGCTTTATGCATTTCTGCTGGTGTGTAAGGGGAACACTAAGCTCCATGAAAGCTAAACACTAGTTTAGCTGAGAACATAGGAGGACTGGTGAGGACTGGTGTCCTTATGAAGAGGAAAGAGACCATGTCTATATCCCAAATAAGTCATCTGCTGTTTTTAATAAACATGTTAAAGAAGTAGCCACTGATTAAAAAAGTAATTTAAAAAAAAAGAAAAGAAGTATCCATTGAGTTCAATTTTACTGATGTTTCTGGAAGGATCAAAAGGATGACCCAATTTGTGCTATGTGTTACATTTGTCGAATCTACAGTGAATTGTTTGCTCCCGTGTTTTGTAATTTGGGATCGTGAGCTCCCCTTCAATGGGGTTTTATCGTGAGACACCTATGAGGCTGGGATGGAAGAAGAGCCTCTGAAGTGATTTTGCTTTTATTTCTGCCAGTGCCCCCAAAACTTTTTCAGCCCAGGCCCACTTTCATGTTAATGTCATTGCTTAGAGGTCCTTGGATCCTTTGGGCCACGTAAATATGAATTGCAAATTCATGTGAGGACAGGTCTGTTATTAATTTCCCAAGGAATGCATTTTTTCCTTCCAACCTGGATGCAGACCGAGGAGCCAACTGCCCTTATCTTCCTCCTATGCCAGAGAGTAGGTTTTTCCAATCTGCCCTTTCTCTGATGGAGAATGGCCCCAGCTTGATATAGAAGTCTCAGGCGCTGCTCTTCTGTGGGCTCAAGGCCTCATCTGCATGAACACTGAGATATAAAGCCCTGGTTGATTCAGGCCAAAACAGGTCCCAGGACTGCTTTGACATCATCCAGACACTTAGAGTTCTGGCTTTGTTTTGTTTTCAGCTTGAGAGTTTTTCTTATGTTCTTGTGAGCTGAGCTATACATTTGGAAGGGCTTTACCTTATATATATTTATTTTTTATTGCTTCTTGATGCTTTATGGTCAGATTTCATAATATTGCTGAAAACAGAAGTGTTGACCACTTCTTCATTGACTTTTTTTTTAGCCTTACAAGACTTAACAATTTAAAGGAATACAGTGTCCTTATTTCTAAATGGAATTATTTCCTGAATACGTTCATTTTTTAGGAGGATGACCTTGTCCTTTCAGGGTTAATCTTTGAAGATCTTGCATGCATTCGTCTGCCTAAGGGGCATAAACAATGCTCAGTACTGGATTTAGATTAAAGAATAAAATAAAAGATGAATATAGTCAAAACACACTATTTATTGCCATCGTTTATTAGATTCCTTGACCGTATAATGACAGTTCTGTCTGGTAATAAGCTTAGTGCTGTACCTGTTTCCTGAGGAATGGGGAAAGTGCATACATTAAAAAAGAACGATTTGTTTCTTGTTCTGTTAAGACTTAATCACTTTTCTTTCACTCTTTTAGTGAAAAGCTACTGAAGTATGACCACTATCTAGTGCCATTTACTCTGTTTGAGTTGGCCTTTTTGTACAAAAGCCAAGGGGAAATTGACAAGGCCATAAAGACCCTAGAAACTGCAAGGTAAGTGGTGATGGCAGCTCTTCCTGCCTGCTATGAAGTCAGGAACATCGACACCAGTATAGCCACAGCAGTAATATTATATACTTAGAAGTTAAAACACGAATGAAAAATGAATAATAACATTATGCTCATGACTTTTGCTGTAGTTGTGCTATTTCCAGCCTTTTTAATGCCTGGCCCTGTGACTGTTTGCAAATGTGATTGTGGGCCTCTCTATGCCTGATTTCTAACCTATTCTCTTCTGGATTGGGGTTGGCAGGCGTTTTCTGGAAAGGACCAGATAGTAAGAATTTTTGGTTTTACAGCATAAGGTTTCATTGCAACTTCTAATTGCATTGAAAGCAGCCGCAGAAGACAACATGTAAATAAATGGGTGTATCTGGGTTTGGCCATTATTTGGGTCATAATTTGCTGACCCTTGTTGTCTTCAACCATATCTCTCATTTCCTTGAAGAGCTGCTGATTGGAAGAAGCCCTCTGTGTCTTTCCCTGGCTCTCTTTTCTTTCTGTCTACTGTGGTAATTTCGAAGCATTTTCATTTCTGCTTGACAGTGGCTCTCAGACTTGTGATCATGGCTCACTTAAACCCTGTGGTCTGTTCGCCTTGAATACTTCTTGAATACAGTGGAGAAAGAATGACATAATAGCTTTAAGCCATAAATAGCTTATTGATTCATTAGTTTGTTCATTTACTCAAATTCAGCGAGTATTCACTGAGCATTTATTATGTGCCAGACACTAGTAAAGGCTCTAGACAGACATCTATACATAAACAGGTGACGTTTCCTCTTGCTTAGTTAGAGGGTGATGTTGAATAAACCAACAAGTAGGAAAACCAGCAATGGCATATGCTTTGCTGACATTTATAATATGATACAGAGTCCCTGGGTATTACCTTAGGTTGGGTTGAGCCTGGACGTTTTCCTTGAGGAGATGATACTGTAGTTGAGATTTGCATATTTAAAGCCAGTCTTGAGAAGATCAGTCACCAAAAGACGGGGTGGGGAGCATTCCTGGCTGAAGCCACAGCTAGGAAACTTCTAAATGGGCAATTAGCCACTAGATAGTATATGATGCTATTTGCTGAAATGGGGTATGCTTAGAAGAGCAGGTTCCAGGAAAGGAGAAGACATACTTCTGTTTAGAACCGTGGGATTTTGAGGTGCTTGCTGGGTGTCCATGTGGAGATGGTGAGTTGACAGTCAAATATACAAGCCTGGAGTTCAGTGGAAACATCAAGGCTGAATGTAGAGATTTCAAAGTCACCTGCTCAGAGACAGTGATATTTAAAGCCAGGATACTTGATGAAGTGATTCGGGGAAAATAATACAGCTAGAGAAAGAGGTCCAGCACAGAGCTTCGGGATATGCCATCATTTTATTTTATTTTATTTTATTTTATTTTTTATTTTATATAGCGGAAGAGCCTGATGTGGGGCTCGATCCCAGAACGCCGGGATCACGCCCTGAGCCGAAGGCGGACACTTAACCGCTGTGCCACCCAGGCGCCCCTATTTTATTTTATTTTTTAAAAGATTTTATTTATTTACTTGACAGAGAGACAGGCAGTGAGAGAGGGAACACAAGCAGGGGGAGTGGGAGAGGAAGAAGCAGGCTCCCAGTGGAGGAGCCTGATGTGGGGCTCGATCCCAGTACACCGGGGATCACGCCCTGAGCCAAAGGCAGATGCTTAATGACTGAGCCACCCAGGTGCCCCTATGCCATCATTTTAGAAATGAAACAATAAGATTAAGAAGAAGTGGCCAGTGAATTAGGAAGACATCCAGGAAAGCAAAGTGAACAAAGTGTTTCAAAGAGAAGAAAGTGGTCATTTGTGAAGATGGCTGCTGAGAGGTGAAGCAAGGGGAGTCCAGAGAAGTGGCTGCTGAACTTGGCAGCATGAAGATCATCAGTGACTTTGACCAGTGAGGGGAGAAAGTGGAGTCAGCTACTTCAGGCAACTTTTCAGGATGTGTTGCTGTGAATGAAGCATAGTAATGGGGAAGAAGCTTCAGGGGCATCATGGAACTGAGAGAGGCTGCTCCTGCTGCTACTTATTTTTTTAAAGGGTGATATCGGAGTGAGTCACTTTTAAAGCTAATTTTGTTAAGAGTGAGAATGACTCTTATTTCAACTGACATGTATGTATCTTCAAATCTAGCTATTGGAAAATTAGGAACTCTCATTAGTGTCGTTTGCAGTATTCATTGTTTGGACCTACTTGGTGTTACCTAAGCAATGCACAATAAGACAAATTTGTAATGATGAAAATAAGACTGATAATTCACTACTAAAAAAAAAGACCATCAGTGATCAAAAGTCACCACTAACTCAAGCCTGTGCTAATGAAACCACCATAAACAGATTGCTTCCCAGCAATTTCAAGACTTTGAATTGTCTGCACTTTCCATTATGCAGTTGGAGCTTCGCAAAGTTGCCAAAATTAGTGGCCGGGCATTTAGGAAAATACTCAGTTACATCCTTTGGTAACCCGTATTGTGTATAATAACTGTTATCAAGGTTACCAGTGAGTAGCTCTTAGACCTGTATAAAAAGAGCTGTTGAAGGAAAGCATTGCCATTGCAAAGAAAGGAGTTACAGTTCACCCACGGGCCAAGGCACTGTGTAAAAGCAGGAGCCCAGAGTTACAGCCATTCCCTCCTGCTGATTCTTAACAATTCTAACAGACGGAAGTGAACATGGATGATCTAAGTAAAGTTTTTAACTAATCTATGGATTTCTATGGCACCTTCTGACATCGTCCCACAGTTATTGGCCAAACCATTGATATTTGCCTGTGAGAATCGGAATAATTTTGGTGTCACCATATAATCCTGCTTTCTTTGTTGTAGCTGTTTCATGAGAGTTTCAGCATCATTTCTTTGCGGGGGTGGGGGGGCAGTGATTGATCATGTTCACGTGAGGCTGCCTTAAAATTCCTGGTTTAGAAAAGAAAGTCAACTATTTAGGAATAGTTCACAAAAGTTGTTAAACCCTCTTCATATGCTTCTGGCTGTGTTTGTGAATGGATTGGTCATTAAATAGGAACCTGCTATTCAAAGTATGACTCAAATCACTGCCAGGAAGCTTCTAGAAATATAGAATATTGCCATCCTCCTTTGCTCACAGGATCAGAATCTACATTTTAACAAGATCTGCTGTTAAGTCATATTCACATTTGGAAGCAAATAAGGAATGAAGATGAGAAGAAGGGGAGGTGGTGGTGTTGCCCTTGTTGGATACAAAGGGATTTTGACATTACAATTTCATTGTTATTTTCTTTAGAAACAACTACAAAGATTACTCCATGGAGTCCAGGCTACACTTCCGAATTCAGGCAGCTCTTCACCTCTGGAAAAAAACTTCCTCCGATTGATCAGAACATGAAGGATGGGGTTTTTCCTCAGTTAGCACTGACATCTGCGATAGACTAGAGCTTGTATTAAAGTAGAAAAGTGATCTCGTGAATGAGAGACAAAAAAATAATTTTATTGTTAATATTTTTTATCATCTGTGTGGTTTACTGTTGGTCTGCGTAAATTTTTTTTTCCTATGAAACGATGTTCAATGTTTAGTACTATCTAGAAAATTCTTATATTTTGCCTCTCCAAAAAGAATTTCATATTAGATTTGAATTGGAGAGTGAAGAAGTCTTTTAAAGGACTCACAGGTACAATCAAGTCTGATTAGATTATTTATTTTTTTTAATGTGGAAATTAATGTTTAAGTAGCAAATGGCTGATAAGTTGAGCCATTTTTAGCTTTGTTGGTCAGAGATATTTTGTTGCCTCCTATTTAAATTTAAGAGGGGAAATAAAAATCACCTACATTCAAAATAGATTACCAATAACCTGAAGTCTCCTGAATAAGACAGGCAGTGGGTGTGAATTAGGGACAGGATAATGTCCTTAATAGGTGGAAGGGAACTGTATCTAGAAAAGATGGTGAAATATAGGTTTTAGGTTTTTTTTTATTCTTCGTGTAAGTTAAAGGTGGTGACATTTTTGAGCAACTATTCTTTTTTTGAATGTACCTAAGTCTATTATAATAAAATTCAAAGAACTCTGTCTAAAGGGAAGAAAAGTCATATTTTAGAAATTATCCTCAACCTTAGCCATGAGAGTCTAAAATACGTACATTGATTATTTTTTTCTATAGGAAGCAAAGTTCCTGCTGCTTTAAATGATATGTAAAATATCAGTAATTTTTATACTCATGATGTTGGTGAGTAAGATCTAATTTTCTAATCTCTTTATCTAGCACTGTGATGGTTCCTTGTAAATATCTGGACTGTGCTTCGTCCTTTAACTGGGAAACACAATCAGGGCAGAATGTGGGGAAGAGCCTGGCTTAGCAGTTACTGGGGTGACCCTTGAGGAGCCCCCCTATTCTCTGCGTCAGCATATTTTCCTCATCTATGAAATGGAAAAAGAACAGATGACTTTTCAAGGTCTCTTTCAGGTTTTTAAATGTGCGTCTGTGTATTAGGCATTTTCTGCAAACAGTGTCAAACTGTTTAACTCAAACTATTACCACAAAGTGCGTGTCTTACTCCACAGTCCTGTCTACCCCCCCACTGCCAAGTGTTGGGGTTAATGACAGGATTGCATCCAGGGCGAGGAAAAATACTTCATGGATCCATAAATCAGGGTTTGGTCCCATTTCTGTTCTATTTTGAAGAGTAACTTATGGAAACCTCTGCAGTTTAGCAGAACAGCCCCAGATTGGGCGCCTGGAGCCCACCTCTGCTAGTCGGTACTTCCTTGACGTGGACTAAGTCATTCTTCCTCGACTCCGTTTCCCCAGTGGGGATGGCAACACACTGCTTGGTGCTCGTGGCGGCTCAGTTAGATAATGCATATGATAGCTTTTTGTAAACTGTGAAAGGCCATGTGAGTATATGAGTTGCTGTAATAATTATGGATTTTATGCACTGATAATAATATCAACACAAAAATATTGGCCGACTTTGTGGTCTCTGATGTAAAATGAAGGAAGTGCAGAAATTCAAACACCTTTAAATTTATTCATGTGTTTGGCCCTGACAATAACCCAGATTATGAATTTGCTCCTTGCTGTTCATTCCCTGCTACACGTGTCTATGCCCAGCAGGTATTTTGGTCTTGTTTTCTTTAAGGTACTAATTCTTGACCAATACTAAGGATATGTTTCCAGTGGAAGATGATTAATACAACTTGAGTCAGAGAACTAGTCCTTCAGACAGCATGGTGGGAGCTCTCGCTATGTGCTATTAATATGAATTACGTAGCTTTATTTTAAGTCCAGACAAGAGGAAATAAAATGAACGGTTATTACCATATCAGCAGTGGAAATACATTTAATAATTATTTTGTATACAACTTGAGAAATAGTAAACAATTTCCTTAGAAGAGCTTTGGTAGCATTACTTTTTAAAAGTACAAACACCCATATTGTTTTTGTGAGAACCTGCAGGTCAGAGCGGAAGTCAGTAAAAACTTATCTTTCTGGTATAATTTGAAAACAATATAAGCTATGGTGTTTATTTTTATTTTACTTTAACTCTGCATTACCAAACAAATATAAAAGAAATTCCTATCTCTCATTAGAATTGTTCCTCTATTTTTTTCTTATTTTGTTCTTATTTTTACTTCCTATTCTTTTTATTTAAATTCAATTAACAAGCCTATAGAACATCATTAGTTTCAGATGTAGTTCAGTAATTTATCAGTCGCACATAACACCCAGTGCTCATCACCTTAATGTTCATCACCCAGTTACCCCCTCCCCTCACCCACCTCCCCTCCAGCAACCCTGTTTCTTTCCCATAGTTAAGAGTCTCTCACGGTTTGTCTCCCTCTCTGATTTCTTCCCATTCCATTTTCCCCTCCCTTCCCCTATGATCCTCTGCGCTGTTTCGTGTGAGTGAAACCTCATGATAATTGTCTTTCTCTGATTGTCCTGTTCTTTTTATAGTTAACTGTTAATATGGATGATCTATCCATTGACTGTGTAATTGTTGTAATATCATTAACACTACAAATATTTATCTGTCTCCTGGCCTGTTGACGATGCCCTGGTGATGCCACTTTCATGGCGTCAGCTAATACTGCATTTTTGGAGTGACTTTGGATCCAGGGTGCTTTGTGAAGAATGAGTGCTGAAGTGACAATGTTTTATCTAATGTTTTGAGGGGCATATGTGATGGGTTTGGGCTGCCAATATGTCTGACAGTTTGTGCAATTTGTGTAGTTTTGGTATAATTTTCTTTTCTTTTTTTTAAATGGAGAGCCAGGGTTCTGATTAGTGCTGTATAAATTTTAAGACTCAAGCAAAGGTTCTGCTTTGTAGGATCAGTGACAAGGAAGGCATGACTTCCGCTTGATAATTAATGGAAGATTAACTATATCAACTCCTATGTGGACATATATTTTAATGTTTCTGTGCTTCTCCTGGATACAGGAAGGTCTCAAGTTACATAGGAAAAGGAAGCTCATTGATTCTGTTTTCTCTACAAGTGGGTAGAAGCTTTAGAGAGGTGAATTCCAAATTAATCAGCATCAAGAAAGATTTTTTAATCATTGAAGCAATCTAAGTATATTGTCTTTGGCCAAGTAGGCAGGTTAGCAGAGCTATGTGACTGTCGTTCCTACCTGGCCTGGGAACTTACAGTTGAACTTTGAGGTTCCTCTATGAGTCTTTGATAAGGGCTTCAAATCAGTGGGATGTGTATAAAGAAGAAGGTTTACCCCCTTTTGAAGACAATCGAGTATTTCTCCTTTTGAAGCTGCTGTAAGCGTAGTTACATTGTGATAGGCACTAATAGTCACTATGGTCGTTATGATGCTACTTCTCATCCTTCCTTTAAAGTGACTGAAAATAATAATTGAAAAGATTTTTGTGACTAACAGAAAGATTTTTGGAATTACTCTGATTAATCCTTCATTGATTTTTCTTTTTACGTATTTCTGTTTTTCTCCTATTCTCTCCATCTTTATCAATCATAAATACAAATGCATTTAGTTAAAATGAGTTAATGAAGACTCTAGTGATTGTTTAGATGCCCTAAGATTTTGTGATTCATAGGGCCTGGAATGAGTCTTGGGAAATTATCTCCTCCCCCACACCCAACCTCTTCAGTCCTGCTCTGTCCGGTCTCGTGGCCACTGGCCACATGGGACAATTGAGCACTTGAAACATGGCTAATGGCATGTGGGTTGGAATGATGCTGAGTGTCAGGGAGTGCTCATTTATGTGTGCTGCAGGTCTGTTTAAAGAAAAGGCCTCCCAAAAGCATGCTTCCTGGAGTTGCTATCTACTATGATCACCCAACCACCATAGTTGTATTCTCAGTTCTGGTTCAAATATGTATCTGTGAGGTTTGCTTTTTTCTGTTCAAGTGCCCATAAACTTTCATTTCATCATTTTATTCTGCAGATGATCAAGGTCATCTTTTTTTTTTTTAAGATTTTATTTATTTATTTGACAGAGATAGAGACAGCCAGCGAGAGAGGGAACACAAGCAGGGGGAGTGGGAGAGGAAGAAGCAGGCTCATAGCGGAGGAGCCTGATGTGCGGCTTGATCCCATAACGCTGGGATCACGCCCTGAGCCGAAGGCAGACGCTCAACCGCTGCGCCACCCAGGCGCCCCGATCAAGGTCATCTTTGATCACTCACTCTCCCACAGCTCCTTAAATACTAGACTGAGACCTTATTTTTAACATTGTTATTTTAATCTGATTTTACAAACATTTGTCGCTTTTTCAGATGCAACAGCACAAACAATTAGAGTTGTAGAGTGATTCACCTTTGAGATGTTAGTAGGTTTTATGATTAAAATTATATATATATAAAGTAGGCTCCACACCCAGCATGGGTCCCAACGTGGGGCTTGAACTCATGACCCTGAGATCAAGACCCGAGCTGAAATCAAGAGCCAGACGCTTACCTGACTGAGCCACCCAGGCACCCCTAAAATAATATTTTCTAAGGTTAACATTATTCTGAAGAATTTGGTGTCTCAGCTATGCCAATATGACTATTTAAGGAATATTAGTCACTAGCTACCCACTTATGATTTGGCAGATAGTTTTTTTAAAGTTATATACTTTAAGCCTTTTGCTGCCTATTATTAGTATTTTTAATGTGTGTGATATACTTAAATTATATGTGTTCATGTAATTGACATTTTTAATCTCTGTAGACATGTCTAGATCAGATAGGCAAGTAGATAGAAAATAACTTATAAATATGAAATAGACAATGTTTTATCCTGCTCTTTCAGAAAGAGTGCAGGATTTTCTCCAAATTGTCTCCCCTCCTGTAGACCAGTTATTTATATATTTTTCTTTACGTATTCGATTGCTTGTTTGAAACCCTGTTCCCACTTCCCATTGTTGATAGCTTTGTCTTTTTTATATCTGCTGTCAGATTTAGTTACTTCAGATTATTGAACTTGAAATGTAAGGAAGGATGCATCAGAATTTATCATGAGGGAGAATACCTTCTCTGTTGAGCAGTTGCTATCTGATTTTGATGGCATGGAAGTCCATTCCAATCCGTTCATGACTTGAAAACGGCAGAAAGAAATGATGCAAGGACTGTTTAGTGGATTCAGAAGGCTGAGCAGGTTCTTGGCCTGATCCGTCCTAAAGGGCTGGTGCATCTAGCTTCGGTGGAAGTCTAACCCCCATTCTGTCCCATTTATAAATATATCAGATGGTAATACTGTAACCCGACCTTGCATGGAAAAATCCAAGCAGCCGCCTCACTGTATTTAATAAAGAATTCATACAGATGCCTACAGATCAGGTATTTAATAGGAAATCTCAAGGTACTTTGAAGTATAATGCTAAACTTTATGAAGTAAAACTTGTATGTTAATCCAGTAGTTCTTAGAAACACACAGTTTAAGTGATGAATGTAAGGGATGCTGGCATATCCCAGTGGGAGCTTTGGTTTTATTGCTACTTAATATTTTCTAGTAATTTTGTTTTAATTATTAGTAGTCTATTGAACACTATTAGGAAAAGAAAAAGTTGGGTCTCAGTGTAACAGAACTGATAGCCAGAGAAATTGGATACGTGAACATATTAGAGAATACTGCTTATCATTTCAGTTTTAAAGGAATTCTGTTATTTTGAGATGCTGGAAGGTCTTCCTCAATTTGAAGGGATGTGACTCCCTGCTTGGGAAATCATACAGACATCCTAATTCATTCTTGTCTTTATTGGAACCAAGTGTCCAGGTTAGTAAATTAGTTTAAACAATTTTCATTAATTACTTCACTTTTTACCTGAAATGATTTTACTCTTCATAGTGGACTGTTGCTTTTTATACAGTGATTCATTTTTTAAGGATATACTTTACATGAAAAGAAAGATTATGGTAAACATAAATCTTAGGCTGTTGATTTAATGGCTGAAGAAAGCAGTACTGTTGGGTACTTTGATTTGCAAAAGGAGAGCACACGTGTTCCACTGATATGTGCTGTCCAGAAAAATGACTTCATTCCGAACCAGTATGTCGCATTCTCATGTTGTCTAAGGGAAAATTTTTTTATAAGTAGGTAGTTTATTATTTATTCTTTTTTTCCCTTTGCTAACTGTTGACATCCAAACACCCAAATGAATACCAGCTGAGGCATTTATATGCTAGTGTTTTAAATATTTATTTGCAAATATTCATAGAACTCTTGAATTTTTTGATGCAAGTTGCTAAATCAGATGTAAAGGTAAAATATATATTTAATAAGTGAGAAGTATTATTTTATTACTGAAATTTATTTCTAAAGCAAATTTATTTTGTAGGTATTTCACTTGGGAAATTTTGCTTTGCCTTAAAACACAAACAAAATAAACCTGTCTTGTGGTCTGCTTATCTAAAAACCCTTAATGTTACCATGCCATGTAGGTGGATTTTGAAATTCTTTGAAAATGTGTATTTTTCACTTTCATTTGGATTAAACAAAAGTAGTTAGAGGTCATAGACTTTGTAAATCAGTGTGTGGTTTCTTGTTGACTCATCAAAGCTACCTGTATGTACTTTGTAATTCAATGATTTATTAGTAAAAATTGCCAACATTTTCTGTCCCTCATTCTCTTCTCATTACACTTGAACTTGGTTTCCTATCTTTTCCATTCCCAGTGGTCACAGTTTTACAGAGCAAGACATTTTTAGAAATTGAAGATGTGTGAGTTCTATGTAAGATGAATGTGTTAGTAGCATCCATCTGCTGATCAAATAGGCATTGGATCTGGTACCAGAAAGTGAAATAGATTGTAGCTATAAAAGCATTTTATCAATATAAGTCGGGAAGAAAGAAGAAAACTGTGAACTTCTGATATTTTTAATATAAAAACTGTGTTCCCAATGCGTATTTGCTTGCTGATTTTGTGTTAATGTTATCACCTATGATTTGTAAGCTAATGCTGATATGACATCCACATTTTCAACATGAAGACAACAGTTCCTGTAGCATATTTTTAACATTAAGACATTTTTGAAAACAGATGTCATCTTAGAAGTTGTATTTTTAAGTGCAAATAAATCATCCCAACTTGAAAGTCAACATGCTTTATTTTTCATTCTTCAGTATTACAGAATACCCTGCATTATTACCCTGCATTATTAGCTGTATGTGTAAGTTGCCAGGTATTCCCGGAATTCGGTATTCTTGTATTGCTACAACTCATTTACCTACAACATGCAATTGAATTGTTATATTGTTACTTAAGTAAATTCCACTTGATGAAATTAGTCTTATTGTGGTTGGTCTACACCAACACAACATCTGTTATGCTGGTGTCTAATTGTAGTGTGATGTGCACTTAACTTTTTGTTTCTTGGTAAGACTTTCTAAAACCTTTTCAGACAAATGGGAAAGTCTCTCTTTCTGCCATGTTCTTGACTGAGCAGTGGGCATGAAGAGATAAATGGGATGGCACAGTTATCTTGAGGGAGGATTACCTTGTCTTTCATCTTTTTAGAATCGATTTCATAGTTTAGAGATTTAGATTAGGTGCTAATATGTTCAGTTTAAGGAGGAATCTTTAGCATTCAGTGTAACAGTGGGAAAAAATTGGCCTCTGAGAATCAGGAGGTCTGTGTTTGAAGCTGGACTTGGCTGGGTAGTGCCATGTGATCCTCTTCCCCAACAAGTTCACTTCTCTGAACTTTGCCTAACCCCTCTGTAGAATGGGGACAATTTCACCACCTCATTCAGCTTCAGGGAAGATCAAACGAGGTATATAAGAATCACCAACAGGTAACCTAGCATAAAATGCTTTCTTCTACTCCCCTGGATGAGTTAGGGTAAGCTAACATCTGTCACAAAGCAGGTTGTTCCTGCCAGCGCGTGACTTTTCATGTTGTGATTCAGTAACCCATGTTCTTTGTCTTGTGGCTCTTCTGTCTTCAATGCATGGCTGCTAAGGTCACTCTGTCCTTTTGCATCAAGCTGCGAAAGGGGAAAAAGCATGGAGGGTTGTGTGAAGGAGGTAATGCATATGATCTGTTCATATTCCATTGGCTAGAGCTCAGTCATCTCACTTCACCTAATGATGAAAGAGGCAGAGAAATGTAGTCTGTGGGCTCAGGGAAAAAGAGGAAATGGTTATGGCCAACAGTTGGCTTGTCTCTGCTACATTCCCATTTGTGCTGCATCCACCATGGTTCTCACAGTGTGTCCCAGGCTTTCACATTTGTCTTTTTCGTTGTTGTTCTTTGGCATAAGGGGCTTGATAAATTTGGGGATGCATTAGTTATAACTCTTTGGATGGGAATAAAATCAACTTGAGCTAGTTTAAAAACAAAAACTCGAGGAAGCATCTGTTAAGTGGGTAAAGGGCGTCTTGTGGAACTCAGGGACAGGAATGTGAGAGATCCTCAGGAAGCATTTGAATTCAGATTTAAAAAGCTTTAGAGACCATTTTTACTCTGTCTCCTGTGCATCTGCTTCCTTCCCAGCGGATGAGCCTCTGCTCCTGGTTCCTAGGCTACGTCATGGGAAGAAAATGACCACAACACCGCCATGTGTTTCTGTCATGCCCCTTCTCTGTTTCGGGCCAGTGAGGGATCCACTCCACATTGTCCTCATACAGGGCCCTGGGCTGCTGGAGTCTCCACTCTGCCAGGAGAGGGAAAGAGAGCATGGTATACATGAATTGGCTCTTAGAGCTTCTACCCAGAAGTGACATAGTTCATATTCAAAGCAAATCCCAGAGTTTTACCACCTTCAGCTGGGGAGGAAACACAATGCTATGATGTGCCTGGAAGAAGTACCAGAAATGTTGGTGAACAGCACTTATGACTGCCGTAATCTAGATATTTGGCTTATTCTCCTTCCTTCCTTCACACAAAATATACTCACTTCAGCCTGGAGGGAGATACTCCCCAAATCCCATCCAGTCATGGCATCTCCATGAAATACCCTGTAGTCTATTTCAAGTCCAAATGTGGCTCCCATTGATCTGGTGACCATGAACTAAAATGTTACTTGCCCTCTACACACAACTTACATAGTAGTTGAGCAGGGGCAGGATAACCCCAATAAAAACTCCCACTCCGAATGGAAAAGTGAAGCATGGCAAACACATAGCCAACATTGGTCTGTTACAGTTTTAAAATCCCATATTTTGAGCCTCCTGACTGTGCGAATGGAGAATGCTTCTCGATTAGACCTTGATCACATTTCCTGGCAGTATCACCCTTGTCCATTGTTCTCTGTAGCATCCGGCTTCACCTCCTGAAAGAGTCTTTATTTTTCCATAATGTCTTAGGCCACATCTCAAGTGGTTATCAGGGAAATTGCCCTCCTGAGGAAGTGAGCAACTTTCTCAGAACATTTCCTGCCTCGTGATGAGGCCAAGGGATCATTTTAAGTCACAAAGTCTCATCTCTTTCAGGGCTGGTGGTTCTTTGGCAACACAGTTCTCCAAAAAATTTAGTCTGTTTTTTGTCTATTTGATTCAGTGTCATATACCAGATAACCACACCACAGTATTTCTAAGATGCCACTTTTCATTCCCATGTCCAACCTCCCTTGACTTAAGTGACTAAACTTAATATTGACTTGAGTCAATACCACCTCTGGAATCAATTTCTGTATTAATCCGAATGGGCTAGGCTATGCTTTAGTAATAACCCCCATATCTCAGCAGCTTAAAATAACAATACTTTATTTCTTGCTCTTGCTATACGTGTGTGTCAGGTCAATAGAGCACCCTGTTCCACGTTGTGGAGGCCATTGGAACCTCCACTATCCGGAATGATGCTCGTCACCGTGGCAAAGAAAAAGGAATCTGGCTTTTTCTGGTTTGTTTTAAATGCCTTTATTGAGGTATACTTTAAATACCATCAAGGTTACTCCTTTTAAGTATACAAGTCTAGATTTAGGGAATGTATACTTTTGTGCAGCCATGACCATGGCTGAGCTTTGGAACACTGCCTTCACCTCAGAAAGTTTCCTCTTGCCTCTTTGCCGTCAGTCTCCACTCCGGATTCCCTGGCCCTGGACAAACACTGACCTTTTGTCTCTATAGTGTTGCCTTTAAATAAAATTTATGTAAGTGGAATCATCCTATATATAGTCTGTGGTTTCTGGCTTCTTCCCCTTAATGTAATGCTTTGGACATTCATCCATGTTGTTGAATATAATTGTACTTCATTTTTATTGTCGAATTGTATTCCATTGTATGAATATACCCTATATTGGTTATCCATTCACCAGTTGAACATTCACGTACATGTCTTTGTGTGGACATATGTTTTCATTTCTGTTGGGTAGATACCCAGGAGTGGAATTCCTGAAGTATATGTTTAACTTTGTTGAAAATTTCCTATCTTTCAAATGGGCAGTACCATTTTGCATTCCCACCAGCAACGTAGGCAGGCTCCCATTTCCATATCCTCAAATGCTCTATGGTGCTAGTCTTTATTTTAACAGTCTGGTATGTGTGAAGTGGTATCTGTTGGGGTTTTGATGCATATTTTTTAAAATTGAGATATAATTCACATAACAAAATTCACTATTTTAAAGCACAAAATTAAGTGTATACAATTCAGTGTATTTTTTAGTGTAGTTATATGTCATACAACCATCAGCACTATCAAGTCCAGAACATTTCCATCCAGAACATTTTCATCACTCTAAAAGAAGCCCTGTACCCACTAGCGGTCCACTCTGATTCCCTCCTCCTCCCATCCCCTAGCAACCACTAATCTAGTTTCTGTCTGTGTGGATTTGCCTGTTCTGGACATTTCATATGAATGGAGTCCTATAAATAAATGGCCTTTTGTGTCTGGCTTCTTTTATTTAGCATAATGTTTTCAAGTTCCATCCATGATGTAGCATGTATCAGTACTTGATTCCTTTTTATG
Source organism: Ursus maritimus (assembly GCF_017311325.1). NCBI lineage: Eukaryota > Metazoa > Chordata > Mammalia > Carnivora > Ursidae > Ursus > Ursus maritimus. The sequence goes on along the minus strand of NW_024424119.1, from coordinate 8,791,378 downwards.
GCTGAACAACATTCTATTGTATCACTTCCATACTGTCTTTGTTTACCAGCTGAGGGACATTTAGGATATTTCCACTTTTAAGCTATTATGAATAATGCTGCTATGAACATTCATGTATGAGTTTTTGTGCATACATATGGTTTCAATTTTCTAAGGTATGTACCTAGAAGTGGAATTGCTGGGTCATATGTAATTGTACATCTAACTTTTTTTTTCTTTTTTAGATTTTATTTATTTGAGAGAGAGAGAGCACGAGAGGGGAGGGAGGGGCACAGGGAGAGGGAGAAGCAGACACACTGCTGAGTAGGGAGCCAGATGCATGGCTTGATCTCAGGACCTGGAGATCATGACCTGAGCTGAAGACAGATGCTTAACCAACTGAGCCACGCAGGTGCCCCTGTACATTTGACTTTTTGAGGAATTGCCAAACTATTTCCAAAGTAGCCATACTGCTACTACATTCCCACAATCAACCTATGAAGGTTCCAGTTCTTTACATCTTCACTAATTCCTTAATTGATTTTTGATTATAGCAATCCTAGTGGTATCACATAACAACTTTGATTTGCATTTCTCTAATGTCTAATGATTTTGGGCATTCTTTCATATGTTTATTGGCTATTTATATATCTTCATTGGAGAGAAATATCCATTCAAATTCTTCACTCATTTTTTTAAAGATTTTATTTATTTTAGAAAGAGAGCTTGCATGTGAGTGGGGGGAGGGGCAGAGGGAGAGAGAATCCTTTTTTTTTTTTTTTATAGTGATTTTTTATTATATTATGTTAGTCACCATACAGTACATCCCCGGTTTCCGATGTAAGGCTCGATGATTCATTAGTTGTGTATAACACCCAGTGCACCATGTAATACGTGCCCTCCTTACTACCCATCACCGGCCTATCCCATTCCCCCACCCCCCTCCCCTCTGTGGCCCTCAGTTTGTTTCTCATAGTCCATAGTCAGGGAGAGAGAATCTTAAGCAGACTCCGTGGGGCACAATCTCATGACACTGAGATTGTGATCTGAGCTGAAAGCAAGAGTTGGGCACTTAACCGACTGAGCCACCCAGGCGCCCCAATTCTTTACTCGTTTTTAAATTTTGTTGTCTCTGTATCGTTTCGTGGTAAGAGTTCTTCGTTTATCCTGGATACTAGACCTTTGTCCAATACAGGCACACCTTGTTTTGTTGTGCTTCACTTTCTTGCACTTCACAGGTACTATGTTTTTTACTAATTGAAGGTTTGTGGCAACCCTGCATTGAATAAGTCTCTTGGCGCCATTTTCCCATCACTATTTGCTCACTTTGTGTCACATTTGGTAGCACTCTCAGTATTTCAAACTTTTCCGTTATTTTGTTTGTCATGGTGATCTATAATCAGTAATCTTTACTGTTACTATAGTAATTGTTTTGGGGTGTCACAATCCCACCCATATAAGATAACAAACTTAATGTTGTGTGCGCTCTGACTGCTCCACCTACTGGCTGTTCCCCATCTCTTTCCCTCTCCTCAGGCCTCCCTATTACCTGTTACACAATGATGCTGAAATGAAGCCAATTAATAACCCTACAGTGGCCTCTAAGTGTTCAAGTCAAAGGGAGAGTCACACGTCTCTCACTTTAAATCAAAAGCTAGAAACAATGAAGCTTAGTGAGGGAGGCATATCAAAAGCCAAGATAAGCTGGAAGCTAGGCCTCTTCTGCCAAACAGCCAAGTTGTGAATGCAAAGGAGAAGTTCTTGAAGGAAATTAAAAGTGCTACTCCGGTGAACACACAAATGATAAAATGAAACAGCCCTACTGCTGAGATGGTGAAGGTTTCAGTGGTCTGGATAGAAGATCAAGGCAGGCACAACATTCCCTTCCACCAGAGCCTAATCCAGAGCAAGGCCTTAACTCTCTTCAATTTCGTGAAGGCTGAGAGAGGTGAGGGAGCTGCAGAAGGAAAGTTGGAAGCTGGCAGAGGTTGGTTCATGAGGTCATGAGGTTGAAGGAAAGAAGCCATCTCCATGACATAAAAGTTCAAAATGAAGCAGCAAGTTCTCCAGAAGATCAGGCTAAAATCATTCATGAAGGTGGCTCCACTAAGCAATAGATTTCAGTGTAGACCAAACAGCCTTCTGTTGGAAGAAGATGCCATGTAGGACTTTCATAGCTGGAGAGGAGAAGTCGATGCCTGGCTTCAACGTTTCAAAGGACAGGCTGACCCTCTTAATAGGGGCTAATGCTGCTGATGACTTTACATTGAAACCAATGTAAAGTCATCATTTGGAAAACCCTAAGGCCCTTAAGCGTTATGCTGAATCTACTCTGCCTGTGCTCTGTAAATGGGACAACAAAGTCTGGATGGCAGCACATGTGTTCACGACATGGTTTACTGAATATTGTCAGCCCACTGTTGAGACCTGCTGCTCAGAAAAAAAGATGCCTTTCAAAATATGACTGCTCATTAACAATACATCTGGTCACCCAAGAGCTCTGATGGAGAGGTACAATGAGATTGCTAATACAGCATCCACTCTGTAGTCTATAGATCAAGAAATCATTTTGACTTTCAAATCTTACTATTTAAGAGATACATTTTGTAAAAAGGCTATAGGTGCCATAGCTAGTGATTCCTCTGATGGATCTGGGAAAGTAAATTGAAAACCTAGGAAGAAGTCACCATTTTAAATGCCATTAAGAGCACTCATGATTCATGGAAAGAGATCAAAATATCAACGTGAACAAGAGTTTGGAAGAAGTGGATTCTGATTCTCACGGATGACTTCGAGGTGCTCAAGATTTCAGAGGAGGGAGTTAACTAGCAGATATGGTACAAAGAGAAAGGGATCGCGAATAATTAGAAGTGGGGCCTGAAGATGTGATTGAATTGATGCAATTTCACGTTGTTTTTTTTTAAAGAGAGAGAGATGGGGGCAGTGGAGGGGCAGCGGGAGAGGGAGAAAGAGAATCTTAAGCAGGCTCCATGCCCAGCACATGAGCCTGATGCAGGACTCAATTTTACTACCCTGAGATCGTGACCTGAGCTGAAATTAAGAGTCAGAGGCTTAGCTGACTGACACATCCAGGTGCCCCTTATGACAAAATTTTAATGACTGAGGAGTTGCTTCCTATGGATGAGCAAAGAAAGTGTTTTCTTAAGACGGAATCTACTTCTGGTGAAGATGCTGTGAAGATTGTTAAAATGACAAGAAAGGACTTAGAATATTGCATAACCTTGGTGAGGCAGCAGCAAGGTTTGAGAGGATTGTCCAATTTTGAAAGAAGTTCTACTATGACTAAAATGCTATCAAGCAGCGTGGCGGGGCATCTGGGTGGCTCAGTCGGTTAAGCATCTCCTTGACTCAGGTCCTGGGATCGAGCCCCACGTCAGGCTTCCTGCTCAGTGAGAAGCCTTCTTCTCCCTCTCTCTCCGCCTGCTGCTCCCCCTGCTTGTGCGCTCACGCTCTCTCTCTGTCAAATAAAGAATAAAACCTTAAAAAAAACCAGCATCGCATACTACGGAGAAATTGTTCATGAAAGGAAGAGTCAATCCATGAGGCAAACTTCATTGTTGTCTTATTTGAAGAAGTTGCCACAGCCACCCCAACCGTCAGCAGCCATCACTCCGATCAGTCAGCCGGCATCAGGATCGAGGCAAGACCTCTACCCGCAAAGATTACGACTCTGAATCTCAGAGGATGGTTAGCATTTTTCAGCAATCAAGTAGTTTTTAATTAAGGTATGTACATTGCTTTTTTAGACATAATGCTATTGCACACTTTAAATAGACGACGGTACAGTGTAAATGTAACTTTTATATGCCCTGGGAACCAAAAAAAAAAAATTGACTTGCCTTATTGCAGTGGTCTGGAACTGAATCTCTAAGATCTGCAAGGTCTGCCTGTATATGATTTGCAAGTATTTTCTCCCATTCTGGGAGTTGTCTTTTCATTTTTTTGATAGTGTCTTTTGACACACATCTGAGGTGCGGTTTATCTTTTTTTTTTTTTTTTTAGGCTGCTTGTGATTTTGGTGTCCTATCTAAAAAACCATTGCCTAATTCAAGGTCACACAGGCTTACTCCTGTGTTTTCTTCTAAGTGTTTTACAATTGTAGCTGTTACATTTAGGTCTTCGATCCATTTTGAGTGGATTTTTGTGTATGATGTGACGTCGAGGTTCACCTTCATTCTTTTGCATGTGAGCATCCAATGATCCCATAACCATTTGTTAAAAAGCACACTGGCCTTTATAGCTTTCACCCACATCTTTCACCTGCATCATTTCCATTCATGTTTCATTGTCCTAAGCATGTCATGTGGTTACGCTCAGCTTCAAGGGGACGAGGAAGTACATTTCTACCACACATGTCCTTAGTTTTAAATTTACATGTTACATTTCCAGCTACACGAGATGACTCCCTTTTTCAGTGTAAGTTCCAAGTCCTTGCGGGGAGAAGGAGGGTTATTGGTCTAGCTTGGGAGAGGTTCTGACCCTCCCCTCAAATAACTGTGACCAGGGGAACAGGCTCATTTGGAACAAACGAGGCTGCTGAAAGTTTATCCTCATTGAGTGATGAATGGGATAGTTAAGGGGAAGGGATCATTATGGAGTTAGACTTACTTGACTTTGTCTATCTCAAATATTGTCTGTGAGTTTGAATCTAATTCCGATTTAGATTGTTTGGAAATTGATCTACAAGTATGTGTTCCCTGATTGTACTTTTGTTTGGCCAGTAATTTATTGAGTTCCTGCTATGCCTTTTAGTCACTGTTCCAGGCACTTGGGAAATACTAGTGAGTAAAACAGATTTCTGCCTTCATGGAGATTATATTCTAGTGCGATGAGGCAAACAAACAGTAAATGTGATAACTAAGTTACATAACATGGGGATTGACAATTTAACGCCTAAGGCCAGCTGTCTATTTTGTAAATAAAGTGTTACTAGGACATGGCCACGCCCGTTCATGTGTGTATTACCCATGGCTGCTTTGCCACGACAGTGGCAGACTTCACTAGGGATCTTCCTTGACTTACAATGGGATGACACCTAATAAACCCAGTGTAAGTGGAAAATACCCTAAGTCAAAAATGCATTTAATTCACCTAACCTGCCAAACACTATAGCTTAGCCTAGCCCACCTTACACATGCTAGGAACACTTGCATTACCCTACAGTTGGACAAAATCATCTAACACAAAACCCGTTTTATGATGAAGTATTGAACATCTCATGTAATGCATACTGAAAGCAGAAAGCAGAATGGCTGTATAGGTACCAAACGGTTGTGAGTTCTCAGTTGTTGACCTTCATGATCACGTGGCTGACTGGAGCTGCGGCTCACTGTCACTGCCCAGCATCACGAGAGAGTCTCATACTGCATTACCGCTAGCCTGGGGAGAGATCAAAATTTAAAATTCCAAGTACAGTTTATACTGAAGACTCATTGCTTTTGTTCCATTGTAAACTAAAAAAATTGTAAATCGAACTTTCGTAAGTTGGGAGCCCTCTGTAGTTGCAAGAGAGAACTTTAGGCCCACAGACTTAAAATATTTATTATTTGGCCTTCAAGAAAATATTCGCTGACCCTCTATATAGTACATAGAAGGTGATATGTGCAGGGAAGCAAAGAAAAAATAGAGCCAAGTAAAGAGAACTGGGAATGTTGAGGAAGGAAGGAGGGTCAGGTGCAATTTTAAATGAGGTGGTTAGAGCCGGCCCCATTGAGAAGGTGAAATTAGAGCAAAGACTTGGCAAAGAGGAAGGAGCCAACTAGATATCTGGGGAAAGGGTATTTCAGGCAGAAAACAAAAGCCAGTAGAAAGGCCTTAAGAAAGGAGTGTGTCAAATGCAATCAAAGAAGAGGGAGCAGACCGTGTGGCTGAGCTGAAGTGAGTGAGGGGATAATAGTAAGAGATGGGTTGGATGGGTGTCTGGGACGGAGGGGCTGAGATTTTCCTCTATTTGCAAGCTGACAAATTTAGCCTACACAGTTTTGTGGATTCTGGCAGAAGGCATGAGACTCCTGAGTCAGAGACCAAAACCCTTATTATTCGTGGCACGGCAAGAAGCATGACAGCAGCATATTTCCATCAGTTCCCCTTCCTCCGAGTCCCAGGGAGGCAATGTGCGGCCCCCAGGTGGATGCGACGTACCGGAGTCTCTCATAATGGACTGCAAGCAAACCTGCCTACCCTTTGCATGGAGGGAGATATGATCTTTGTCACACTGGATAGCAAGCAAACTGCTCTCAGCTCTGGAAGGAGATGCTGTATTTTTCCAAAGCTGCTTGCTAGCCACACATTTTTGAAAAGATTGTCTGGAACAAAGTGTTTCTTCTTGAAAGATGTGCAGAAAAGCAAGAGACCCATGGAGAATTGTCTCCCACTGGTAGGGTTATAAGGTACCTTCATGAGGTAATGGGGCCATTTAAAGAACTTTGGCTTTTATCCTGACTGAAATGAGGGGCCGCTGTAGAGTTTTTGGCAAAGGAGTGCTGTGAGCTGACTTATGATTTGAAAAGATTACTCTGGCTGCCACTTTGAGAATAGGGTGAGGTGGATAAGGGCAGAAGCAGAGAGGGGGGGGGGGGGGGGGGGTTGCAGTGATGCAGACAAGAGGTAATGGTGGCTCAGCCACAGCAACTTCTTGCGAAGACAAGGGAAATGAGCAAAAATGAATTTTTGGGACTTCATCAGGATAAAAAGCTTTTGCACAGCAAAGGAAACAATCAACAAAACTAAAGGCAGCCTACAGAATGGGAGAAGATATTCGCAAATGACATATCAGATAAAGGGCTAGTATCTGAAATCTATAAAGAACTTATCAAACTCAACACCCCCAAACCAAAAAATCCAGTCAAGAAATGGGCAGAAGACATGAACAGACATTTCTCCAAAGGAGACATACAAATGACTAACAGACACATGAAAAAGTACTCACCATTACATGGCATCAGGGAAATACAAATCAAAACCACAATGAGATACCACCTCACAGCAGTTAGAATGGCTAAAATTAACAAGTCAGGAAACAACAAATGTTGGCGAGGATGTGGAGAAAGGGGAACCCCTTTGCAGTGTTGGGGGGAATGCAAACTGGTGCAGTCACTCTGGAAAACAGTATGGAACAGTATGGGGAGGGGTTTGGGTTGAGATAAGTTAAAAATAGAACTGCTCTACGAGCCAGCAATTGCACTACTAGGTATTTATGCAAAGGATACAAACATAGTGATTCGAAGGGGCACATACATCCCAATGTTTATAGCAGCAATGTCCACAATAGCCAAGCTATGGAAAGAGCCCAGATGTCCATTGACAGATGAATGGATAAAGAAGATGTGGTGTATATATATAATGGTATATTACTCAGCCATCAAAAAGAAATGAGATCTTGTCATTTGCAATGACATGGATGGACTTAGAGGGTATTATGCTCAGCAAAATAAGTTAGAGAAAGACAAATATCATATGATTTCACTCATGGGGAATTTAAGAAACAAAACTGATGAACATAGGGGAAGGGGAGGAAAAATAAAATAAGATGAAAACTGAGAGGGAGGCAAACCATGAGAGACTCTTAACTAAAGGAAACAAACAGGGTTGCTGGAGGGGAGATGGGTGGGGATGGGGTGGCTGGGTGATGGGCATTAAGGAGGGCACTTGATGGAATGAGCACTGGGTGTTGTATGCAGCTGATGAATCATGAAATTCTACCCCTGAAACTCATAATATAGTATATGTTAATTAAATTGAATTTAAATAAAAAATTTAAAAAAAAAAGGTGATGGTGGCTCAGACCAGAGTGTGATGTTTTGGGTTTGGGCTTGGTCGACTGGAAGGATGTAGTTGCCTCAACCATCTGAGATGGGGAAAGTGACAGAGGAAGGAGATTTGGGGGGATACTCAGAAATCAGTTTTGGACAGAATGAATTTGGGGTGTCGATTAGGCATTCTGATATCGAGGGGGCAGTTGGTTAAGGGACTGTGGAATTTAGGGGAGGGGTTTGGGTTGAGATAATAAATTAGGAGCTCTCGGCACACAGCTGGCATCGAAAGCCAGGGGACCAGAGACTTTTAAAACGAAGGTTCAGGGAGTGACCATGATAGTTCACCAACAATTATGATTTGGGGTGAATTATATGCTCTGCTCACCCTCAAAGCTAAATCTAGCCTGTTGGGGTTCAGACTGAATAAAATTTAATACAGATGAAAATGAGCTCTTCCAATAAAACAGGGCCGTTATCTGGCTTTTTTGCAGCCTCCTAAAGGGGCAGAGTAGCATTTGAGCTTTAAGGGGAGGAAAAAAAAAAAAAAAGCCAAGCATAAAATCTGAAATTTTAATTAAGAAAATTTGACAATGTTAAACAAGAAGCAGCTGTGAGGGGGAAGATTTGTGTGCATTTTTAGCCCCTTTTGAAAGCCTCAGATTGTCTCTGGAGCAGAATGGAGCAAATTGTCACAAATCTTGTTTTCTGAGAAACCAGTTATATCAACATTATGGCAGGCCACCACCACAGCCAGCATGCCAAAAATAACATGCAAAGAAATGATTGCAAATCTATTTAGGATTAAGCCAGTAATTATTGTGTTTGTGATCATTTCTAAGAATTGTTCCTACCCAAATATTAAATGGAAATTAAGAAGAGCTCATTCTAGCCCGGAAATTTCCATTTTATTTTCCTCCTTTTCTTCACTTAATGGTTCATGTTAGTAAACTATTAATAGCTTTAAACGAAACACTTCTATGTTGAGACTAAAAGTAGAGTCACTTTAATATTTTGCAGACTTTATATTTTTCTTCATTAAAAAAGAAAGCGTTTTTTCTTTTATTTTTTGTGTCTGAAGTTACTTATGAGACTAAAGCTTCTTAAAATCCAGATTTTAAGTGTATGATCTTTTGAGGTCCTGAGGCACCAAGTATTTCCTTATTTCCCTCCATTATCAAATAAATCTTAATTTGGCCAAACATGTATTTGGTGAACTGTAGGTGAACATGGAGATGCGAGTGGCAAAAATGGGACCGATGTAGGGACAGAGCTAGACCCTCTGTCTTTTGTCCGTAAGATGGCTTCTCTGCAAAGAGATGGAATCCTTTATTCCAGGAAAGCAGTTTTTTAAGAAATGATTACAGCATAATTATTTAAATAATAATATAATAATGTTATATACTTAGTATATGTAAGTATATTATAATAGGTATAATATATAAGCACATTAATATGAGTATATAATATGCTTAATATACCTTTTAACTTAAAATAATGTACTTAGCATTCTTACAAGTACTAAGAAATCTACCTTTACTTAGTATCTGCCCACTTCTCCCAGGGATTCTGTACCCCCCCGTTAGATCCCTCAGCAGACCATGTAAATACTCACAGTGCTCATTCATCTAGTAGGAAATATGTATATCCTGACATTCCAGTGCCTTGGGAGAGTATTTTTTCCTAATCTCTGTCAGGGATTTATGTATGGGTTTTATGCAGTAAGAACAGGACACATTCCTTCTCCACCGTTTCTCAGGCGATCTTCCTAAGGTCAAACTGGGCAAAGTCTGACCCCCCAGGGGAATTACTGACTAGCTGTCAGAGAGATGAATGCTGCTTTTTATTTTTTTATTTTTTATTCTATTTTATTTTGTTGAATGCTTCTTTTTAAATAGCTGCAGGCTATTCCCTGTCAACAAAACTGGCAGTTGGAAAGGAATCTTCTATTGGAACTGTCTGGAAGGGTTCGGTTCACCTGTAGAACAAGGACCATTCAGCCGCCAGGTTTCATTCATTTTTCAGGACCAGAAGCTGCCCCTCAGCCAATCTGTGTATGGAGTACTGCCCACGGTGTTAATTTAGTGTAGTGGTTCTGAGCTTCCCACGTCTTAAATTGGACTTTTTTTTTTTTTTTGGTTGTGCAGTGGGGAGGAGGTACCAATAAGCAGAAAGTGAGATTGGCGGGGTTTGCGGGGACAGTATTTCAGACTGGTGTACCTCTCTGTGCCTCCGGGATGCCTTCCTCATCTTTTTAGATGAATTCTGTGTCCCCTGTGTCAAACACATCAAAGAACAGTAAGTGTCTAAGATTTTGATTAACAAAATCCATGTCATTGTTGGGTGATTGTTTTATAGAATTTTTGCACCAGTGGAGCACAAATTCCCAGTAATTGATGTTAAAACCCTGTGTCTGCCATTGATTATCAAGCAACAAGTCAATGCCAGGTCAATAGAATCTCTTCCTTAATAAACATCAAGCCACAGGAAAGTACAATTTCGATGACTGTCTCATCTTTCCCTCTAGATAAACTCTTTTTCCATATTCCTTATAGTGATTTTTCCATTAATAGTTAATGCTCAATATTCATTTCCCCTGAAAGTGATTCCTGGAAGTCTTCCAGAATCTTAGGAAACATCAGATATGTAATTTCATCTTCTCCTTTCTCGCCTGTTTCATCATAAAGTTGTCTTCTTGATTTGGTTGAGCAATCTTCTGCCCTCTGAAGGAAGGGTGGTTCATAAAGCTTCGTTCAAAGGGAAAAGCCTTCTGTTCCAAGACCGGCAGTTTCTTTCTCCAGATGGCCTCTAGCAGACAGCCAGCTACCAACTGTCCTCTCATTGTGGCCTTTTGTTGGCTCTCCCACGAAAGTGGGGAGCAATCCCGGACTCTCCAGCTGCTCTCAGCTCTTCTGGCAGTAGCCGTTCCTGGGGGAGGACCTGGAGATGAAGCTGAGGCTGCTTCCTCTCCTGTCTTTGTTGGACGTGTAGCTACAGAATGGCACGGGGAGTTCATGGATAGAGCTGCTGGTGGTGCTCCGGCCAGACTCCCACACTGTCTCTGGGCTGCCTTGTTCTGCATTGTAGCTCAAACAGTTAGTTAGTAAGAGCCCTGGAAACAGGATTTCGTAGGACAGAAGATTATGTTAGACCGTGGCTTGGCACTCACGTTTACAAAGTCATGCATCCAGTCTTTACAGGCTGTGAATGATGAATAGAAGCAAAACCGGGAACGTTCTAGGGCCTCTCATCCCTTCCTCAAGTCCCTGGGTTTATCTAACTCATGTCTAATGCAGATGGTTGATGATTGCAGTGGCTGTTATTGTGTCGTTAAGCAAATGTACACTTTCTTCTCTACAGTGTATTTTGTTTTGTTATCCCAAATCATTCAGATAATGCTGAGTATGAATGACCAGACGCCTACAAGAGGGTTTCAAACTGTAGGCAATTATGTATCATCAAAATACTGAAAACGGCTGTTTACAAAAGAAAACACAGATACCAAAAATGAAATGTTGAGAAAAGAGTAGACAGTCTACAACTAGCACATTCCATCCTTTGATTTGGGGAAAGGCCATCATGGAACATTTCCTGGCAGTTGCCTTTGGACATAGCTGTTTGTTTCTTGGTTCCAAGCCTTCTTTTCTGAGTAGGCCTGACTCATCAGATTTCATTAAATAAAAAAAAAAATTACCTTTATTGACCTCTACCCCTTGGTTCCACGAGGACTCCTGCCAGTGGGATTTTGGGCAGGTCTCATAGCAGCCTGGCCAGAGTATGAATCTATTATTTCAGGATGCCTGAGGGGAAGGCTGAGGGGCTCCTTCTGGGTGGGATAGACTAGCAGTCATCATGGCACTTCTCTAGAGTGGCTGAGTTTTCACAGAGATAGACCACAGGGATAGACCACACCCAACCAATCCCCGCAAAAACCCAGTTTCACTCCAACTTGAACAGAATTAAAGTCACTGCACTTTAACAAACTTGAGGTATCTGTAATAAATATATATTACTAATAATTAATAATATATTACTAATATATATATATAATTTATTTATTTTGTATATTGTGGGCTATAGACTTAAACCAATTCAGAAGACAGCCTCTTGGCCAAAGAAAAATCTCCATTGCCAGGTAGCATTTGCTTGGAGTTCCAAGGCTCCAGAAGAGATTTTTTTTCCCTTTTTTTTTTTTTTAAGATTTTTATTTATTTACTTGAGAGAGAGTGAGAGCGAGAGTGAGAGAGAGAAGGGGAGCAGAGAGCCTGATGCGGGGCTTGATCCCAGGACCCCGAGATCACGACCTGAACCGAAGGCAGACACTTAACTGATTAAGCTACCCAAGTGCCCCTCTTTTTTTCCCCCTCTTACGATCCCTACCAATACAAAGTGTGTATACATGCATGTGTCCTTGTGTGTACACGGATACACACGCACATACATGTGGAGAGTCTGCCTTGGGCAGAAACATTTTATTTCAAGATTAAATGGGCTGCCCTGTGGCTTTCCCATTTTCCCACTTTTCCACCTGCCTTAAGGCTGCCTGATGTTCCTCTCTTGGGAGGCGGCTGCCCTGCTGAAAGTTTCCTTTGGGTTTTAGAGCTGCAGAGAGAGGCAGCGGGCCCAGGCAGGCATGGAAGTCCATTTCTGAAGTGCTCGTTTCTTCTTTCAGTGTTAACATAGATTTGACGTGCAGGGACAATTTGGTGGTTACCTCCTGGTCCCTGGCATGATTATACCAAAAATTTGCTTTGGGGACTTCAAGAACTTTTGCAGTCTCTTGCAAGCAGCCGTGGCAAAGCCTGGGCATTCAGTATGGAGAATACGTAGAACGGCCAGAGAAGAGAAGCTTGGAGCCTCCTTCAAACTTGATCGATGACTGAGTCTGAGTGTAGAGAAGGAGAGGTGGCACAGGTTGACAGTTTCCTCTCTAGGACAGTAGTCTTTGCAAAACCGATTTCCTGATCCAGTGAAGCGGCAGCATGGATGGCTATGAGGATTGCTAAGGAGAGAAACCGCTTGCTGTATCTCTCGTGGTTGCTTGTTGCTATTTGAATATCAGCTGGGGTTCGACAGAAAGCGTTCTAGGTACTTTTTTTTGAACATATAAGTGCTTTTATTTATTTATTATTTTAAAGTTTTTATTTCAATTCCAGTTAGTTAACATATAGTGTTTTATTAGTTTCAGGTGTGCAATATAGTGATTCAACACTTCCATACATCACCCAGTGCTCATCACGACAGGTGCACTCCTTAATGCCCATGACCTATTTCACCCAACCCCGAACCTCCCTCCCCTTGTAACCATCAGCTTGTTCTCTCTAATTATGAGTCTGTTTCTTGGTTTCCCTCTCTCTTTCTCTTTTTCCCAGCACTCTGGGTACTTTAAGAAGAAAAAGACATTGTCCAGAAAACTAGGTACTTACAAAATCACTAGAATGGTTGGACAAGTAGGTTCTAGGCTGGGCCCCCAGGAATGACTCCAGAACATGGAAAGAAGCAACTCACTCACCAGGGGACACAATCAGGAAGGTGGAGAATTAAGAGGCTACCACATTTAACCTTGAGTTAAAATCCTGCCATGTGGCTGTAATCCTGGTATCAGGAAGTCACCTGCTCTTTAGATACGGTACACAGAACCCTGCTGCAGAAAATCCCTTGTCTCTACAACCTTTCTTGCCAGAAACAGCCCCAAATTGCAGGAAGATGGGTCGGCCTCACTTCTGCCTTCAAGTCTCCTGTTAGGGTGTCTAACTGAATTCGTGCCACATCTACAGCAGCAAGGGCATCTGGGAAATGTGGTTTTCAGCTTCCAAGCTTCTTCAGTTCAGGAAGGCCCACCAGGGAGGTTCGGATGGATCTGAGCAACAGGTCTCTAGAATCTGAAACCTATCCAACTGTGGATAGCCCCCCTCAGCCTGGCAGCAGCTTCGGCTTCCTCGCCAGGCTAGAGGATGTGAGCTCAGGGGTGTTTCTGCGCATGTGTGTGCCTGCTGCTGGTTACCGCTGGGGAAACAGGAAGGACGGAGGTCAAGGCTGTGACTGCTGTGAAGATGGCAGCTTCCAGCTGGGTAGGAGGCCATGATGAACTGCTTAGAGCTTGTGGGTGATTTCAGTGATTCTGAGTCACTTCTCTGTATTGGAAGTCCTCATCCTGCAAGGCTCTTCTTGGTAGCAGCTTTGAGGGAGAAGCATGGAGAAGTCTTTGGGAGGAGGGTATTTGCTGACTATCTTCTTTCCAGAAGTGTTGGCGGCTACTGTCGTCGTGTGGGCTTTTTCATAGGTGTTGAGTGGGCAGATGGGGAATGGGTACTCCTGGGACCCGTAGTTCCCTCTGGTAGGTGCTGGTGGTGTCAGGTCCTGCCTCCAGCATAGTAAGTGTATGAGCAGTGTGTGGTGGCCCGTGAAGCCCACTCAGAAAAGGTGAGTGTTTCTGGACCTGCTTCTCCCAGCCCATGGATATTCTCTGTGGTTCTTCGACTTGGCCCTGGCCACATCAAGAGGGTCACTTCCCAGCTGGACTAGGGGCAGCTGCCTTTATTCGAGATCATGTCAATGCCTGCTTTAAAATCTCCCGTGGCTTCCTATTTGTGTGAGGCAGAAGTCCAAGTTCCTTACATAACCATGAAAGCCTTATATGACCTGGGATCTGCCTAAGTCTGACTTCATTCCTTCTACTCTTCTTGTTCATGTTGTTCTGGCTGTGCTCACCTTCTCTCTGTTCCTTCCATGTGCTAACTTGTGTTTACCTGCGAGCCTTTGCCCTCACTATCTGCTGTGCCCACAGCCGTCTTCCTTCAGGTCTTTGCTTGGTTAACTTCCTCTCATCAACTGAGTCCTACTCTCACCTCCTCAGAGGTTAGAGTTAACCAGTTATTCCCTTAACAAGAACTGGGTGAGTCCCGTGTGAAGGAAGTCACAACATTTTAGTTGGAGAGATGGTAGAAGATTTAAATAAAAGAAGAGAGATATCGTGTTTGGTGGGTAGAAAGATGAGATAGGGCAAAGGATATCACTCAGTTTTCCCAAATTAACTTCCCACCCCCAATCAAAATACTAGTAGCAAGGGAAATGATGGTAAAGTTGGTAGTGAAGAGTAAGCAGGCAATAATCGTTGAGAAGTTAAGAAAGGAAAAATTAAAAGTGACTTGCTCTATGAGCTAATAAAACATAAGGCTACTAAAATGGAAAATGTGTAATATTTGCAAAAGAAGTGACGGGGCAGGGGAAAAGATTAGTGCTGAAACCAATCCTTATATAAATAGGAGTTTAACGGTAAGAACAAAAATTAAAGATCGGTGGGAAAGACATTATGAAACAAAAATATTGGGATTTCACTCCTAGGTGTATATCCAAGAGAATTAAAAACATATGTCCATGCAGAAATCTGTACATGAATGTTTATAGCAGTAATATATAGTCAGAAAGTAGGAACAACGCAAATGTCCATCAAGTTAAGAACGGATAAAATGTAGATACATTGAAATATTACTCAAAAAAGGAGTGAAGTACTGAGACATAGACAAATCTTAAAAAGATTATACTAAGTGACAGAAGCCCATCACAAAAGCCACATACGACATGATTCTATTAGGACGAAGTGTCCAGAATAGAGAGAAAGTAGCTTGGTTGCCAGAGGCTGGAGGAAGGGCGGATTGGGGAGTGTCCCATAAGGGGGACAGGGTGTCTTTCTGGGGATGAAAATGTTTGGGAATTAGGTAGTGGTGATAGTTGCACAACTTTCTGAATACATTAAAAACCACTAAACTGTAACTTTAACATGGTAAATTTTAAAGTTGGTAAATAGTTACAAGAACAATTCTAAGACCCCGCAGAAGAATAAATGCACACAGGCAATACACAGAGGAAGAAATGAAAGTCACCAATGACCTGTGAAAAGTGCAAGGCAAAATGTAAATTCCGAGGCCCTCTTTTCTTTTACCACATTAACAGTGACTCTCATTCCCAGCATCAGAAGCAAAATGTCGGTCAAACTTACAACGAAGTCATGAAACAGGAGATATACCTGTGTGGATGCCGTGTGGGTTGCACCGTGCTACCTGTTAAAAAAAAAAAATGTCCAATGTGCAGATTTCCTACCTTTTAGATGTAATTATTACAATTTTGAAAAGATTTTATATATTTATTTGCAGAGAGAGAGAGTACAAGCAGGGGGAGCAGCAGGCAGAGGGAGAAGCAGGCTCCCCACTAAGCAGAGATCCTGATGTGGGACTCGATCCCAGGACCCTGGGAGCATGACCTGAGCCGAAGGCAGATGCTTAACCGACTGAGCCACCCAGGTGCCCCTAATTATTACAATTTAACTTGAGAGAAACTTGAGATTGATTTTTTAAAATCCTCACGTATTATTTATTTTTCGTAAAATGTCATACACTTGTCCTCCGTCTTGCACGGCCAGTTACCCACGTGGGAAGCAGACGATCCTCCTCCGGACCTACTGCCAGAAGGTCAGTGGCCGCCTGATGCTGGGTCCCAGTGCCTACGTCCTTCCCCTCACCTCATCTCCTCACCTGCGCATCACCTCACTGCGTCACTAGGAGAAAGAGTACAGTGCGATGAGATGTTGTGAGAGAGAGAGCACAGTCACACAACTTTTATTACAGTATATTATTTGGTTGTTCTATTTTAATATTAGTTATTATTGTTAATCTCTTGCTGTGCCTACTTTTATGAATAAAGTTTTGACCTCGGTATGTACATATAGGAAAAAACATCACGTATGTAGGGTTTGGTACTCCACAGTTTCTGGCATCCACTAGGACTACTGTATATGTAAACAAGGGTTTACCTAGCTTAATTGATTACAATACTTACATGTTTTTTTCCTCATGAAATCAGAGAATATCACCTCTAAGAAATGCTAAACCTTGACAGTGCTCTCAATATTTTTAGGGTTCCTATTTTTTTCTTTCTTGTTTATGTTGGCAATCGACTATCCATATGAGACATATTTTTAAAAAGACTTTTATTTATTTATTTGACAGAGAGAGAGAGTGCACACAAGCAGGGGGAGTGGCAGAGGGAGAGGGAGAAGCAGACTCCCACTGAGCAGGGAGCCGTACGTGGAACTCGATCCCAGGACCCCAGGATCATGACCTGAGCGAAAGGCAGATGCTTAACCAACTGAGCCACCCAGGCACCCCCATATGAGACATATTTTTAGCAGAGACAACAAAGAGGCAAAGTCCCCATTTTCCAGTCATCTTCAGGCACAGTAGGGGTGGAGGACTAACGTTGGGACTAGTAAGGCAGAATTTCAAGCCAATAGGGATGTACTGTACTGCTTTCTCTCTGCTCTCCTCTCTCTGATAGATTCACCTCTACTTGTCTCCACCACAGCTCAGACAAGTTCATTGCAGACCCAGAAAAATTTGGAGATACTTCTCCACTGTCTTAAAAGCAACACAGGAAAGTACAATTCCTTTCATTCCATGGGAAACATTCAATTGTTCTTAGACATTGTACTATTTGATTTGAGCATTGTCTCATCGTGAATGGCCTGTGCGTCTCTCTGTAAAAGCAGCGATTCCCTGCTACAAACAAAATTCCAGAGGCCTGACCTGCCTGGTGCTGGGAAAGTGGTTCTGGGAAGATGCTGTGAACATCAGTGCAAAGTTGAGGGAAAGCAAGAAGCAGCCTTTTGTCTGTTCCTATCCTTGCTGTCTGGCTAAGGCTGCGTTGGGATAATAAGGCTGTTCTATCAGAAAACTGCACTAATTAGTTGCAATTTCTCAACATCTTTGGACTGCTTCTGAAAACTAATTACTGGGAACCAGGGAGCGTAAGAGAATACACACCCTGTGGATATGTAGTTAACACACACACCTCTCACAGGCGCTGATGGGACAGGCTGCTTAATTTCCCCAAAGAGGATGCACTGGGTTTTCCCCTCCCCATCTTTTAAGTTTTTCTTTTTTAACAGCTTTGTTAATTTAGGTTAAGTGGTTTGGTTGTCATGGAAACCAGTATTCCTCTCAGGCTGACTGTGTCAAAGGCATCATTAATCTGTTTTCTCAAATGCCTCTTCCTCATCCGTCTAATTGCAGTCTCCCCCCCCCACTTTGGATGACATCATTTTGGACATTTTTAGGGCACCATATGTGAGATTCAGCACAATTTATTTTGTATTCAAATTCCGTATCACTTTGTTAATTGTCATATTCCCACCCCAGGGGAGGAAGATGGCTCCCCTACGTGGGGGGACATAGCGTCCCCAGAGGTGAGGTCCGAAGTCACTTGATTTAGTTCACCTCAGGCTCAATGTAGCATCCCAAATAAAGAAGACTTTTGACACTGCCTCTCCCTCCTTCTCTTCTTCTGGGTTCTTTTCTTAGGATTCTAAGTTTTTGGTGTACTGGGAACTGTGATGTTTGAAAGAGTAAAGAGTCTGTACTGCTAGAACGTTTTGGAAATTCTAGGATGACGTAGGTAACAGAATGGCCAACGTCCTGTTCGGATGGCCTTGAACTGACGAGAGAATAGGAGCATAGTATATTGTCTGTTCCTCTCAGAAAATGGTCTTGGCGCGAAAATGCTGTGTTGTTTGTGTCCTTTTGCTGTGGTGTCCATTTAAGAACCCTGACTAACAAGGCAAAGACAGTGTGACAGTGGTTATTTGCTTCCTGTGGCTCGGATCCATGGAACGATTTTCAACTGATTTGTTCTGTTTCACCTTGATCAGTGGGCAAGACTCTTCCTGCGCACCTGAGTACCCACACAAGGTTCCAGAATCTCCACCCGTCATTATGATGAGCACATGACCATAGAGGACGTTTGGGCTGTGGGCAGGGCACGGGTTGGTGGGAGACAGCACCTGAGGACAGGTCAGCACACGGACCACCCACTCTGCTCCCAGGTCTTCTCATTGGGAGAACTTCAAGAATTATTGGCCTTACCACCTTCCTCTTGGAAAAGCCAAATCTCATTTTCCCCCCTATTTTGCTACTGTTTTTATGGGAGGGTGCTGAATAGCTGGGAAATAATGTTTATTTACACTTTACATTGCAGTCAGTCACACATCAGAGAAATCATGAATTAGGATTTATTGCACATAAATCATGTATTAGGATACTTTTTATCCTTCCTAGTTCATAAAAGCAGACATACATTATATTCCTAACACTTTTTTTTAATGTGTGTGTTATCTTCTTGATTCTAAACATTGACATTCTTTTCTCATCTCTCTTCTTTAGGTGGAATTCATCCTTTCTTGCTGTGTTTCCTGGTAGTTTTTCATCCGGTTATTTATTATAGCTTGTGTACCATTTAATTGTAGTTAATTTGAAAGTATGTCTCTTTAAAACAACTTATGTGAGTTACATTTGTTATCTGCATGCCCAGCAGAGTGCCCGACGCCTATTATTTAGTCACATTATATGTTGGATAGATAAATGTTGACTTAAGGCCGAAACAATTTTGATGTATAGCTGTATCAGTTTACAATAGGAAAAAATACCCATTGGTCTTGACTGTCAGCAATGGTGGTAGAACTGATGAGGTTTTTGTGTTTCACTGTCTAAGAAGCATTTCTGTTGTAGGTCAAGGGAACAAAGCATTATGTGAGAAAATGACACAAACAAGTGTTTGGACTGCTGTAACAGAATATTCTAGACAGAGTAGCTTATAAACAACAGAAATTCATGTCTTCTAGTTCTGGAGGCTGGGAAGTTGAAGATCAAGATGTCTGGATTTAGTGAGGGTCTGCTTCCTGGATCATAGACAGCTGTCTTTGTGTTGTGTCCTCATAGGGAGGGACAAGGGAGCTCTCTGGGATCTCTTTTAAACAGTTTTTTATTTTATTTTATTTTATTTTATTTTATTTTATTTGAGAGAGAAAGTGAGTCGGGGAGAGAGAGTGCAAGTGGGGGGAGGGGCAGAGGGAGAAGCAGACTCCCTGCTGAGCAGGGAGCCCCACGTGGGACTCGATCCAGGACTCTGGGATCATGACCTTAACTGACTGAGCCACCCAGGTGCCCTCTGGGGTCTCTTTTAAGGACACTAATCCTGTTCATGAGGGTTCTACTCTCATGAACCACCCAGTGGCGCTATCTCCAACACCATCACATTGGGGATTAGGTCTCAACATATGGATTTTAGGGGAACACAAACATTCAGTCTAAAGCAGTGGCTAAGATTTATGCTTCTGCAGTTCTAAGTTAAACAGATTTGGGGACACCAGAATGGAGGTAGGGCAGGAGAGAGGATCTAGAATGAGGCCTCGTTTTCTGGCTTAGGTGCTGGGGAGGAAGTTGGCAATATGGGGGAGAAATGGGTGTTCAGGGTGGGACAGGGAAGATGGGTGAGCGGACTTGAGTGTGTTCAGTTTGACTCTGAACAAGCACCGGCGCAGAGCTGAATTGGGCCTTTCTGAGTTAAAAGAATTCCTTAGGTTATGTTTTTCTCACATGGCTGAGTCTTTACTGCAACTACATGGAAGCAAAGTGTCCAATCTTGTTTCAACTGAAAAGCCCTCTCTGTCAGCGCTGTTGAGCCTCGGAGATAAATAAGGAAAATAGGCAACAAGAGTGCTGAGAATTAGTGCAGTTTGAAAAGCAATTCAGATTTGTAAGAAAGACTTGATATTTTAATTAAGAGATCAGGGACTCCTTTTTACCTTGGAAATCACTCAGGTTACCTCTGTGACTTCTTTTTTTTTTAACTAAAGAAAAATTAGGCTCGGGCACCTGGGTGGCTTAGTTGGTTATGGGTCTGACTCTTGGTTTTGGCTCAGGTCATAACTTCAGGGTTGTGAGATCGAGCCCCGTGTTGGGCTCACACTCACTGTGGAGTCGGCCTGTCCCTCTCCCTCTGCTCCTCTTTCCTCCCCCTGCACTCACATGCATTCTCTCTCTCAAATAAATAAATGAAGTCTTAAAAAAAAAGTTAGGCTCACAGAAGGACAGAAACCAAGGGTAGCTGCCTCTGTCCACTTCTCTCTCCACTCATTTCCCTTTTTTCATGCTTCCTGACTCTCCTTGCACACTGTTTACTTTCTTCTCTCTCCTGGCCAGCTTTGTCTGTATCTTCTCAGGCCCTGATCCCGCAAAACTTTGTCGCAGACAAGGCTCATTTTGTCTGTCTACCTCATGGGTATATCTCCCCAGATGAATGATGTTATTTTTTTATTTTCCCAGTTCCACAATTCTCAGGAGAGAATGCGTGTTGTCCATTTAATCTTTAAAGTCGCAGTGCATGGGCAGGGTTACCTGGCTGCCCCCCATTTAGCAGATGTGTGGGTGAGCAGATCATGGAAAACAAATCTCACCTCAGACATCACTTGGAGACATGCTCTACCCCTTGCAAAATAACTGGATATTTCCCTAGCTACTTCCCCTGTAGAAACAAGGACTTCTATCACAGTAACTCTTTCGTCGTAATTTTTATTAAAAAAATTTATTTTGTAATAATTTTTAATATAGTGAGTAGTATAGGCTTTGAGTGGAAGTTGTGAAATCTTAACATTTCTGTATTCCTTTTCCAGAACTCATGTATTCCTTTCATGTTGTGACAATATTTATTGCTTATACCTAGACCTCATTTCCTGGTGCAGTAAGACATAGAAGCCACCAGGTGTCACTGTTGCAGGTAACATTTCAAATTCCCGGGGTAGCATCTGATACTGGCGGTGCAAATATTTTAGTAACGGTGGACAGGCTCCAAGAAATCACCTCGACTGTCCTTCCTGCCAAGAAGCCACCGTGAACAGGTGAGTTGGTGGTTTACCTTTAATGCTCTTCAGATAAAGAACAATGTTTACACACACGCATTTCTGAGGGCCACTCGCAAAAACAGTCACCAAAACAAGCTTGCCTCTGAGGTCCTTAGACTCCGAACAGCTATGAATCTGAGACTCTAAAGCCACGTGGACATGGTCTCTGCCTGCCACTCAACCTTTGTGTGCTTTTGCTTTTGTCAAGATCAAATCATTTTAGTAAATGGTATATTATCATTCAAAAGAGCAGAATCCCTAGTAGTGAGAGGCATTAAAAAGACACCACAGGGATGGTAAAGGTTTGCTGTGTATGTAGGTGGCTTCCCTTGGCTCAGGAGGCGAAGGCTGAGAGGCTGAGGGCCGAGGGAAGAGGCTCCCCGTCGGGCTGCTGGTCAGCTGCTCCTGTGGGAACACCCCCTCACTGACGGCTTCAGTTTAACTCAACTCTGGGATCTTCATGTTAATGTGGAAGGTGGGTGTTCACTGACTGCGGTTTCACCTTCCTTCTCACCAGTATCCCTTCTTAGTTTGTCTTTTCCTTTTTCCCCTTTCTTCTTCTTCTCTTGTGTTGTCCTCAGTTTCCCCTGTCTCAATTCTCCTGTCATCTCCGCCATAGTTCCCAGGGCCTCCTAAGGCATTTCTTAGCTGCCCCCGTAGAAACTGGTGGTCAAGAAGAGACAGTTGTGGAACACTCAGTTTCTTGTCTCTTCTCTTAATACTCTACGCCACAAGCAGGGGAGTCCAGCGACTACAGATGGGTAGCCAGCTAGGAAAGCACAACCGGAAGAACACCGCCGGAGACGTAGGTGGAGAGGCACAGCTGACCTACGCCCCCGCTTCCCAGAGCGGGCTCAGGAAAACATTGCTCCTCAAGCTACAGCATGAAAAAGCAGTTCCCTGCACAAGGCGTCTGAGAAATGCCACAGCCCAGATCCTCTTTTGGGGAGATTTACAATGTACCTGGAGCAGTACAACGATTGTAATATGTCCTCCAGCAGAGACACCAGTTGAATTACTCAGCGCACGCTCCCTTGACACAGAACCCGTATTCGATGGCATCGCTGATGGCGCCCACCGCCCACGAGTGACCCTTAGGACTGGCGCTCTGTGAAAGGTACTTCGGGGACTTTTCCATTGTGCAGAAGTTGGACAAATCCTCTCTTAGCAAGGAAGTAAAATTGAATGCTGCTCCTAGAATAGGCTCAGGCTTTGATTTTTGTATTCTGAGATGGCATATTTAAAGCAAATAGAATAATCTACTCTAGGGGATATAACTTTTCTATGATGTCATTTACATTACTAAAAATAAATACTGGATGACTGCCAAAATTGTAAGACTTTCTTCTCTCTGGAGGAATTTTCACTGCTTGAATTCACTGTAGCTTGAGATCATTTAGTTTAAGATTTATTGAGCACTCACTGTATGCCCAGCACTGTCTCACCGATGCAAAGACAAATAAGACCTACTTCTTGCTCTAAAGGGAATCCAGGGAGAATTTTACAGTTTTATACCACTTAACTCTTGCATTCTGCTGTTTTTGATACTTAGTAAATGAGATGTTACTCATGATATACTTACTCTTGTGCTAGAGGAGTGGAAGCTTTAAGCAAATAACGGTAGTAATGATTAGACATTTAGTTAGATGTTTTGAGTGGAAGAGAATGTTATGCATAATTTATAATTTCAAATTTCTTTTCTTTGTTGCTTAGGAACTCTTCTAAGAACAAAACTCACATAGTTGGCTTTCAATCTTGTGGTCCAGGTTCTCTTTAGAATGTGTAACATTGTGTCCTAGAAGAGTAGGAAGCACCCCTTCATATGCCCAACTCCATCTTCCCTCAATTCAGGCAACACACCTGCTTTTGGGGGGGGAATCACTATGATCATCTCATTTGCCATAGTTCCCATCGGCATCAAGACCAAGTGGGAATTTGATTTTATTGTTGGAGATGGGTCATTGGAGGGACCCAAGCAGATCGCAGCCTTTCCCTCACTCTGTCTCTTGGGCTCTCCACCTCTCCAAGGTAATCAGCCCCATTTGCTTAGGTTTTGCGTGAGTTCAAGATCTAAGATAGGCCATTTCACAAGTATGCTGCCTTTTTGCATTCAACGAGGAAATGAGTTCCCCTCATTTGAACTTATACAAGGCATTGAAAATAACTTTATCCTCTTGCCTCTCTCATGGTTGTGCCCTCAAGTCTAGAAACAAAGGAATGTGGGAGTGAGGGTCCTCAAAGACTGTGTCTAGGATCTCTGTACCAAGCCTCGCGCACTGGTCCACTCTGCTATGGCTCAGGATTCCTGGTCTTTCCAGGAGATAGCCTTCCATGTCAGTCTTGTTGGAACCAACGGCGATCACTGTTTTCTTACTTGTATTTAGTCAAAAGTCAGAGAAATCCTGATAAATGCTTATTGAATTAATTGACCTGCTTGTGTTGCCCATCCAAATACAGTGAGTAACTTCTTAGAAATGGTCTCTTCTTCGAGAAGAAACATTTGTAAGATGTTGGTAATTTCTTTGTAGATAGATCTGTGATTCTAAACGGCATATTCCCACTTGGGACAAAAGTCAACTTCAATATCAGTTGAAGTTTAGCTCATGCGCACGATTGAACAAATTCTAAATATAAGAAAAACCCTTTTCAAATCTTCTCCTTGATTTATGGACCTTATAAATATGACCGCTGGAAGATAGCATGCAGGATTATGGGATTTATTTTGTGTGTTTGCCATGAGGATGAAATAGAGTTTTGGAATTATTGAGGCCAGACGCAAAGGGAAATTAAATAAGCCCTGTGGATGAAAAGAAATTTTTTAAAAGTGCCCTGTAAGACATATCAGGTAATAAAGCAGCAGGGCCAGATGGATACACAGCTGTATTGTACAGAACATTCAGCCATAAATTACTTCCAATTTTAGAAGAGTTTTATAAACATGCTCCAGGAACCAAAGAAACTTCTCCTTGTTTCAATTTTACTGGCAAGAAAAAAGAAATGTATAGGCTATAAACTTAATTTTATTCCTTAACTCTAACTAAAAAGCTATGACTGTTAGATTTATAAAGCTATTAAGCAGTATATTTCCCTGGGTCAAGTGGATTTATTCTATGGAAAATTTCTGGAAAATAATATTTACTACTTAGTTAATCTTACAAATACAGTACCGGATAATTGAAAAATAGGTATGGTTAAGGCCTTTACCTAGTGAATTGAAGAACTGAATAAAAGCATTCATTTCAAAGAGATAGTCATAGAAGGTTTTTTGTAGAAATTTCAGGACTGGCCTGACATGTGACTTCTTCATTTTTAGGAATGTATCCTTAGAAGAATCATGTATATATCAAACTATTTAGTATCCCACTTGTTTCTTAAAGTGTGGTTCGAAATAGCAGAAAAACTGGGAAAAAACCTTTATGCCCAACACCAGGCTTAGTAAATTATGGCATATTCACGCAATCGATATTACGCAGTTACTGCAAATAATATGGAATATTTAATATCAGAAAGATGGCCATCATAGTCGAAGGGGTAAAAATGGGCCAACGCAAGCCTTGGTGGTATGATATGCTTTTTGTAAAGTAACAGAAAAGCGTTTGTGTGTCTGCAGTGTCCATCCGGGGGTCTTGTTAGCGTCATTTAAACATTGAAAGTGAAGGCGATCGGAGGCTTGCACTTGGCCCAGGCTGCTGCGGAGGGCGTCAGTCTGGAGCCACAGCGCATGCGCAGGGCAGCATCAGGCATTCTTCTCCAGTGGGAGAACTTGCAGACGTTCAGCTCTGGGGCGAGGACAGGAGAAACACACCAGGGAAGGCCAGCGCTGCCATTGGCCTGGAAGCCTCGTATCAGACAGTGGGTAAGTTTTTTTGTTTTTGTTTTTGTTTTTAAATAACAGTTCAATAGGCTTCTAGGGTCTCTAAGGGACATTTCAGTTACAGGAATCTCCACACTCAGGGGAACTGCAGCTTCCTTGGCCTGATTTAAAGCTCATTTACAGGGGCGCCTGGGTGGGTCAGTTGGTTGGGTGGGTTGGGTGTCTGCCTTTAGCTCGGGTTGTGATCCCAGGGTCCTGGGATGAGCCCCTCCTCGGGCTCCCTCTCCCTCTGACCCTTCCCCTTGCGCGTGCTCTCGCTGGCGCGCGCTCTCTCTCCCAAATGAATACATTTTAAAAAAAATCTTCCAAAAAAAAAAATAATAAATAAAGCTCATTTACGGTCTCCCCCTATCCAAATGAAATTTACCCGCCAAGTGTCATCTTAATCATTAGGCAACATTGCTTAGTGCCGTACACCAAATATCTGTGCTCCCCCCCCCAGTTCATATGTTGAAATCCCTGCCCCCAAAATGATAGGATTAGGATTAGGATTAGGAGAGGTTGCGTTGGAGGGAGGGGATTAGGTTAGGATGGCAGAGCCCTCAGGCAGGGAATTAGTTCCCTTGTAAAAGAAGACTGACAAAGCTCTCTTGCTTCTCGCCCACGTGAGGTTACAGCAAGGTAGTTGAGGAAGTGAGCCCTTATCAGACTCTGCCGGTACCTTGATCTTGGACTTCCCAGCCTTCAGAACTGTGAGAAATAAGTTTCTATTGTTTATAAGCCATTCAGTCCATGGGATCTTCGTTATAGATGCCCAAATGGATGGACACTTAGTGTCATAATTCACATTCCACCTGTTGAGGAATCAGGTGTGTAGGTGGTCAGTTTAAGACATCGAGCCAGACTGAGGGTGACAGTCCAACCTTTAGCCGCTCAGTGCAAGAGGCCAGAGGAGGCACCTTTCTCCCAGGGTGGTATTTGCCGCATGGAGTCAGATCCTTACCTTGATCACGTCTCCCGAAGATAGAGCTGGAATGTTAACTGAAGGGCCAGATCAGGGCTTTTAACCCTTTACCTGTAGTACTTGTTATGTTAACCCTGTTTATTTACTTTCTGGTTCTTTTCTTTTATCCCTTTGGATTTAAGTTACTTTCGTGTGTCATTTCTTTTTTATTCGTTCAGTGACACGGCTGGAAGTTTCCCTGCTCCGGGGTAACGCCTCTGATGTTACACCTCCGAGGGTACGACCTCGGCATGACAGTAGCTTTCGCAGGGCTGGCTTTGGCTGTGTCTTTCCCTCATCTGGCCGTTAGGCTGTCCCCCTCTGTTGCTATCACATCCAGCCGGTAGTCTTCACGAATTTCTAGCTGGTTGCTCTACTGTTTTGAACAATGCCCTGGGACCTAAGTTGTTCTACAGTCTTGTCCAATTAAATTTAGGTCCTTTTTTAGGAATAAGAGTCACTGAAGTCAGTCTTTGAGGTTTGTTTCCATCCCAGGAGGGTTGTTTTTAGCTGTCTTTTTCCTTAGTTCTCTCTGTTAACCTTCCATTGGTCTGCAGTTTAGCTTATTTTTTTTAAAAGATTTTATTTATTTATTTGTTGGAGAGAGAGCACAAGCAGGGGGAGCAGCAGGCAGAGGGAGAAGCAGCCTCCCTGTGTAGCAAGGAGCCTGATGTAGGACTTGATCCCAGGACCTTGGGATCATGACCTGAGCCAAAGGCAGATGCTTAACCGACTGAGCCACCCAGGCGTCCATACAGTTTAGCTTATTATTCTTATAAAGTTACCCGCCTTCTCTTAATTGCTTACCATTAAAATCTCCACTGTTGCAACAGTGCCCTTAGACTTAAACTTCCCCATACCCTGTTCCCAATAAAATCATTCCTTTGAGGAGAGATTCAAAGCTCTCTGTTCTTATGGCTTCTTTCTCTCACTGGGCAAAATCTATGGTCAACTGCTGTAGAGCTTGGGACAGGGACATGGTCTCCTTCTCAGAATGACACCCCTGCTTGCTGAGCAGGGTGCTGCATGGGGGAGTAGCCTGTGGACTTCTCAGCTTGCCTCTCCTGACACGGAATCTGCCCATAAGTGAGCTAGGATCAAGGGGATTTGGGTTCCAGATTGTTAGCCTGCTGTGCCTGGGACAGATCTTCTGTCCCATGATTTGAGGGTGATGGAAGGTAGTCCTGGACCTCTCAGCTATTCTTGCCTTGGGTAGAACTTCCGCAACATGAACCTGGTGGGGGGATAAGAAATGCTGGTGGCCTGTTCCTCCAGGAGAGATCCTGTGGCCCCAGACTGAGAGCTGGGGCAAGTGGAAACCCCATGTTCTGGGCTGCACCAGCTGGGTTAGCGCCCCCACAGTGCTGAGCTGGAGAGAGGGGCAATGCCACCAACCCTTGTGTTTCTTACTGAGACTTCGATTTCCTTGAGTAAACATTTCTCTAAGGGCTCTCTAAGTGCTGGATGCCCTTAGGAGAATTTCTAGAGACTTTAAATAAAACAAACAAACAAAACCAACCCTTGACTAGTTATGGTTGT
Organism: Ursus maritimus; assembly: GCF_017311325.1. Taxonomy (NCBI): domain Eukaryota; kingdom Metazoa; phylum Chordata; class Mammalia; order Carnivora; family Ursidae; genus Ursus; species Ursus maritimus. The sequence goes on along the minus strand of NW_024424119.1, from coordinate 8,763,542 downwards.
TTTGCTGGGGAGGTTTACAGAACTCCTCACACTGCTCTTCTAGAAATCTATCCCCACCCCACGTCTTGTTTATAATTTATATGTGTCTCATGGACCATTAGCCTGATGTCATTTCATTAATACTATGCATTTATTAAAAAGGCAGAAAAATATTTAACAATCTATTGATGGTTATCCAGAGGGATGAGGAATTACGTTGATTTAAGTACTTTAAATATTTTAAAATTATTTTGCTTATCTGTATTTTTTGCCTCAAACATTTATTTGAAATGAGAAAGAAAAGCTTGTAATAAAAGAAAGAAATACAAATTATTTTTCTCTTGATGGCTGGGGGCTCCAGGCATGCAACTCGTTTCTCCTTTTTACTGAGAGACTTGCTGGCAGGAGAGATGACTTGGTCAAATCTCTTTATAAACATATTAATGACAGACTTCTCGGCAGTCACACTCATGGCTTTCTCTGATGGGAGAGTCCTCAATGGTGGAATATTTTTAGCATAGCAGAAAGTACCTGGTCTGTCTAGAATTGATCATGACCGACAGACCAGGGATCTACGGATTTATGGGGCCTGGCTTTCTGGAAAAAGTTACATAAGCTATTGTCGGCGGAGGTCATCGAGAGGACACGACTGCGGGTTGACCCTCCAGCTGGCCCTGGGCAATCAGAGGCTCCTTACCCCCTCCCCTGGCCTCTGAGTGCACGTTCCGCCCACCTTCCCAGTGTGTGGTTGAGATCACCTGCTCTGAGTACGTGACTGAGCCCAGGGAAGACCTCTGTATAAACCGGAAAGACTGGCAGCGGGGTGCAGAGATTTACTCGTCTTGTGGTTGCTGGAGACAATCCTTGTAAGTTAAGTTGTCTTGCTTATTAAACCCGCCACCACCAGTCTCGGGTGCTCTGTCCCTTTCCTCAGTCTCTCCCTGCCCTTCCGTCTGCTAGGGCCAGTTTGAGAACCACTGCTGTGTAACTATAGGAATGCAAAAGATGTTTCATGGTAGAGATAGCTTTTTTTTTTCTTTTTGGTGAAAACAATGATTGCATATGTCAGATATTGGCAAACGACCTAAGAAAGGACTGGGGAAGTTGGATTAGAGGTCCTGGACCTCTTCTTGCTGTTTGTAACACCTGACACAGGGTAAAATCTCTGAATCTGGCGAGTCTGATCTGAGTATCCAATGCCTTTTATTGTTTCAGCCTCAAAGTAAGAAAAAGGGCTGCTTTTTTAGGAGCCCCTGTGAGTTTCAACTCACCATTTAGGGAAATGGTCTTAGAAGTCACTGAACTCTTTCCAGGTAAATAAGAAGCAGTTAAATGCAGGCGAAGCAGGGAGTGTCCACTCACTGCCAGCACTACTATTCATAATGTGAATTAGGTATATTTTAGCAAACAATTGGGCTATGAAGTTTAGGTCCTTTTTTTGTTTTTCCTTTCTCCTTTTCCTGAAAACCAATTTGCTGTAATTTGGCAATTCACGGAAATAGTTTTCTGGGAATTGATTTTTAGTGAATTGGACTGCTTCCAGGTGATATGATTAAAAAATAAAAATATTTACCCCAGTTTCTCTGGCATTTCCATGGTGCCTGAGTATAAAGAGAAATTATTGAGAGTTGTGGAAAGTGAATATCCTTTTCCCCAGTTATGAGAAGTTTCATATTTTGGGTCTGGTATCTGCCCTTTTTTTTTTTGGTCCCATGTAGTAAAAGGTTTTTTTTTTTTTTATGTTAAACTTCTATATCCCTTGGAGAAAATATGAAAAATAGAGAAAACATATTTTTAATTTGTTACTTAACATACAGTGTAATATTAGTTTCAGTTGTAGGATGTGGTGATTCAACCCTTCCATAGAACACCTGGTGCTCGTCAAAGTGAGCTCCTTAATCCCTGTCACCTGTTTTGCCCATCTCCCCCCCACCCCAACTCCCCTCTGGTCACCATCAGTTTGTTCTCTGTAGTTAAGAGTCTGTTTCTTGGTTTGCCCCTCTTTTTTTTCCCCCTATGCTCTTTTGTTTCTTAAATTCTACATATGAGTGAAATCATATGGTATTTTTTCTTTCTCTGATTTACTTATTTTGCTTAGCATTATACTCTCTAGCTCCATCCATGTAGTTGCAAATGGCAAGATTTCATTCTTTTTTTATGGCTGAATAATATATAAATAATATATATAGAAAGAGCCACTTCTTTATCCATTCATCAGTTGATGGATACTTGGGCCGCTTCCATATCTTGGCTATTGAAAATAATGCTGCAGTAAACAGTGGGCTGCGTGTATCCCTTTGAATTAGTGTTTTTGTATTCTTTGGATTAATACCCAGTAGTGCAATTGCTAGATCACAGGGTAGTTCTATTTTTAACTTTTTGAGGCACCTCCATGCCATTTTCCACAGTGGCTGCACCAGTTTGCATTCCCACCAACATGGCATGAGGGTTCCTTTTTCTCCACATCCTCACCAACACATGTTTCTTGTGTTTTTGATTTTAGCCATTCTGACAGGTGTGAGAAGATAGTGCATGTAGGTGGTTTTGTTTTGTTTTGTATTATTGGCTGCTTAGAGTTTATTTTCCACTGGGTGCAAGGCACACAGTTCCAGGGGTGTCATGAAGGCTTGCATGTGGCTTGGATAGTACAGAGTGGGGTTCTCTTAATGTCCTTCTTGGTGTTTTGTGGTTTTGATATAAAAGAGCCCAAATGTTTCTGCTTGCTGCAGCCTACCGCATCCACAGGAGGGAAAGCGGGGAGCTCTGATGAGCCTAGCGCCTCGTAAAGCCTGGTGGTGGGCTATGGGGAGACTGGGGGGCGGTGAGGGGCAGCTTCCCCAGGATGCTCTGCCCTTCCGCAGGAGCTGTTACTGGAAGTGGAGTGCAGGCGGCGCTGGTGATAGTCGTGGGTGGCCACGAGCCAGCTGCTGGACGGGGGTGGCTGCCATGCTGTTGTTTGTGGGCTGGTGGAAACCCGGCGGTGACCCCTCCCAGGTCTCCACTGGCAATCACAGGTGGGTGATGGGGTTGGGACGTTAGGCTGTGGAACCCATTTGCAGAGGAGAGTGCTGGACGCAGCTCCAGGACCAAAGGACTGGTGGGGTCTGCACTGTAGGTTTGATTTACATTTCTCACAAGAGTGATGTTGAGCATCTTTTCATGTGTCTGGCGGCCATCTGGATGTCTCCTTTGGAGAAATGTCTATTTATGGCTTCTGCCCATTTTTAAATTGGATTATTTGTTTTTCAGGGCGTTGAGCTGTATCAGTTCTTTATATATTTTGGATACTAGCCCTTTATCGGATATATCATTTGCAAATATCTTCTCCCATTCGGTAGGTTGCCTTTTAGTTTTGTTGATGGTTTCCTTTGCTGTGTGGGAGCTTTTTATTTTGATGTAGCCCCAGTAGTTTATTTTTGCTTTTAGTTCCCTTGCCTCAGGGGACACATCTAGAAAAAATTTGCCACAGCTGATGTCAGAGAAAGTTACTGCCTTATCTTCTAGGATATTTATGGTTTCAGGCCTCACATTTAGGTCTCTAATACATTTTGAATTTATTTTTGTGTATGGCGTAAGAAAGTGGTCCAGTTTCATTCTCTTGTCTGTAGTTGTCCAGTTTCCCCACGCCATTTGTTAAAGAGACTGTCCTTTCCCCACTGGGTATTCTTTCCTCCTTTGTCGAAGATTAATCGACCATATGATTATGGGTTTATTTCTGAGTTTTCTGTTCCATTGATCTACGTGTCTATTCTTGCGCCAGGACCAAACTGTTTTGATGACTACCGCTTTGTGACACAACTTGAAGTCTGGAATTGTGATGCCTTCAGGTTTGCTTTCCTTTTTCAAGATTGCTTCGGCTGTTCAGGGTCTTTTGTGGTTCCATACAAATCTTAGGATTTTTCCAGCTCTGTGAAAAATACTGTTGGTATTTTGATAGGGGTTGCATTGAATATGTAGATTGTGTTGGGTAGTTTAGATATCTTAACAATATTTGTTTTTGCAATTCATGAGCAGGGGATGTCTTTCCATTTTTTTGTGTGTCGTTTTCACAGGAAACCATCCAGTTTTTATACATTTTAATACATCCCCCCCTTTTCTTTATGTGCATAGGTTTTTCTCACGTTTGTAAATCATTCTGAACAGTGTTAAACCATTTTAATATCCCAGACTTCATTTTAGGTAGAATATTCACCTAAATTTACTGAAAAAAATTAAGCCAGATATCTACCTGAATCACCCAGTTATTCAAATGGACTGAGTCATCAGAAACTCTCCAAATTGCTTGTTTTTGTTTCTTCCTGACATACACGGGACCTCTGAACATAAAAAAAGGCTTAGAAGAGAGAAAACATCCTCTTTACTTAGGGGCAGCACTTTAATGAGATGTAGGAAAGGAAACTGATTAAGAGACTGTAGCCCCCAGGTGCATTTACCTGTCCCTGGGTAAGTCATGTAACTTCCATGACAATTTCCCAGTGGACATGGTATCACTATGGTCCTTTCTAAGTGGCATAGCCAACAGCCATGGAAGGGCATTACCCCATGTTTCAGGAGCTTTCCGTTGTATGTAAAACATTGCTCTCACCTATAGAACCCTTCTGTGTGAAAGAATGGACAGTCACCAATATACAAATGCATTGTAGTCAAAAGGATTTTTTGGCTAATTCAGTTTGGATTGGAACACATTTTTCCACATAAACGATGTTAAATATAATGGTTCAATTTCCAGCTAGATGGCTAAGAGAGAGTTCTAATCATATTATTTTTATTTCCTTCTGTGTCATAATGGATCCTATGTTCTATCTGGAATCTAAACATATCAGTAACATATCACATAGAAATAGCATATAACCATTCTAGTCTTTAAATTCAAATCTTCCCTATTCCTCTTCTTCCTCATTGTCCACACTCTGGCATGAAAGCAGAGAGGATTAATAACACCAAAATTATATGAGCTAACATTTTCCTGCATACTATGTTCTAGTCATTGCAGTAAGCACATTCTGTGTATTTTATCATTTAATCCCCACTACTTTCCCCATTTTTTTAAAGATTTTATTTATTTATTTGACAGAGATAGAGACAGCCAGCGAGAGAGGGAACACAAGCAAGGGGAGTGGGAGAGGAAGAAGCAGGCTCATAGCGAAGGAGCCTGATGTGGGGCTTGATCTCATCACACCGGGATCACGCCCTGAGTCGAAGGCAGACGCTTAACCGCTGTGCCACCCAGGCGCCCCTTCTTTCCCCATTTTATACACGAGCAAACTGAGACTAAGAATTCAAGTGACTTGTCCGGAGAAGCTGTTAAAAGGTGGAAGCCGGCCCGAGGCCTCCAAACCCTGGGCTCCTGCCTGCCCCCTTGTGGCAGCAAGTGCTCTTGAATGCGCCCCCTGCGGCCGTAATTGATGCGTGTTGGCCAAATGTTGTTTCCTCAGTAAGAATCCATTTATGTACCTTCCGCCACCCCCGGACTGATTCAGTTGCCCCTAGCTAGGCTCTCACAGCCTTGAATTTAGGGTACTCATAACTTTTATACTATCATCTGTGTAGTTATTTAATTACTGTCTCCAAGCTTCACTAGATGGTAAGTACCATGAGGGAGGGGACCATATTTGCCTTCATCCTTGTTTCCATGCCAGGAACATGGTTGGGTCTCTGTTAATATATTTAGAACAGATGAATGAAATGGAAGGGGGAGCACTGCTTTTATGGGAGCGGAGAAGGAGGTGCGTTTGTGGACAGAGGGCAGGCTTGGGGCTCCCATATTGACCGATCGAGGGGGTAGCCACAGGTGCTGTAGCTCCTAGTGCTGGGTGGCCCAGGATGGTATTAGAGTCACTATTTTACCTGTCAGATCACTATGTCAATCTTTAATCTAAGTAATTTCCTTTGAGACAATTTCCAAAGAGTCAGGAGGTTTACCATCTGTACAGCAATTTCTCACTGAGCTCTGTTTCCATAATCCATTGGTTCTTTACATGTTTTTGTTATTTATTTCACATTTTATCCAGATTTATTGAGGTATAGTTGTACAACACGATGACTTGATACACGTAGGAGGGGAGGAATCCTAATGCACTAACCCGAGGCCCTCAGCATTTCATCTCCTTTCCTACAAGAGCCCAGGGGATACACTCTTCTCGGGCGGGTCTCATCCCCTCACTGGACTCCATCTACGTCATGGCTTTCCCCACCTCTCTGCCTGCCTCCACCTGCCTCCACTTCCCATGCGCTCCTCCTTTGCTAAACCCTAATGACCCCAGGAGGCCCAGTAAGTACCTCCTCCACACAGTCTTCCAGCCTGACCGTCCTGTACCCAGAGCTGTATCTGCTAAGTCAGTGCCGTACCCCCTTCTTGCCTTCTTTGGGCACGAAAGTCTCACCAGATCGCAGGATTATCTGCTTTTCCCTTCCTCCCCCATCACGCTCCTCGCGCTCCGCCCTGGAAGCTGGCTGCAGTTCTGCGTGTTCTTCGGTAGGTGGCAACCTTCACAAACAGAATTCAGGCAGTTCTGTTGTTTTGCTCTCCAGGATAGTGTCCCTAATGAGAGACACAGATGCCCCGAGCCCTACCTCAGCTGATCTTGTTCACTAATTAGAAACATTTGCTTCCTCGGAGTCACAAAAATGTTCCCACTATTATTCTGTTTTGTGAGGGGAAACAATCTGAGTTGTTAAATTTAAGTGATTCTATTTTCCAGTGCTCATGTGCTTAGATCAGAAGATACCAAAACAAAGCTCTTCTTTATTATTATTTTTTTTTTTTCAGAAAACGAGGGAGAAATCATGATTCTTTTTTCAATTTTGGTATGGGATTTTTCTTTTCACGAGATGATGACAATATTAAAATTTTGTGTAGGGATCTTTATCATTAAAAACAATTAGAAGGGGGAATGTCTTTAAAAACATGATGGTAGATTGCTAATTGAAAAAAAATGAACTGGGCATATCATTTAGCTTCATTCTTTCTCTAACAAGAATATTTGAGAATTGGTTGCTTTATGAAATGGAGAAGTTTGGTAAAAACCCTGGCACATTTGGTACCTGGACTGTTCTGGAAACCTTGACCTAGGCATTGTACTTACTAAGATCACTCTCTGAGTTCATACCTTGACTGTTTATTGTTATTTACTAAAGCATCTTACTCGGAAAATAGATGCACTCCCTTTTCTTGTAGTATCCCTCCAGAACTTTGGTTCACCACTGTAAATTTTACTTCCCTTGTGTCCACATACACGTGGGTACTCAGGGAGCAGCTGCCCGTGAGGTACACGCTTCGTTAGGGCTGCTCTGGAGTTACTCACCCCCAGCTCTGCACAGGCTACTGGCGAGAAGTGGCTGAAATGGCTTCTCAGGGCCACAGCAATCTCAGAGTCACCGGGACTCTTCGTCATGGTGAACAGGCCTTTGATAATGACTATTGCAAAATGGACTTTTGTTTTGTGTTTGTTTTTTGTAACTATGGAAGGAAGGATTTTAGTAGCCTCATTGGTTTTACATTTAAAAAGTGCTTACAAGTCCCCCAGTCTATTTAGAAATACCTCCTTCTGTGTCTACCAGCTTACCACCTATTTTCTTTCTAGCTAGGGTTTGCTGGAGACTTAGTATGGGCCCACATGCTGGGTTTGCCATTTGATTTTCTTTTTTTAATTCCCATTACCTTTGGGTTACACAAGCAACTCTTTGAACATAATTTGATTTTTTTTAAAGTAACTGCATTATTTTTAGACAAAGCTCTATTTTAAGTCACAGTTTATTTTACGGACTATATATGGCAGACCTTCAAGCCTCGTGGGCTATTTCAACAGTGACTGTATGTTTATGAAGATGCGGTGCACAGCAATGGCATGCAGCCTTAGCTGTAAGAAGTCTCCACTACAGCAACGTCTTTTGAAATCAGAGCAGTTTTCTGGTATGGTCAAATTGCTTTTGTAGTCAGTTTTGCCATTATCATAATCTGTCCCAAGTCCTGCTATGGACAAGAACATTCTGTGCCTTTGCTCAGCTCATGCAGTGCGATTTATACTTCATCGTCCTACTGAAGACGAAAGTGGATGTTAGTTAAAAAGTTCCAATACTGAGTAAAAAAGCCAGAAGACAACAGTTAAAAAAAAAAAAATCCCTCCCAAGAGCACACTGTATGTGTGTGCGTGTGTGTGTGTGTGTGTGCGCGTGGTCAAGACCGAGTCCGTTCATATTGACATTCTGCCAGAGGAACTTTACTCAGACTTGTCCCTTGCTTCTGGCCAGTGCAGACGTCTGTCTGTGACATGCCTGCGGGGCTCTTGGCCGCAGGGCTTGCTGGGGATGAGGAGCACGTTTGTTGAGTGTGGTTGAATCCACACTGGGGAAGAGAACCAAAGACAGGTTTCTACATGGGAGGAAGCAGATGTGCAAAAACCTATGACAACATGTGGTTTTAGTACTTTCTAGTTTCCTTCTCACAAGGGATCGATGGAAGCTCTGAGCCAGGTGTGTCTAGAAAGTGCTCTCTGTTCTGTCTTATTCTGCTGGTCCCAGGCTCTAGGTGACTGAGGGACGTCACTCACTCTCTTGTGTCATAGCCCTGATTACTATTTGTGGGAAATTCTCTCTCGATATCTATATGGGCTCTGAGCCCTTTATTTAGTTTTATTAGCTTTGACTTTATCATTAAGGCTTGTATCAAAGTAATACCTGTACATATAAAAACATAATGAAATAGGACCAAAAACTTATAAAGAAAAGTCCCTGTCCCATTCCTCCCTCCCTGAAAGTGATTGCATTAAACTCTTTTAGTTGTTTCTTTTAGTATTTATTATAGTATTTCTAACTAATATGCTTATGCTGGGGCGCCTGGGTGGCTCAGTCAGTTAAGCGTCTGCCTTTGGCTCAGGTCATGATCGCAGGGTCCTGGGATCGAGTCCCACGTCGTTGGGCTCCCTGCTCAGTGGGGAGTCTGTTTCTCCCTCTCCCACTGCCCCTCCTTGGCCCCACTCGTGCTCGGTCGCTCGCTCTCTCTCAAATGAATAAAATCTTTAAAAAACCTGATATGCTTATGCTGATAGTCTATATCCATTCCCAAGTTTAGATGTTCTTCTGTTATTGTGGATGAAGCCTTGGCTCTCTTTCTCTCTCCCCCATCTTCACTGCCTGTTCTGCTCCTGTCTCTTTCCTCATATTCTAGCTGTGCCACGGTTTTGGTTAAATCCTTGCTCACCATTGACATTATTACAACCATATAAGTTGTTCACTGCAGGGGCAAGTAATGTTTGAACATTGCCTTTCCTTTCTTGTCTTTTTCATCTTGATGTTAATAATTGACTTATTTTTTCATTTGCTTGGTCTGCTGTGTATGCATTGATAATTTGTTTTCCAGATGCTCCAACAGATTTGTCAAGCATCTTCCAATAATTTTATGAAACGTGTAGAAAAATTGAAAAAAAAAATCTGTGGGTTCCATCCCTTCACCCCCATCTTCCCCATCTCCGTCTGGCTCCTCGGCCACCCTGGAGACTTGGCTCTGCGGGTCTGCAGTGCAGGAATCATTGCAGGACTTCTCTGGTCTTAGACAACTTGTTTTCTGGGTTCCTTGTCTTTCCCATCCATATCTTGATTTTTCTGAAGCAGAGCCTTGCTGGAGAAGCATGTTTTTGAATTCTTGGGCAGTCTGAAAATGTCTTTATTGCACACGACACCGCAATTCATTAATAGTGTTGCCTGGTATGGAATTCTGCTCACATCTGCTGGGATTTTGAAGGCCTTGTTTACTGTCTTTCATAAGCTAGTTTTCCCCCCCTCCAGGTTTATTGGCAAAATTGCAAGATACTTAAAGTGATGGGTTTTTTTCATCAGGAAGACCCATGTCCTTCAGTTTTGGAAAATTCTTTAATTTTATTTCTTTTTTTTTTTTTTAAAGATTTTATTTATTTACTCGACAGAGATGGAGACAGCCAGCGAGACAGGGAACACAAGCAGGGGAAGTGGGAGAGGAAGAAGCAGGCTCCCAGCGGAGGAGCCTGATGTGGGGCTCGATCCCATAACGCCGGGATCACGCCCTGAGCCGAAGGCAGACGCCTAACCGCTGTGCCACCCAGGCGCCCCCTTTAATTTTATTTCTTTAGCAATTTCCTCCCTTTTTTTCTGTTCTCTCTGCCTGGATCTCCTGTTAATTGGATCATGGGTGTCAAGTCTAATTTTGAGTTAGAATTAGGAGTCAGTCCTGATTTTCTTATCTTCTGTATTATTCTTGGCTTTTTCATTGTACTTTTCCAACCCTCACATTGAGTCTTTACAAATGTTAGCTGAGATTTTTTTCAATTTCAAAAGCTCTTTATTTTGATCTTTGATTTTTAAAAAAAGAGGTGGTTTGTTTATTTATTTAATTTATTTAGATTGAGCAGGGCAGAGAGAGAATCTTAAGCAGGTTCCATGCCCAATGTGGAGCATGGAACATGGGGTTCGATCCCATGACCCTGAGACCATGGCCTGAGCTGAAATCAAGGATTGGATGCTCAACCCACTGAGCCACCCAGGTGCCGTAAGATTTTATTTTTAAGTAATCTCTATGCCCAATGTGGGGCTTGAACTCATAACCCTGAGCTCAAGAGTCACACACCCCACTTATTGAGCCAGCCAGGTGCTCTGGTTTTTAATGTAACATTTTTTTTCTTGTTTCATGGGCGCAGTATCTACCTTTAACCTTTAGGATATTAAGGATGGTATGATAGTGATCTTCTGTGTTCTGTTCCATCATTTGTCCAGCGAATGCTTTTTAAATACCTGGTATGTGTCTCGTATTATTTCTTAACTAGAGATACAGTAGTGTATGAAACATGGTCCCTGCTGTTATGGAATGTTTATCCAAGGTTTTTTTTGGCCTGAGCTATTTACTGAGAATGAGAATGGCATGGGTACTTGGAGGAGAGAGATATGAGGAGTTAACTTTAGGAACTGTATGAGTTTCTTGTGGTTGCTATAACACATTACCCCTGACTTTGTGGCTTAAAACAACAGAAATTTATTTTCTATGGTTCTGGGGGTCACAAGTCCAAACTCTGTTTTCCTGAGCCTGAATCAAGGAGTAAGCAAGGCTACATGTGCTCCCTAGTAGAGGCTCTAAGGGGAAATCTGTTTCCTTGACTTTACCAGCTTCTAGATCTTCATTCCTCCTATCTTTTGGCTTGCAGCCCTTTCCACCATCTTCAAAACCAGCAGACTTATGACTTATTTTAGGCATCATTAGTCAGTATGTCCTTGCCTTCTTTTATAGTCAAGTCTCCCTCTGCTTCTCTCTTAGAAGGACATTTGTGATTACATTTAGGGCCAATTAGGATATTCTAGGCTAATCTCCCCATCTCAAGATCCTTAAAATACAAGGTAAGTTTTACTGGTGCCAGAAATTAGGACCTGGGTATCTATGTAGGCCCATCCTGTAGCCTACTACAGGCATTTTGAGTTTAAGACATTTCTGAGACATTCAAGTAGAATGTCAAGTGGCAGCTGGTATGTCAGTTTGGAGTTCAGGAAGGGGTCAGGGATAAAGAGACAGCCTTGGGAATCATCAGTTTACATGTAATATTTAAAGCTAGGGGTTAAATGAGATCACCTAGCAATGAGTATAGAGAAAGAATAGAGGATTACTAAGCCTGGGGAAATTCCAAGTAGATTCTGGAACGCTGAGGAGAGACCAGTAAAGTTGACTAATGAGTAACAGCTAGTGAGGTAGGAAGAGAACCAAAAAAGAAAGAAGGGTGACTCTAAGCATATCAAGAAGAAGGAAGTGGGAGACTGTATGAAATTGATAATAGAATTAGGAAATTTGAGGTCATTAGTGCTCTAACAGCAGTTTTGGTGGTCTGGCCATAAGCCTGACTTGAAATGGGCTGTTAAGCATGGGAGGAGAGGAAGTGACGTAGCAATGATAGCAGCCCTTCTGAGAGTGTGGCTGTCAAGGAGCAGAGTAGTGGGAGGAAAAAGTGGTGTGAGGAGATTTTTTTAAAAAATCAACTTTATTATGGTATGATTTCCAGGGCACTTGGGTGGCTCAGTCAGTTAAGTGTCTACCTTTGGCTCAGGTCATGATCCCAGGGTCCTGGGATCGAGTCCTGTGTCTGGCTCTCTGCTCAGCAGGGAGTCTGCTTTTCCCTCTGCCCCTCCCCCTGCTCGTTCTCTCTCTCTCTCAAAAATAAATAAAATCTTTAAAAAAGTATAATTTCCATATAATAAAATGTACCCATTGTAAAATACACAGCTTGATGAGTTTTGTACACCCGGGTAACCACCACCACAATCCACATTTATAACATTTCCATCATCTCCAAAGCTTCTGCAGTCTCCTTTGCAGTCAGTCTGCCCCCATGCCAGGCAAACATTGGTTTTCTTTGTCACAGTGGATTAGTTTTGCCTGTTCTAGAATTTTGTATAAATAGAATCATCCACTATGTAGACCAGTTTCTTTTGTTCATCATCATGTTTTTGAAATTCATCCATCTTTTTAAAAAATATCTTCTTTATTTTCCAGAGAGAGAGAGAGAATGAGAGAGTGAGCACACACAAGCAGGGGAGCATCATGCAGAGGGAGAGGGAGAGGCAGGTTCCCCACTGAACGAGGAGCCCGATGCGGGACTTGATCCCAGGACTCTGGGATCATGACCTGAGCCAAAGGCAGACACTTAACCGATTGAGCCACCCAGGCGTCCTGAGATTCATCCATTTTGTGTCTGCATTAATTACTTTTTATTGCTGAGTGGTATATAGATATATCACCTTTGATTATCCGTTTATCCATGGACATTTGGGTTATTGGGACATTCTAGCTTGGAGCTATTATAAACAGAACTGTACTAAAATTCATATACAAGTTTTTGTATAGATGTACATTTTCATTTATTTTGAGGAAATATTTGGGAGAGCAATTGCTGGGTTCTATATAATTTTTATGGTTAATTAGAAAAAGTATATATGAACCTGCAAGTGGTTGCACCGTTTTACAATCCCGCCAGCAATGTAGGAGAGTGCCAGTTCCTCTACATCTTTGTCAGCACTTGGAATTGTTACTTTTAAAAATTTTAGCCGTGGGGCACTTGGGTGGCTCAGTCAGTTAGGCATCTGCCTTCAGCGCAGGTCATGACCCCAGGGTCCTGGGATGGAGCCCTGCATCGGACTCCCTGTCCCTCTGCCTGCCGTTGCCCCTGCTTGTGCTCTCCCACTCTTTCTCTCTGTCAAATAAAATCTTAAAAAAAAAAAAAATCACAACCACCCGAGTGAGTGTGTAGTGGTATCTCATGAGATTTAATTTGAAATTCCCTAAAGACTAAGGACATTCAAAATATTTTCCTGTGCCTATTTGTCATTTGTTTAGCCGCCTTTGTGAATTGTCAAAGTATTTTGCTAATTTAAAACAATGGGTTGTTTGTCTTCTAATTGAGAAGTGAGAGTTCTTCTCTGGGTACAAATCTGTTGTATATTTTCACCCAAATTGTGCGACTGACCTTTTCATTTTTTTTTTTAAAGATTTTATTTATTTATTCGACAGAGATAGAGACAGCCAGCGAGAGAGGGAACACAAGCAGGGGGAGTGGGAGAGGAAGAAGCAGGCTCATAGCGGAGGAGCCTGATGTGGGGCTCGATCCCATAACGCCGGGATCACGCCCTGAGCCGAAGGCAGACGCTTAACCGCTGTGCCACCCAGGTGCCCCTGACCTTTTCATTTTTAACATGTCTTGCAAAGAAATTTTGAAAATTTCAACTCAAAAACATGTTGTTTCTTTTCTTTTAAGGTTGTGTTGTTTCGTTTTGTTTAATGTTTTGTGTATGAAAAATCTTTGCCAATACCTGGGCGTGAGAAATTTTTCCTATGTTTTATTCTTGAAGCTTTATGGTTTTAGCTCTTATGAGTTAATTCTGTGCACACAAGGAGGTTAATTTTTGTTTATATGGATATCCTTCTGTTATTCTTTTCTCGGAGGATAGCCTGATCTAGTTTGTCAAAAATCAACTGGCAGTATTTATAGGACTCCGTTTCTGTTTCACAGTTTTATATGTTTATCCTATGTGAACATTACTGCAGCTAGTCCTAGGGCTTGAAATCTGGTAGTGTAAGGCTACCAACTTTGCTCAAGCGTTTGAGGATCCTTGTCCATCTTCTCATTAAAACAATAATCACTTAAAAGCACATTGGAAGCTGGGAGGAGAGTACATGGGCTTAGGGCTGTGATCTAACATTTTCATTGACAGCGTCCCTATATAGATGTCTGTTGAGTTTTCTCCCCTCTCGTGCTGTTCAATTTCTTTACATCAGTATGTGTTACTCTCTGTCCTATAGTATACATGGCTCCCAGCAGCAGGGTAAGTAGACCTAATGTTTACCGTGAAGGCCTTCCTTAATCCCCAAAGCTCCAAGCTTCAGCCCAACCCCTCACTACCTGGTACTTTTGAGTCGCTCTGGGCTATATTTTTCAGAGACTTAATTTCCAGTCTCTTAAGTAAAGGGGAGAAGGCCAGGGCCTGGCTGCAGGGAACTGAGAGATGGGGAGGGGCCCTTAGTTTTGATCACTCCTTACTTTGTGTACAGATTTTCCTTCCTCCCTTGGTCTCGTTCCACTTCCTGGTTCCTGGTGTGTCCACTTCTGAGCCTTTCTGCAATACTGTGGGTGATTTGGCTGTTCTTTAAAATAATTTTTCTCTTAGATACTGTATTTCTCCCCTTTGCTAGAGTTGCTCTTACTCCCCTGTCTGCTTTCCGTCATTGAACATTTGTTGACCTCACTCATTGGCAGTTGTCTCCTCCCCATTTTTTCTTTGTCTTGGTGCATTTGTACATTTTTTTAAAAAGATTTTATTTATTTATTTGACACAGAGAGACAGCCAGCAAGAGAGGGAACACAAGCAGGGGGAGTGGGAGAGGAAGAAGCAGGCTCCTAGCAGAGGAGCCTGATGTGGGGCTTGATCCCAGAACGCCGGGATCACGCCCTGAGCCGAAGGCAGACGCTTAACGACTGGGCCACCCAGGCGCCCTCATGTGTACATTTTTAATGCCTGTAATTTATTTTAGTGGCACTTCAAAAGGTGGTAGATAATTGCCGTCTTCCTACCACCCTGTTATGTCAGATGTATGTACCCTACAGGTCATAAATAAATAAATGATAAAGAATTCAGGAATGCAACCCCTAAGGTTTGTTATCCATTAAAGGATGTTTTGTGAAAGGCCTGTCGCTGACTACCTGGCAATGGCTTACGTTTCTACTTGCTCTGGTCATCGTCTTGCTCTCCATCCTGTGCGTTCTGGGCTGGGCACCTTCGGGCTCTGCCTCTGGGATCTGAGTTGTTGTTCTTATGTCGCACCAATGGTGTTGCATGGTGGTCAAGAGGTTGCACGGAGATTTCTATTTCTTCTGGTATAAAGAGTAACTTCATAGCTACATATGATTTTTCCAAAAGTATAAACAACATTAAGCATTGCCTTGGACTTGAGCAGCTCTAAAGGATTTTTCCTACTTTCGTGGAGTCTGCACATGCGTATTCAAAGTTTTAAACAATGTGCAACTCTCACATCAATTGGAGACCTTCCTTTGATATCTAATAAGTTAACTCTAGTGCCTCGAAACCATGGCTTGTAGAAATCTATCCCCAGCAAGATTTCTGAAAATTCACAAGGAACTTGCATTTGGATGGTCTTCTCTGACAATTGTGTATTTTTCTCCAGGCTACCCTGCTACAGCCTATGTGTGAATTCAGACCTCTTCAAATTCCAAAAAAGCCACCCTCACTCAAAGCATCTGTCAGTTTTGAATTGAGAGGGGTTTTAACTGAGTAGAGATTGAGTTGAGAAGAATTTGGGTGGAGGTTGAGTGGAGAAAAGTTTGAATTGTATAGAGATTGAGTTTTCTTAAGATTGAGTTCTGCGGAATGGTGTGGGGGCAGATTTGGGTAACATACAGAGTAGGGGTCATATCTCACCTAGTAGAGTAAACAAACAGAAGTCCATAACAAATTCTCCAAAATCCTTTTGGGCCCCTCCTTTTGGGGTCCTGTTTTGTCCCTTTCCAAAGGGAAAAGGGGGAAGGGCTTTATCCTTGCTCCGCTCTCTTTCTCCTTCTTTTTCCCTCCGCCTCCCCCACTCATTCTAAAACAACAAAGAAATTCCTTTCCTTGTTGCCCTCAGAGCAAATTCAAGCTCTTTGGACAGCCAGATCATTGCTGTTTCAGTGATTCACTCCAAGGGCTCATCGAAGTGTTTCTCCGACACTCTTCCATTCCTAGGAGGGTGTGGTTAAACTGCTAAAATGATACATTTTTTCCCTACCTTGCTTGTTACATCAAATGTGATGATAAATTACAAAATGCCTTTTCTTTCTCTTCTTTCCTTTTGGAATTCATTGAACAGAATACCAGGAGTACATTAGTCAATAGGGACACGGAGAACAAAAAGGAAAACTCAGCGTGTGCTCCTTGGAGAACACTAACGCAGGCATCTTGTACACCCGCCCATGTTGGGGTAGTCCTGTGTGGTTGTAATAAATGAATCGGTCAAAATGGCAATGGTAATTTTTAAGAAATGGAAACATGTCAAATTGACTGTAATGAAAGATGCCGCTCTACTTTGTCACCATAGCACACGTGTAAGTCTCTGCATGTGTATTTGTGTCGTTATGAAGTCCCACTGGGTGAGCATGCAAGTGGCTGAGGTGCCAGTTTCCCACGTGAGATCTGAAATTCCAAAGCCACTTAGAGCAGCAGGCAAGGCACGTTTATCAGGTGCTCCGCGCCGTGCTGGCTAGAAAAGATGTGTGAGTCACAGCTCCTTCCTTGAGGGAATTTGAGAATCTTATTAGTAGAGTAAGACATAAGCAGAAATAATTTTTAGATAATATGCAAGAGCATCCACTTGAGGGTGAAATTGTGGGAGTAAAGCGCTCTGTTTTGGGACTTCGGCGAAGGGAAGGTTGTTACAGTTTAGCCAAACCGAAAGCCTGTGGGAGGGACGTGGGGCTTCAGCTGTGCTCCAGCCAGAGGTGGTGGGCGGATCAGGAGAGGACGGGGTTTGGACAAAGCTGGTCCTGGGGGAATGGACGAAGGAGGGCTAGAAGATGAGAGGAGTATTTCTTGGGGGAATGCTAACGATTGAGGTCAGCCAGGTGCCGTGGGCATTGACTGGATTCTAGGGCAAAGAGACAACTTTGTCTCGCATGGAGGGAGAAGCCGCCACTTTGGACCGTACACGAAGAACAAAGAATGACGAAAATGACTGTGAATACATCTCACAGTGTTGCACAGTTCTGCGTGTGATCCCACAGTGCTTACGGGTCTTTCTCCGCAGAAAGAGGGAGAACAAATGTTTTTCTTTCTCAGTGAGAACGATGTGAAGGGCCAACATTTTTGTAAGAAATTCAGATAATTTGTTTTGTAGAATGTGGGTGAAATTAACAATTCCTGTTGATGCCCTACCATGTATGCCTGTCTGTGTCTGTTAACTTGCCAGTCTACCTTGAAATAAAACCCATTTAAAAACGTATTTTCTCGGGCACGTGGGTGGCTCAGTTGGTTAAGTGGCTGCCTTCAGCTCAGGTCATGATTTCAGGGTCCTGGGATCGAGCCCTGGATGTCGGATGTGGGGCTCCCTGCTCAGGGGGGAGCCTGCTTCTCCCTCCTGACCCCTTGCTTGCATGTGCTCTGTCTCAAATGAAAGTAAGTTTTCTAAAAAAGATTTTATTTTTTTTCTTCAGGAGGAGCAGGCTTGGGGGGCCTGGGTGGCCCAGTCATTAAGCATCTGCCTTCGGCTCAGGGCGTGATCCCGGCATTCTGGGATCGAGCCCCGCATCGGGCTCCTCTGCTGGGAGCCTGCTTCTTCCTCTCCCACTCCCCCTGCTTGTGTTCCCTCTCTCGCTGGCTGTCTCTATCTCTGTCAAATAAATAAATACAAATCTTTAATAATAATAATAAAAAAAGCAGGCTTGTGAAGCTTATTTGAGCATTGATGACATCTCCATGGAGGTGCTAGTGTCCGCAAAGATCGCTGCCAATTATTCTGTCCATGAGGAAGGTTCTCCTGCTTGCTGCGTTCTTTGGTGTATGTTCAAACATTTTCTAGCAAAAGTTCTCTTTTGTCGAAGCACTGAAGTGTACCTACAACTGCATCTCAGTGTTTTCGGACCAGTCTGGCAGACTGAGGAGGCTGGAGATGGTCTGAGGAACCAGGTTGCAGGGAGGAATGGCCGGTTTTGACCCTCAGGCTCTCAGAGCGCGTACTTTTGAAGACCTCATCCCGTATCATTCTAACCCACGAAAGCACCCACGTTCTAGGATAAACTTCCTTAATGTGGAGACATTATTTGAGCTGATGTAATGTGACATTTGGTAAACATTTTAGTTGGATATTTATTCATGTTAGCTTTGCAGGATTTGAAAAATTTTGGAACAAATTCTTTTTTGTCCATGCTAGGTCTCCCTATTTACCGAGGCTGTTGAGCAGACCGCTGGAAGGCCGTGCACCCTGTGTCTCTAGTGCCTCGTGGCTAGAAGTCCTGGAGGGAGCGCCCCTTGAGAGAGTGTTGGGTGGAGGAGGAAGGGGACTGTCATCCCAACGCAGACTCCAGCGAGGACTCTGAGACTGGCGCTTGTACCCATCGCATCCCAGCTCCGC
This sequence comes from Ursus maritimus, assembly GCF_017311325.1. Taxonomy (NCBI): domain Eukaryota; kingdom Metazoa; phylum Chordata; class Mammalia; order Carnivora; family Ursidae; genus Ursus; species Ursus maritimus. The sequence goes on along the minus strand of NW_024424119.1, from coordinate 8,744,941 downwards.
CTCTCTGAGGTCCCCCGGGCACCCCAGGGAGAAAGGGGAGAAGTGGCTGCCATGTGTGTTCCCTGAGAAACCTGTCTTAGCTCTCTGACCCCTTAGCGCACCCCCATCCACAGCCCCATCCGCTTCCTGGAGTCTCAGGTGCTGCAAAGGGAGCCTGCTTCTCCCCTCTCCCTTCTCGAGAGACTCGGGCTGTTTTTGCTCAGCCAGAATGGAGAGTCTGTGCTGGGCAAATCTGCATGGACCCGGGCCTCGGCTGGGGGGCTGCTCCCAGTGCTGCCGCAGGGTTGCGAGGCAAAGGTGTCGTGGGGATGGGGGGGATTAGCAAGGGAAGCAGTGGGCTTAGATTTAGCAAGGAGGAAGAGAGATGGTGGTCAGCACTGCCTCGAGAGCACGTGACACAATTCCGAGGAACTTTGCAAAGGACTGGATTCGTGCCCGAGCGGTGTGGCTAGGCTTGCTGCTCTCCGTACTGAGGTATTAATGTTGGGGAGATCTCATGTGTAGCCATAGGCTGGGGAGGTTGGGGCACATTCAGGGCACATTCCCACTGGCCTGCCTTCCCGACTTCTTTCCTTCTAGTACTTAGGGCTCATTCACTCGGTGAGCGTGTTTGAGTTACGTGTTGGATGCACGGGTGCATAGATGACCAGTCTACATGCCTCCCTTTTAAATTAGTCTTGAGTTCACGGGAGGTGATCTATGTATGTAAAACTGTGCATGGAGAGTGCTGGCAGAATAGCTCCTAACACTGCCTGGGGCAGGGAATCTAGGTTTTCAAGAGGAGATTTGAGTTTCGTCTTAAAGGAAGGTTAGGACCCCAACAATTTCCTGGGTGAGATACAACCTACCCAGGAGCACAGTTTCATCTCAAGGGCGACCACAGTCACAAGCGTGTGTTGAAAATTCAGTAGGTTCCTGGCATTTTCTTAAACCCTTTACAGACATGACCTCATTTCATTGCTCGGAATCCAGAGATTGGAAGGTGCTTTGCAAGTCAATGTTGAGTGGAACTATGTTCAGGTATTTTCTCTCACTTTTGTCTTTTGAACCCTTTTATATGGCTTCGCCAAGGCATGACTTTTTCTGTTACCTGCCTATAGCATGGCATTTTATACCTCTTGGCGCCAACACACACACGCATCTGTGTTTTATCCATTACCGTCTAGCCCGCTCTGTTGGCAATGAACCACCCTCTCTCTTGGCACGTCTCTCGAATGATTGAATTTGTCAAGTACATGTCTTTTCCCCGCGGTAAGACTCTAGGCTCCCTCCGTTGTTCCCCAGGACGCCAACTCAGAGTCACACCCAAAGTAGGTATTTTTTCTTTTATATTTTTTTAGGACTTCTTACCATTTTGTCAAATTTCATCTAAAAATTGTAAAGCATAGGAGTGTGATTTTTTTTTTTTTAAGGCCCAGAACAAAAACTTCGCCTGTCTTACACGGCGGCCATGTGGTGTACATCCAGTGCCCAGTTTACAAACTCTAATATAGAACATATTTGAAAAGACTCCCAGCTAATCCACACAGAATATCTATGCGCTTTTAGGGGGATTTTGGCATGGGTGTTTCTTTTCCGGAACAGGTGGTGAAGCTAAATTTGTTTGGTGTGCTTGACATACTTGGAGCCTGATATTAAAAGATTTCAGTGGCTGTAATGAACAGTTCTTCCCTTCTCTGTTTACAGGGGATTGGGACTTTCTCTGGGGTGTTGGGTTTCTGTTTCTGCCCGCGGGCTGGCTGGAAACCATTCGCGGCCCACATTCTTCCGCGGGGACAAACGGCTGGGCCGGTTTGGTTTGGAAGCCTTGTTGCTTGGCTGTGACATGTGGTCCTCTGTTCCGACATTTGGGTCAGAAACAATTTCCGTGATTCCTTCAGGTTCCACAGACACAACAGAAATTTCTAAGATTTCTTCAAGATCCCTTGGTTTATATGAAAGCGCTCCCTGACAGGGTCTCAGGGTGGCAGGGAAGGGGTGGGGGTGCGTGCAGGCAGGGCATCAGTGTAAAACATGGGAAGAGTGCCTACTTGCCGGATTTGAAAATCTTTCTGGTCTAAGAACAGGTTATTCAGTGTTTGTTTGTTTCAGCTAAATCCAACGAATGCCTCCAAATCACCTTTGTGATGGACCGTGGGGGCTTTCGTCCTGAGGAGGAGTGTTTCCTTGCTCAGGTCCTTGGAACAAGCAGGACTTGGTTCTTTCAAAGTATGGATTTTGGACTGACCACTCTCCAGTGTTGGGTTCCGGGATGCCCCTGGAAACTGGGTGGTAGCAATGCCTTTGGTGAGTGGGGTGGGAGGTGACCACAGCCACAGTACCTTGGCGCTGCCTCTTGGGACTTCAACTGGGAAGTGTCGCTGACACCGTGTTATCTCTGTGGGTCATTCACCGTGTTGCTTCCCACAGCAAACCTGACTCTGGCTCTTATCTGCAACTGTCAGCATTGCGCTTGCGTGGTTGGGGTTTGTGGAATGCCTCTCCGTCCTTCTAGCTGTTTATTGGTTTTTCATTCAAGATCAGGGGGCCTGAGCTTTCAGTGGGATGTGGCCTGGCTTGTTTTACTCACTGAAGAGTGAAAATTAGTTTGCACTTAACCCTCTCTCGCTGCCAGCTTGACCTCCTTCTGATATACTTTCTTCTTTTGGTTTCTGCAGGCGAGACTGTATGGTCAGTAAGAAACTGGGCTTTCGATTCATACAGATTTGGGTTCAAATATTAGACTCTGGTATTTATTCATGTGATCCAGAGAATGAATTAGTTCCCATACACATTCGGCTGTTGTAGCCAAGGACACCGCAAAGTGGCTTCAATGGAATAGAAGCTTCTATCTCTTTCATATAGCAGAGTACCTGCTTTAGGGTCGATGAGACGACTTTATGGTATCTAGTTTCTTGTTCTACTAGCTGGTATTCTGTGGTCCAAGACCGTTGCTCTAACTCCCGCTGCGAAGTCTGCATCCCAGACAGTGGGAAGGGTTGATGGGTTAGGAATCTCAGAGTCAGAAATAGGATGCTGGATCTGTTGCCTGGATCCGTGGTCTCAGGAAACTAGGACATGGCAGTGAGACCACAGAGGGTGGAAACCTCCTCCACGGATGTGCCCACGGGGGGGGAGGGGACAGTGGAGGGTCAAGGAAGGTCTCCCACCCCCTGAAAGATATGGAAGCTGCTGGCCTCTGAGGCTATCATGCAGCTGGTGGCTGGTTCTGCTTTACCGAATTGTTTTCCAAACCTCATGTGGTGAGATAATGTGGTGCGTTGTGACGAACGTTCTTTGAAAATGGAAATCGACAACACCAGGGCACATCATAGATAGTAAGAGAAGTGCACAGTGTTTAGTTATATATCTCTATACGTGTTTGTGTGCGCCGAGTCATGATGTAAATGTTTTTCTTATCACGGCTCATGGTCAAAAAAACCTTGAAGAGCTATTGCTCTAGCATAAGATGTACCATGTTACCACCGCAGAGCGTCTTTCCTGTGGTTTGTTTTACTTTTCCCCTGATCCAGATAACACTGTGGTGATGGGGAGGGTAGGCATCTCTGGGGTTTGTCTTCCGTATCTGCCTCTTTCACAGGATGGGCTGGTATCGCCGTAAAGGCTGGATAGCACCGTCAGCAGCATGCCCCAATTAGTTGTTGAGCAGGAACTGCATACAGACATGGTGCTCAGGGGTGTGGGGGGTGCGGAAGACCCCTTGCTGCCCTCCAGAGACTCCTAGACTAGGGAGGGCGGCAAAGGGTAATTCAACCCCAAGACTGATCAAAGTAGGAAGTATAATTAGTGTTGATTTAATAGTCATGAATTCACTTTCACATTTTAGTGTAGGTAATTAGAACTTTATTTTATTTATTTATTTTAAAGATTTTATTTATTTGACAGAGAGAGACAGCCAGTGAGAGAGGGAACACAGGCAAGGGGAGTGGGAGAGGAAGAAGCAGTCTCCCAACAGAGGAGCCTGACATGGGGCTTGATCCCAGGACTCTGGGATCATGCCCTGAGCCGAAGCAGATGCCTAACGGCTGAGCCACCCAGGCGCCCCAAGTAATTAGAAATTTAATTTAGGTAATTAAAATATTCTTATTGCCAAGATATCAATTATTTGTATGAGATACTCTTTTAATTTGAAAAGTTTTGTAATTTGGTGTGGGTAGAGGTTTGGTAAGGTGAGTACTAATGCATTGCCGATGGGAATTCAAGCCGGTATCGTCTTTTTGGAAAGCAACTGATGGACAATAATGGGCTTAAAAATACATTCTTTGCAGTAATTCCATTTCTAGTCATCCATCTGTTAAAAAATCGGATCTGGACAAAAATTAATAGGTAAAGATGTTTATTACAGCTTTATTTTTTTTAGAGTAAAAAATTAAAAACAACTAATGATTCATAGGTGAAACGTGTGTAAGGGGATACCACATATTGCTAAAGTCACATTTTCAAGAAATGTGCAAAGATACTGGTGTTTACATATAATATAAATGAAAAAAAGGATCAAATACTAAATAGGCAGTATGATCACAGTTCTGAAAACAAAAACAAACACGGCTCTATTTGTGCATAGGAAAAAACTATAGAAACCCAGCGATAGGTTAGGTGTTTAACCTCCGTAAATTGTAGGATTTGGACGATTTCTGTTCTCTTTCTTCAAAGTTTAATGTATTTTTTGCAATTTGTGATTTTTTTTTATTTTATAATCATAAATAACAAATACTATTTTACAAATACTATAAAATCCCATGCTGTAAAATCATGCTGACATGCTAAGTTGAGTGTATTACTTTTACAAGAGCCTTCTTTTTTTTTTTTTTTTTTTAAGATTTTATTTATTTATTTAACAGAGATAGCCAGCGAGAGAGGGAACACAAGCAGGGGGAGTGGGAGAGGAAGAAGCAGGCTCATAACGGAGGAGCCTGATGTGGGGCTCGATCCCTTAACGCCGGGATCACGCCCTGAGCCGAAGGCAGGCGCTTAACCGCTGTGCTACCCAGGCGCCCCTTACAAGAGCCTTCTAAGTACTGTAACTCCATCTTTTTGGATTTCATGGATAGTCCTAGTATTTGCCTCCTTCCTTCACTTCGCCGTTGGGGAAGATGTTTGCTATGGCAAGAGAAATGATTAGGACAGTCACTTATGTCCTTTTCTAAATTTAGCTTTTAAGAAGACTAGAATGTGAAATGTCTGCTAAGCAGTTGACCCCATCTGTATATCTGTTTACATTTCTTGGAGTCCACTGGACTTAGATGGCGAGACTAGGACTAACCAGAAGACCTTCACACTCTGTCATGGGGACGGAGAACTTGGACTGATTACGGATTATTTAATTCATCTATGTTTTTTATATATATATACATATATATATAAATTTTTCTTGGGGGGGCAAACTCTCTAAAGACAAAATGGCAGCCGCTAACAATGAGTAAGTATTTCTTTAGTGTTGATGCCCTAATGATTCAACCATATTCATTCTCACATTAACCCCATTATGTAGTTCCTATTATTATCCCCGTGTTGTATACAGGGCACCTGATATCTAAAGAGCCTAAATAACTTGTCCAGAGTCCTATCAATAGTACGTGCCAGAGCTGGGTCCAGGCCCAAGGGAGGCCAGAGTCCAAGTTCTTGGACTCTTTGCTGTTCAGCATTCTTGTGCGATCCCTCTCATGCCCGCTGAGACCCACCGCAACATTTGCGTGTGAGCTAGGTAATCATTTTTAAGAATTCCAATGTCAGAAGAGACTTTCTGTCATGAGACTATTGCCATTATGACTAAATTATTCTGAATTGATTAGGAATGCCAGATGCCTTCAGGTTCATTCTATTAAAATTAGCTTTGCATATTTCTGCCCTACACTCTGTGAAACTCAGGTTTTAATCTCCTTGCAAATCCAGAAAGGGGGGAAAAAAAAGGCAAAATCATTTAATTGCCAGCAAAAATCTTCTAGGTTTAGTCAAAGCAAGTTATAATTTCTGGTGCTCCTGGGCTCATTAGTTCTTCCAGATGGTGCATGAAAACATGGCAGGAGCTGCAAATTGTGTGGAGGCCGAAATGTAAATCAAGAAATAAGTATTCATTATAATTTGTATGACAAATGGAAAGGCTATAAAGCGAAACAGTGCATTGCTCAATGAATTTCATCCCATTACTTTTGGGATCCTCCAGAGACTATTTTTGGAAATGGATTTCCCTGATTTTGTCAAGGTCAATTGTCATTACAGTGTTTAGAGGAGTCCCCAGCATGGTTCGGAGATATTTCGGTTATCGTAGCTGCATTTTTTTTCTGCTCTTGATGCTCTATGGGCTGATTGTAGCTCTTCGAGAAGAGGGAAAGGGAGAGAGGAAAATGTTACCTTAACATTTTGAGGGTTATTTGAAAAGGAATAGGAGGCTAGTTATAGGTGTTTCTAAGCCCACTGTAGTGGAAGTGATGGTGCCCTGTCCAGGAATCCCCTCTCTTTAGGACAAAGGTGCTCATTCCACTGTCCTGCTGGGAGTATTGATGGCTGGTAACTCTCAACTGAGGCCCTGCAGAGGTCTCCCTAGCCCGAGGTCACATGTCTCCTACACGGTTCATATCTCTTGACTGGTCCATGTGGGAAGATAAGGGCCCAGGCTACCCATCTCTCCCTCCACCCCTGCCTCAAGTCAGACAACTCTGAGTGGTCACCCAGGTTTCTAAGTTCCTCATAGGGTTGGCTGTGGCCTTTGTTGCAGCCGAATCACAGTTCCACTTTCTGCCCAATTTTTAATAACAGTTTAGCCTCCGACATAAGCAACAACTTGAGAAGATAGAAAGGGCCCCAGACCAGGAATCAGGAGACCCAAAGCGTAATGTAAGGTTTGCTGCTACTAAGCATTAAGATTTTGGGACTAGTAATTTGTCTTTTATGTTCCTTATTTGTCTTCTCTCTCAAATGTAAAGCTTGGCCTGGATCAGCACTCTTCCCCGCGGGATTTCCTCTAGTGGGTGTCCTTTGACTCTGAAATTTTACATGCACCGTCTATGCATTGTTTTCTGGCAAGAGGGGTTGTAACTTTCGTCTGCTCTTCAAAGGGCTCCACAGATGTTTAAGAACCAAAGCATTAGGTGATTATCAAATCATCCCTAACTGTAGCTAAGAACCAATGCCTCTATGAGTACAATGTGAATTAAGATGGAAATTATTCAGCATCAGTGTTTCTGGGTAGAATCTGTAGCAAAGAGGAACCTTTACCGACTTTGGCTCCAAGAGGGAAGGACTAAGTAAGTAGACAAGAAATTTCGGTCTAGGGGCGCCTGGTGGATCAGTGGGTTAAGCGTCTGCCTTCTGCTCAGGTCATGATCCCAGCGTCCAGGGATCAAGCCCTGCGCTGTCATTGGGCTCCCTGCTCAGCGGGGAGTCTGCTTCTCCCTCTCTCTCTGCCCCTCCCCCTGCTTGTGCTCATGCTCTCTCTCTGAAATAAATACATAAAATCTTAAAAAAATAATTTCAGTCTAGGGGAAGTGGGAGTGGTAGAAATGGCTGGTTTTTTTGCACTTCGGCGGGGGGTGGGGGAATTTGTAGAGAAAGCTGCAGAGAACTTGGTTCATTTGATCGTGGGGAAGTGGGGATTTTGAGGGATCTGCTTCAGCAATCTGAGTCAATCTGGCTGAGTGTATCGCAGATTATACCTGTGAGGGGTGCAAGCTGACATAGGTGCTAGGGGAGATTTGAAGAGCCCGTCTTTACTTGGTAACTTATTGGAGAGAATAAATATTTACCAGAACGTAGTATCTAAAGTGATAGAGCTGGTTCTATAAAAGAGAAAGTGTGAAAGTGAGCATAGAATAGATCATGGATGGGACTGTTTCTCATGTTCAGAAGTGGGAAGCAGTGGGATGCCTGGGTGGCGCAGTCATTAAGCGTCTGCCTTTGGCTCAGGGCGTGATCCCCATGCTCTGGGATCGAGCCCCACGTCAGGCTCCTCCGTTGGGAGCCTGCTTCTTCCTCTCCCACTCCCCCTGCTTGTGTTCCCTCTCTTGCTGGCTGTCTCTATCAAATAAATAAATAAAATCTTAAAAAAAAGAGAGAGAGAGAAGTGGGAAGCAGAGGCAGAGAAGTCACTGGACAGGGATGTGGAAGGGATTCCTGCCCTAGAAGAAAGGTTGAACTAGGCTGTCTTACAGTTGTCTGGGTCTGGGTTTCTCTGAACCTGGGGAAGGATTCTTTTTTTGGGGGGGGGGGGTTAAAGATTTTATTTATTTATTTGACAGAGAGAGAGCACAAGTAGGCAGAGGGAGAAGCAGGCTCCCCACTGAGCAGGGAGCCCGATTTGGGGGCTTGATCCCAGGACCCTGGAATCATGACCTGAGCTGAAGGCAGATGCTTAACCAACTGAGCCACCCAGGCGCCCCCTGGGGAAGGATTCTGATCCATGATCATTGCATGTGGAAGCTACAATCAGCAGAAGGACTACAACATTTACATGCCATGCAATGACGGAAAAGAGAGAATGAAGCCAGTCAGGAAATCCTATGCAATTTCCCCAGGTGGAAACACCTGTCCGTGTCTGTATGACACAAACCTGTTGGGTCCAGGTGCAACAGAGTTTTTCTGTCCGTTCGTTTTTTGTAATCCGTCAATACGTTGTGAAGAAAAGCTTCAGTTTATGAGGGATTGCTGTTCACACCCAGAAGGTGGCTGACAATATCTTACTGAAATAATAGAGGATGCATGGGGCCAAATACCAGAAGAATAACTTTCTGGGGATTTTCCTACTAAATCGCATCGGATGCGTTACACCAATGATCAAGGCCCAAGACGGAGATGTCTGCGTTTATGTTAAAGAGACATTTCCTGCCAGTATGTACCATGTTGCAGTGTTCTTGATTCCTGCCGGCCTCGGGGTGACTTCTTCACTTCGAACAATGCAGTGAGCCTACTGAGCTTGTAGGAACTTGCTATTTAAAACTGGAGATTTGGTCTTAGGGACCCCCATACTGATGTTATCTCCTTGGTGTGCACTCTTAGATCTCCTGGGGTCTCTCTGAGTCATTGTATTAGGTTTTCTAATTATATCAAACATGCATAATTGCTTATGTTTCACTGAATTCAAACTTCTTATTTTTATGAATTTCCAATACTATCCATTAATTTTCTGTTAGCAAATTCATCGAAGGGCAGGCGTGAATGGTTTTCCTTTTCATTTTTTGAAATGAGACCTACAAGACGCTCTAGAAGCACATTATTTATTTTTACCGAACTTGATTTCTTTTATCCCTGGGTATTACGTTACAGTAGCTTAAGTTAATGAAATTATCTTTAAAACAACTACTCATCAATAGAATGCTTTTCCTTTAAATTATGAAGTCGTTATTAGTACCACATGACCGTATGTAATGAGATGATCTTGCTGGTGGATTTGGAAAGAAGTTTCTTCCTGAAATAGTCATTAGATCAATTCCTATTTTAGTAGCTCTTTTTGCAGGATACCTCACAATGCATCAGACAATCCTGGAACGGAAAGTGGCTGGAAGACCACTTGCAGAACCAAAGACACCAAAATAGAGCTGTTATAACTCGAGTTATCTTTTACGCGGACCCTGCTTACCAGTGGCTTTGGAGGCATGTTCTTTATGTGTCTCCACTCATTGGATTTTCACAACGTCCTCCTGATGTGGTATTTTCCCCATTTTAGGTAGAGTAAGCATTACATGAACATTTGCTTAAATCTATCGATTCTTTTCTCTTTCACCGTGAATCGCCTCCCAGACACCATGGTGAGGCCCTTCTCTCCCCACTGCCTCCATCTGGCCTTCATTATTTCTCACCAGCATTACTGACATGGCCTCTGAGATGGTATCCCATTCACCTTGTAGCCGACTTGTTTTTTCTAACCTACAAGAATGCTCCTATCTTAGGTTGTTTTGTTTACAGGTGAGTGAAACTTCACTCAGACTATACTAAGCAAATCAGGAAGTTCATTTGCTCACATCAGTGGGAAATCCAAAGAGATGAGTTTGATAAAGGCCCAGCTTGACTTAGAATTTCAAATACACTCACTGCTGGGTATATTGCTCACCAGCTGGCCAGGACTCAGATACTTCCAGTGGCACAACCCAGCAGAAACAGAACATCTTCCCACGTGGTTTTGGCAGGATGGTCCCAAGGAAGATCACAGGCCTATCCACAAATCAATCACTCATGTTCCAGTCATGGGGGCCTTTCTTTGGGCTGACCTGAGTGGTACATCCATCCCCTGTGGCTTGGAGGATGGAGTCAGCCCCACCCAAACCCCATGAATGGGTGCTGTTGTTAGCTAAAGAGGGGAAGGGAGCCTTGGCAGGCAAACGCAACAGATGTACATGACATTCCATGTTTAAAGTCTTGCAACAGCTCCCAAATGTCTTTGGATAATCACCAAACTCCTTAACATGCTATATATATATGCCTTGTCTACCTGGACAGTTTTATTTATTTATTTTTAAAGATTTTATTATTTCCTTGAGAGAGAGTGCATGTGCAAGAGAGCATGAGGAAGGGGAGGGGCAGAGAGAGAGAGAGAAGCAGACTCCTTGCTGAGCAGGGAGCCCGACAAGGGACACGATCCCAGGACCCAAAGATCATGACCCGAGCCGAAGGCAGACACTTGACTGACTTAGCCACATAGGTGCCCTGGAGAGTTTTATTTCTGCCTCTCTTTTCTTTGGCAACTTGCCTAAGGGCCAATCTAAGTAGCATATCACAACTTCCTTCTAGCCTGTCAAACTGGGTTAGAGATTCCTTGTCCATACCATCTTAAACCTCTGGTATCCCATCCCTAAACATACTTTTTTTTGTGTGTATAACCACTGTTTATCCACCCTGAATTTACTAGAGAACGCTCTGCCTTGGAGCTTCGACTACCTATGCTCTAGCCCTACCCTGGCTCAAGTCCATCGGGTGCTCAGGGTGGGGAATGGGGGCACTGTCAGTCTGTCTACCTATGTATCTCACTCTTCTTAATCTCTTCAGGTAAGTTTGAGATGTAACTAAGCTTGAGAACCCCCGAATTATATCATTAATGTTCCATTTAGATCCAACGTTCTGTGATTCTAACCCAAGTTTTGGTAGGGTTGGCGCCTCCTCTTTCTTCTGTTCTCCTTCCCTCTCTCTACCTGGACTTTAGAGAAGTCAAAATCATAGTTCTATTAAAAAATCAATACAGGGGCGCCTGGGTGGCACAGTCATTAAGCGTCTGCCTTCGGCTCAGGGCATGATCCCGGTGTTACGGGATCGAGCCCCACATCAGGCTCCTCCGCTGGGAGCCTGCTTCTTCCTCTCCCACTCCCCCTGCTTGTGTTCCCTCTCTTGCTGGCTGTCTCTCTCTCTGTCAAATAAATAAAATCTTAAAAAAATAATCAATACAGAACAGTTTCATTTTAATTTTAATTTACCTTTGATGCATTGAAACGGACTCAGTGACACTGAGATTACCTGAGTTATTCAAGAACGGGTTACTTTGTCTGTTGCCTCTTTCTACCAGCTCAGCCCAGCCTCTGCTCGGCTGGGGCCTGGCTCTGGAGCTGTGCCTGTGGGCCCTTCATAATTATGTCTCAACAGCACGGCCAGTCAGGCCTACAGTGAACAGAGTCATTCAAGGCGCTTCCTGTAATGTTTCAAACTGTTGTGTTGTTGACATTCAGTGCATGTGTTTGTCATTGACACATAGGCTCCCATTCCAGCTGGAAAGCTTGCCTTTCATGTAGAAGCTGTTTAAAGGAAATGTTCCTACTTATCTCAAAGCCAGAGGGAGTGGATGGCAGGGAGGAGTTCGTTTGCCCACATCTTCAAACACACTGCATTTTGGGGATGCCAACAGGACTGTTTTAATTTGCTCCCCACAAAGGCAGACTTCTGCTGCTTTTCCTGAGCTCCTGACAGAGGAGTGTTTGTCTTTAATGTCACCAGACGAGATAGTGCAGCTGTGTTTGTGGTGGGAGTTACCTGTAATTTATGTTCTAACGTAAATGTTTAAGAAGATTAGCTGTTTCCTTTCATTTAAAGACCTGAAATCATTTTCTCTTTTCTTTTCTTCCTTTTTCTTTTCTTTTCTTTCTTAAGCTCAACACTCCTACGGATTTCTAACCACCAGGAAGGTGGTTAGAAAATTAGGATTTCTGTTTTCTGATACCGAGTTGGAATTGTTAACATGGTTGCATTTCCGAATGTAAACATATACTTGGTCTCAGCGTAGAAAAGCATAAGCACATGAGGCAAAGCTAACCACGCTGGTGTCTAAGTGAGGGCAGCACTCGTCTTAGCAGGTTTGTGAGACCCGAGCTGAGCAGATCCTGTATCTCCCTTCTCACTGACTGTTTTGTTATAGTTCTGATCATAGTAAATCTTATTATCCTGAAAACTTGAATTCCAAGGACGTGAGAGAAAGTGAGCTGGGTCAACACCACTCAGGTTTTGGGATTGGGAAGAGGGGGGCAGTGCGTAGTGATTGTGGACTGATTGACTCTAATGGAACCCCAAGTGTTTGTTTTATAAGCATTAACAGATTCCTCCCCTCGTCTGACCCAGTGAAATATGTTTTTTTTCTCATCTAGGAACTAGAGAGGAAAACTCTATTTCCCTCTCCAATGCTACATTAACCTGGTCAAAGTCAATATGACCACTGGGTTTCTGAGCATGCACAGAAGTGCACTTTGTCCATACCCTCTGCACAAAAAAAGTTCCAGAATTGGTAGACAAGTTTCCCTTGGCCACTTAGAAAGCTCCAACCACAATGCCTTTCTAGGTTCTAGAAGTTTAGTCTGAATTTGTTTCAGAGTTATTATAAAGGTCTCGTTGTGCTGTTACACAACTTTTTGATAAGTCTAAAATTATTTCAAAATGAAAAGTTAAAAATAATTCAGCTACTCACTGTTGGACATTTAGATTGTTCCTAAATTTTCTTTTTTAAAAAACTTCGTAGTGAATATCTTTGTCATGAATTTTTGTATATATCCTTATCAATTTCCTTATAATACATTCCTAGAAGTGAAAATGTTGGGTCCAAGTGTATGCATATTGTGATGCCTATTATCAAATTATTCTGTGAAGTTTCCCTTAATCCTACCATTGGCTAGTATAATTTTAAAAGTATTCTTTACGTCGACAGAAAACAATGGTACTTCACTGCTGTTTTAATTTACATTTCTACTAGTACTGAGGGGAATCCTAATCTTCTTATGTTTATTACACATTTGTGCTTTTCTTGTGTGTAAATGACCTGTTCATGACTTCGACATGTTTTGCTTTTGGGAGTGTTTCTGTTTATCGTGGTGATTTGTATCAAGTCATTGATGTAGTTCCAATGTTTGCCCTTATGTGGAGAATCTCTTTCAGTTGACAACCTTGGAGATTTTCTGTTTGATATGTTAAGAGAATGGGAGAGTTTTGTTTGTCTTAAAAGGAAAAGAAACATCTTCTCTTCAAGAATCGAAAGAATTACAACATATGAGCAACAGCATCCAAGTAACATCCAAAATTCACTTTCTCCACTGGTCAGCACACTTTATGCTTAGATTTAGCTCAAGCACTTCACTCTTTTTGATCAGAGGCAGAATTTCTGGTCCATGCTGGTCTCTCAGGGAGTGGCAGGGCATGAGAATGAAACATACAGTCTATGATCTACCAGCTCACGTCTCCCTTGGTGCAAAATCCAACACCGTACTCTTCTCTCTTGCCAAGCCCACCTGTGGTTTTCTGGGAATTCAAATAAGACCTGTCATCTTGCTTCCCATCAGTCCTCCTCATGCATGGACACTTCCTGTGGGTCAGGCCTCTTTATATCCCTGAATCTGTTCTGTTTTTTTTTTTTCTCTCTTTCTCTCTCTCTCTTTTTAGAGGGAGAGAGAGTGCATGTGCATGAGTGTGGGGGTAGGTGGGGGTGGGGAGGGGCAGAGGGAGAAGGAGAGAGAGAATCTTAAGCAGGTTCCTCGCCCAGCATGAAGCCCGACGTGGGGCTCCATCTCACAAACCCAAGATCATGACCTGAACCGAAATCAAGAGTCAGACGCTTAACTGACAGAGCCACCCAGGCACCCTTCTCTGAATCTTTTCTTTAAGAACTCTGTGTCATTTTCCCCACCTTCACTTCACTTAGTTTGTCCAGAAAAGTCTCCTCTGCTCCCAGCCTGGCTTATTCTCTTAGAAAGTTCCTACGCATTCTCAAGACAAACTAAAGGCTCAACTGGAGGTGTGATGAGAGGTGATTTGATTTCTGGGGGCACACAGATACGGTACTCATAAGTTTGAAGTCCCTTATAAATAGAAGTGTGACTTACAGCCCATAGTCTGTGCAGCTGATTTTGTTATTTTTGATGTTTCTATCATATTATAGCTATAATCTATTTTTTCCTGTGAGAAGTTGGAGGACATGTTTCCTGGCTCCCACCCCTCTCAGTTTGAATTCGTTTCTTGCTTCCTGGGCAGGTCCCCAGTCTCTAGTGGGCTTCTAGAACATTGTGTATGTATCTCTCTTAAAATACTGCCTTGTTGCCTTGATGGTTCTCCCTTTATACTTATTTCTCACCTATTATAACGTAAGCTCTGTCAGAGCCCGTTCTCTGTCTTATTCATTTTTATGTTTTCTGCAACCCAAATGGTGCCTCATAACTGGAGTGTCTTCGATAAAAGTTTAGCATTGTTAGCAGTATGTCCATCTTTGTAGAAATTATTATATTTGTAGCATGCAGCAATTGAGAAGTTTGGATTTTATTTTATATCCAATAGTTAACCACACAATACATATATATTATAAGTAGGAAATGCTGTTAAAAAGAAGAAAAGTTTTCTGTAATTATACTTTATAGAAATTACCACTGTTAGTATTTGAGCATCTATTCCCCCAGAATTTGAAGAAGAAGGAGAAGGAAGGGAGAAAGAAGAAGGAGAAGGCAAAGGAAGAGGGAGATGGAGAAGAAAGGAGGAAGAGAATAAGGAGAAGGAGGCTTATTGAGTATTTACTGTGTGCTAGGTATTACATAGATTTTTTCCCCTCAACCCACATGTTAACAATATGTGATATTGTTAACTACTGTTTTCTGCATTTCAGAATGGAAGACGCAAAGGCTTAGGGAGGTTAAAGAACTTGCTCAAGATCACATGACTGACAAGTAGCTTAGCTTGGATTTGAACTCACGCGGTGTGAGCGTTAGCACATGCCAATCAAAGCAGCATGTTGATTGAAGGGCACGTCTCCAGAGCTGAACTTTTGGGGTTTAAATCTCGGTTCCTTCACTAACAAGCTGTGTGATTTTAGGCAAGCTAATTAATCTCTCATCAATCCCCATTCTCTCATTTTAAAAATGGAGTTAAGATGATATTAACCCCAAACTTGGCACAAAGTTGGAATGAGGATAAGGGAAAATCGTTTCTGTGGAATACTTAGGACACGGCTACCTATAGTAAAATTTGAATAATTTTGTTTGTAACCAAAACTTTAAGCCCAAGTATTCTCACAAATAATTAACTCTTATATTACTATATATTCAATAAAAATGATCACACTGTAATCGTCTTTGTTGTCTGTCTACTTCACTTCCTATACTATGAATGTCATTTTCGTTAATAAATGTTCTTGTACCACATCATTCGTAGGACCATAGAGTATTCTAGCCTTCGAATACGCCATAGTTTATATAACCAATTTCCTCTTCCTCTAGGTTGGGAGCTTCATGAGATGGGGACTGTTCCAGGCTCTGTCCTGTGGTTTTCCTGTGCCCAGAACAGAGCTAGCACGAGGTGGGTGCTCAATAAATATTTATTGAATGAATGAATGAATTAATATTATTGAAGTTGCTTCCAATTTTTTACTATTAATAATATTTTAAAAATTACTTATTTCTAGGAGGTTTTGACGTTTTAAAATTTTCTTGCATAGTAAGATACAACGTCCCAGTCACTGCTTAAGAACCGAAATGTAATTCCTAACATTGATGTAAGAACACATTGTGTCTAAGGGTACCCATTTGGTTTAAGAGAAAAAATACTGCAGCGAAAGTAAAGACGCATGGTTATGTTTAAAATAATAACTTTAGAAATTCTCTTTCATGAGATGAGTTTCAAAGAGCGTTTTACCATGTGGGTAAATTTTAACAAAAAACGCTCCAATTAGCTCCAAGTACAATGACATGCATAATGCTTTGATTACACATATGAAATTCATTTAGTCAAAAGAGACTTCGAGTAGGAAAAATACAACTTTGTAAGAAAAAAAAATCCCTGTTGCTCTAATGATAGAGTAGCCCCCCCAAGACCTAATCACGTGCACGTTTAGAAGAAAGCGTTTCATACCCTCTGTAACAGTAACATCTGGTGAGACTCAAGCAGCTCTACTCCGCTTTCACAATTCCGTTTTGTGTTATAAAAATCTGTCAAGTTGCCTGCAGAGATGTAGGGAACTTGGAAAATTTTCAACCTCACTTAAAAATTGTGCCACCATTCCTCAATACCTTGAGCTTGGGTGGAACTGGTAATGAGCCGGAAACCAAGATGAATGAGGCAAGGAGAGCCACTCGTGAATTGTTATGAGGTAGTCAACACCTTGGAGAATTTCTTCAAGGAGGTGATAAGACAGATGTAGCAAAGGGAGGAAATCTAGAATCCAGCCCAGGGTGTACTTTTGGTGGAGGATGCTTCGTAATTATATTATGTTTCTTGATGGCTTGAACGTAATTTTATTTCTTGGCCTTGAACTGAAGTGTCAACCAGGCGGTCCAGTTTACCTCCTCAGATAGTACTCAGGTTGCTTCAGACTCGGTCAGTTTGTCCCTCATTTTGAGTTTGTTCAGTGTGAAAGTGATCGTCCCAGCTCTCTGCAAGCTCCCTGAAGGGTAGTTTTTCCAAATGGCTACTGTAGTCGTATCAGTTGGAGCCAAGGCTCTGAAAACTTAAGAGACATTGGAGACTTGTGAACAATGGCTAAGCAGTTAACTAGCCATTGTAGACGGAAATAATCCAATGATATTTTGGCCTAAAGTTCACTTACAACCTAACTGAAGAGAAGAGTGTGAAGGAAAAATAATCTCACTAGAGTTTCCTTCCCTTCAGCTTTTCTTTTCATTTGTTTGTTTCTTGGTTTTTTTCTCCTGTTCTCTCCTTCTGATACACCCTCTTCTTTTCTCCCCTTTAAATGTGTTTCTCCTTTATTCCTACATTCCTCTTACTCCCTTCTCCCCACTGCTGCCTCCCTTGCCCCTCTCTCTTACTATTTCCCCTTTCTTCTTCACCCACCCCAACACCAATTTTTTTTTTTAAGATTTTATTTATTCATTTGACAGAGAGAGACAGCCGGTGAGAGAGGGAACACAAACAGGGGGAATGGGAGAGGAAGAAGCAGGCTTCCAGCGGAGGAGCCTGATGTGGGGCTCGATCCCAGAACGCCAGGATCACGCCCTGAGCCAAAGGCAGACACTTAATGCCTGAGCCACCCAGGCGCCCCACCAACACCAATTTTTTAACTGCCCATGGAGCTAAAGAATTAGTGAAATGGAGTTTTATTGTTCGTAATTTTATAAATAGTTTGAGGAAAACATTTATTTTTCCAAGGAAAAAATTGTGCTTGACTTTTTCTTTTTTGTTTTTGTATTTTAGAGAGAGACAGTGCATAAGTGGACTGGGGAATGGGTGAGGCGTGGGGGAGGGGCAGAAGGAGAGGGAGAGAGAGAATCTCAAGCAGGTTCCATGCTCAGTGTAGAGCCTGACGCGGGGCTCGGTCTCATGACCCTGAAAACATGACCTGAGTGGAAACCAAGACTTGGAGGCTCGACCAACTGAGCCACCCAGTCACTCCTCACTTTTTCTGATCTTAGTTTTATTTACCTAATTTAAAGCACTTGAATGAAGTTAAGCACAAAAATATCAGTACATTAAATCTTAGCAATTAGTATTCTCTTGATTCCCTTTTTTCCTTTGGATCAGTTGACCTTGGAAGAAAAATGGTTTCCTGTGTTTTCTGTAAACAACTTAAGATGGGCCGTTGCTGTCGCCCTTGTCAGTACTCTGAAAGGTGGGGCGCCCACCCATTTCCCAGCTCCCTGTGTCAGTGGATCATGATCAACTTGTCTATGCCAATTTTTTTTTCAATGCAATTTATGCTAATATTCTTCTGTTTAAGTCTTATCGCAAGGAACAAATGGACAGCGTCCTCCTTGAAGTAATGGTTCAAGTTCTAAGAAATGGCTCTTAGGCCACCTTTGAAGGTGGCCCAAAGATCCAAAGGTGGACCTTTATAGCATAGTCTGTGGACAGAGCATGGGCTTTGGAATCTTACACTTGGGTCCCTGGGCAAGGCATTTATACCCTCTCAGCATCTGATTCTTCCGCTATTAGAAAACATTCAGAGGACTGTTGTGAGAATTAGAAGAATTTAAACCACCAGAACACAGCATAGTGCCCCCATGTGGAGAGATTCTGATAAATGGCAGCATAAACCCCAGGAACCCCCGCTGTAAAAGGTTCTTCCCATGGGAATACTACTGATTCCCTTCCTACCTCTCCATGACCCATAAATAATGAGTGTGATCTGGGAATATTTAAATCAGAGAGATCAAAGAACATTAGATATTGAGAGAAAGGGAGAAACAGAGGCAGCCAATCAGTGTACTTACCTTGTGCCTCTTCAGTAGCTGTGTGACTAAACTTGGGAGCTTCCTAATGTAGAGGTAGGAGAAATAGTGGACCTATCATTTGCTGAATTCACTTTTTTCAAACACATTGTGGAAGAGGGCCTGCCCCTGGGGTTGCCCCTCTTCCATCCCCCCATAGGCATTACACAAGCATCTGGTTGGTGGAGAAGCTGAGCAAATGTGATAAACTCTCTCGTTCAAGTGTAAGAGTTACACAAGAAAATGTCTTGTGTGTTTGTGTGTTTGTGCCTATGGGTGTGTGTTTGTCAGAAGCTAAGAATCAAATCGTTTTCTTAGCAATACTTCAAATGCTTGTAAGACTTAAAAAAAAAAATCTCAGTTACAGGTTTTGGGTACTCTCTCCAAATTGACCTTAAAATGCTGAGACCAAAACCAATCCAGTCAGGAAATGTTTTTATGAAAATTTCTATTGGCTACGCTCTGAAGGTTTCAGTGATTGTTAATTGCAGGTCAGTGTTCTCCGTGAGCTGGGTTGCCAACAGTTTCATGTGAAGTAACATCATTAATAGCTAAAGTGGTCAGGCTTGCAAGCGATTAACTTTCTATCCAAATAAATGAGAATGAATTCAAAAATTTCTCTACAATGACATCACTTTTACTTGCTTTTATTATACTTTCTTGTGTAAAGAGAGTGCCATTATGGCTGGTGGGTAGGAATTTTCCCTGACCCAAGATGTAAACATTATTGATCGCGGCTCTTGTGAACAGTTTATGTGAAGATAAAACTGGCAGAAAATGGGATGTGTTGGGCCAGCCCTGATGCTGAAATGGAACCCTTATGCTTTAATAATTCAATGTTTTGTTTACTGAAATTCATCCTTCTCAGAAATGCCTATGGATACAGGGTCTTGATGAGTGACAGAGTAAGAAAATGAATCTTTAGGGGGATCTGTATATGGTGTCGTATAAGTCATGACAATAAGGAGAGTTAGACACCAAAGAGGTTGCAGATTAAAACTGCAGACAGCTAGTTTTTAAGGAAACCAAGAGAACGAAGAACAGCTACCTTGCCTCTTGGGTGGTCATAGAAGAGGATGACACTGATTTCTCGGAATCTGAAATGGTAGAAGAAATTCTGAGTTTGAGGGGTTTTCTTCAGGCCACAGTCCTTAAAGATGTGATGGGCTAGGCTGTGGGAAGTGTGGGAGTCCATTCAGTGGAGTTTCCTTTTCTTCACAGTTTCAGGAGAGGAAGGAAGAGCAGGTAAAAGAATGGGATAGTGAGAGGAAATCATGGGGAGAGTCTTCCATAGGCGTCCTGTATTCCTACACGTCTTGCTGAGTAGACCAAGAAAGCCAGGCCAAGATCACTTGATACCCGGGCCATTTCTCAGGGCTGTATTTGCAGTGAGCAGCCTTGAGGGGTGAAGTAATGTCTGCCTCTGGGACAAAGTGGAGGCTTGCTGCCAATGGAATAGCGAGTTCCCCCAGCTCCGTGTTCCTCACCAATAGTGCCACCACTGTGTGCAGGCATCCCTCTGGGCCTCAGTTCCTCTGTGGGATTTGGAGGGCAAGTGACGGATGCCAAATACTAATGCTCATACTGCATGCTTTGCCGTGAGTGAAGTCCTTTGTCTCTAACCCAGAGATCTCGTGTCTTCTGCCAGCATCCATGAAATAGTCATGAGCTAGTTTGTTAGATTTGTAGCTAGGTTAAAATCAAACCTCAGGGGCGCCTGGGTGGCACAGCGGTTAAGCGTCTGCCTTCGGCTCAGGGCGTGATCCCGGCGTTCTGGGATCGAGCCCCACATCAGGCTCCTCCGCTATGAGCCTGCTTCTTCCTCTCCCACTCCCCCTGCTTGTGTTCCCTCTCTCGCTGGCTGTCTCTATCTCTGTCAAATAAATAAAATCTTTTAAAAAAAAAAATCAAACCTCAGACCCCAAGGAAAGGGATACAGTTATTTAGTTATTTACAGAAATGTTTAGAAAGAACATGAGGCTTCACCAACACATTTTCTTTTCCTCTGTCCCTCATGAAGCTGTTCAACCATCTTTAAAAACCATTCATACACTCTGAGGTTCTTGGCAATGGTATAGATAGAATTCTTGGACTCCTTAACTTTGACCTCTAAAATCAGTGAACTTCCTGAATTCTTCTGAGGCACATGAAAGACTTGATGAGAGCGCTGATGTGTTTGATACCAGACTGATGGGGTCTTGGAGGTGGTCCAGCCATTCTTGCCTTTAGGCTACACTTAAATCAGGCTGCTTTTCAAATATCTCCACAGAATGAGTGAGTTTAGCTACATTCCCTCAGGAGCCTATTTCATTTTCTTTTCCTTTCAGGACATTTCTCTCTGCTTTGTAATTTAAATAGAATGAAAAAGAGAATGAAATCTTATCATTTAAAATTTTTCCTTTTGTGGGTTAGAAATGGATCATACCCTGAGAGAGAAAAAAACTCTTGAAGTTCACTGTCATTGTCTTTCCTCAAGGCTGAATGGTGTTCCAATTTTCTTTAACATATTTCACTGTGAATCTTATTCCTATAACTATTTTCTGCTGGTTTCCTTGGGGAAAGTTGGGAAAGAGATTTACTTGCGTGTTCTCAAGATCTTTCGACCTTCCTATACCATACCCACATTTTCTTTCTGCCAGAGACTTCTATGAGTACCACTTTCTAGCGGTTGTTTTAAGCCAATCCCTCAATTGGGTCATTGGGATAATTAAGTTCTAAGATTACTTCTAACATAAGCTTTTGGAGTTGATATTATTTGGGGATCATACATCCCCAGTGTGTGTACGGCTCTGTAGGATATCATCTCCCTCTATTCATTCTACCCGAAAGTACTCTAGATTGCATGGCCAGTTTGCCATGATTTGTCTGAAAGAACACGTGCTTCCAAGGGTGCACTTCAACAAGAGACACCGCCATTTCCACAAGCTTCCCTTACAAATACGCCTTGTCTTGTGCCTCCGTGTTTAGTAAACTCGTTACTATTGATGTTGTTATCTTACAGTTAAGAAAAATTGGTCTTTATTTTTAAGGTCAAATCCGAGCACGTCTGTATAGTGGCCCATATATCAACATAGTCTGACAGAGAAATACCGTAACTGTGCAGCCCAAAGGGGGTCATGGTTTTCCTTGTGACTTTCTCAGCCATTTACTTATCAGTCAACAAATGTTTGTTTGATTAGCTTGTGCGAGCCGCTAAGGCGTAATTATCTGATTGGGAACAGTAACTGATCGTGTAGCTGTGTGCCATCAATTCTTTATTTTTTTCCTTTAATTCCTTGGTGACACTTCTGTGGTATAGGATTTCTTGGGTTAGGGTGGAGTTAACGTAAATAATTGGGCAAGCGTGTCCTTAGAGACAGTCTTGAGAGAAGATCTTTAAAACTCTGCTCCATTAGGTACTTAGCAGTGAAGCTGCTGCTTTTTTTTTACTATGAATTTTATTTCTGCTCTTAGAAGCCTTACCTTGACTGTTACTGTCATTAACAGTTTTAAGTGTTATAGCTATCAGTCTGCTGACCATTAAAACATTGTATTTTGCCTGTGAATCACGTTTCGCCGAACTTTGATAGCTTCAACAGAGTCAGAAAAATGATATTGTAGAATGACTTTTATTTATGTGAAAAGCTATTTATCAGTGACGATTTTCATTTTCTTCCTCTGGCTCATAGTCATTTGCTGATTGTTCTGTTGTTAATATGTACAAAACGGATGCGGGATTGATTGCTTAGAGTTAGGGTTTTAAATTGTTGAAAGGGCCAGTGCATCCCAATAGGGCTTATTGTGATCTTGCCATATTTTGAAAAACCCAATATCATGGATGTTAATATTGGAATATGTGAAAAAACCACATTCTGGTTGACATTTTAAATCCTCTTGGCCTCCTTAGCCACTGTTGAAAAAGATGGCCAGATGTGGGGGCCTTTGACCAGATTCATGCAGGTACAATTTGACTGCACCTCACCCAGGCCCTGGGCCATGTGCCTCTTACTCCCCAGCCCAGAGATTCTCTGACCCTGCAGGTTGGGACACCTGCAGAAACCCCCTCGGCAGTCACGTACATGTGAGGTGTTACGGTGAGGGAGTCAGTGCCCCTAGGAATGTGACCCACAGTTGATCCAGTTGGGCATACCAACCTAGGACTTTGACTCTTTCTTTTTTCCCAAGTAAGTAGATCTTATTATTCACTTATCTAATTTTAGTGAAGTATGGTTGACATACAATATTACATTATTTTCAGATGTACAGTGTAATGATTCGACAAGTCTATAAGTTATGCTATGCTCATCACAACTCTAGCTACCATCTGTTACCACACAGTGATATTGTAATAGCACTGACCATATAGCCTCTTCTGTACCTTTTATCCCCATGACTTACTCATTCCACAACCGGAAGCCCATGTCTCCCACTCCCCTTTACTCGTTTTTCTCATCCCCCCACCCTCTTCCCTCTGATAACCATCAGTTAGTTCTCTGTATTTATAGGTCTGTTTCTGTTTTCTGTTTATTTATTTGTTTTGTTTTTTAGATTCCTCATATAACTGAAATCATACGGTGTTTGTCCTTCTCTGACTTATGTCACTTAGCATTATACCCTCTAGGTCCATCCAAGTTGTTGCAAATGGCAAGATCTCATTCTTTTTTATGGCTGAATAATATTCCATTGTGTGTGTGTGTGTGTGTGTGTGTGTGTGTGTGTGTATACACACCATATCTTCTTTATCCATTCATCTATGAGGGTACACTTGAGTTGCTTCCATATATTGGCTATTGTGAATATTGCTGCAGTAAACACAGCAGTTATATATCTTTTTAAATTAGTGTTTTCATTTTCTTTGGGTAAATACCCAGTGGTTAAATTACTGGGTTATGTGATATTTCTATTTTTAATTTTTTGAGGAACCTCCATTCTGGTTTCCATAGTGGTTGTACCAGTTTACATTCCCACCAACAGTGCATTTGGGTTGCTTTTTCTCCATATCCTGTGTTTTCTTCTAGGAGTTTTATGGCTTTGTGTCTTATTTTAGGTCTTTAATCTGACACAAGAGATTGCTCCAGTTTTGTTCTTTTGCTTGTAGCTGTCCAGTTTTCCCAACACTGTTTATTGAAGAGACTGTTTGCCATTGCATAGTCTTGCCTCCTTTGTCAGAGATTAATTGACCACAGGACTTTGACTCATGAAGGCATGGTACAGAGATGCCAAGACAGCCAGTGATTATTTACGTGGTGGTGGATGTAGGAGTCCAGTGGGGTAATGATGAGTGTCCAGTGTTGGCTCCCCCAATGGCAGAGGCCAAAACCATTCCCATGGAATGATTTTGACTGTCTCTCGTTTGGCTACTCCCTTGGTTTCTGACCATTTCTTTGGTTTTGTTTTTCAGTCTTCATGTTGATGCTATGAGCTATCCAGTAGCTTTGCAGTAAATCACTTTTCTGCTTGGGTAGTTCCTACTGTTTGCAACCGTGAGCTCTAACTTTGTAAAATGAGAGTTAGGCTAAAAATGACCTCTACCTGATTATCTCATCTTCTTTACCACTCTATTATAATGTTGCTTCTGTTTCATCCGTGTGTGGGCTGTTGTAAAGTTTTTATTTTTCTTAAATAGAAGCAACGTGTAATATTAAGCTTAAATTTCTAGTTTTTCTCAGGCTTGTCTTTTGAGAAGATGAGTGTAAAAAGCAGAGAACTAAGTATCTGTATGATTCCTAACAGCCACGGGGCTATTTTATGAGTGTTTCAAATTAATTTTATGAACTAAAACTCAACTGGGTGATTTATTATAAAGTTAATGGAATGTCTTTCTTTCTGTCCCTTACTGTTCTGGGTATTAATGATCACCAAGGCAAAATATAAAGATTTCCACATGTGAACAGGAAAAAAAGAAGATTTGTTGCTGTAATTCTTATATACTATTGTTAACTCAGATCAACACGTGGTGACTGAAGGATCTGATGTTTGCTGGTCTTTCTCAGTCTTGAAGACAGCAGGAAGGACCTGGAATGGATCTAAATGGGTCTGCTTAAAACCGGAGAGAGATACAGGGAGGCGCAGAGGAAAGATCCACAGTTAGGAGCTACAACCCGACGAGACTTGAAGTCTACATGGGGAAGGGTAGAGAGGCAACACTGGATGATAGCTCAAGAGGAATTTGGGGGAAATGGAGATGTGTAATGGGGAGTTTGGGAGAGAAATACTTTGTGTGCGATAGAAACCATCTCCATCTCCCTGAGACATCACAAAATCCATTGCTTACTGATGCCTCTGGGGTAGCTAGTCTGCAGAGTGGAAGAGGTGAAACGTAGGGTGAAAATAGAGACAGCACTTAAAGGCAGTCAACACTTGGGTTATAGAAATCGTTTTTGTAAAATCCCATAAATGTCATTTCTAGCTGTCCTTAACTAGGGCTCAGTTGGAGACGTAGTAACATTCACGCCCAAAGGCTCTTGTCTTGTGTTAGATCTATTTTCACACAGATTTGGCCTCTTTCCGTCAAGGGAGGACTAGCATTTCCCGAGAACCTACTATGCACCAGTCACTAAGCCAGTTGCATACCGGGGGGAAGTGGCACAGTGCGAGTTGCCTGCCCCCAGCGGGAGAAGTATTCAGTAACTGGGCTCATTTAGAATTGTTTGTGGATTGTAATAACAAGAAACAAGTCAACTTTTACTGGGTTTTATTATTGGTTTTAAATTCTCTTTGGAAATGTATCGACTTTTTTACCTGCACCTGGGTGAAGAGCTCCTCTCCATAGCCAGCCTGGTATGCCACTGCTTTGAGCTTTTTATATATTATCTGTTTCACCACTTAGAATAATAACCCTAGAAGGATTCTAGATGAGCCTTGAAGGATACTCAAGGCTCATTCAAGGACATTGCCGGATAAGAGCAGAGAGTCGATATTTCAACCCAGCACGTTAGGGGTGCAAACCTCTGCTGTCCCCACTACATGTCCTCTGTCCTCAAGGCAGCTTGGAAAATCCATCAGAATGTGGGGTTTTTTTCTCTTCTAGGATTTGGCGGATTACCTCTGCTCTCTCTTCAGCTTCTCCCCTCATGGAGGGTAGAGGCCCAGTTTGGGCAATGGGTAGTACCTATTCTGTCCCCAGTGACACAAATACTTTGGTCGTCTTTGGTCTTTAAAGCTCTTATGATGTTAGCTTTGACTGTGAAAACAACGAGGTACAAGCATTGACTAAATTCAGACCTACAGGACTGTGCAGCTGTCTTACTTCCCTAATGTGTTTGGCTCATCCTCAAGAAATAAACATAAATAGCCTTGCTGTAGCTGCTTTGTGATTAAAGGCAAGTCTCTTGCATGAAAAAGTTTCTGTCTTAAAAAGTCGTTCAAAGTAATCTAACTATCATGATGAGGTATCAAAACTAGTTTACTCTTAAATAGAATGTGCCCTTTTGATATGCCCTTAGTAAAAGGATGTGTGCACGAGAGCAGTAAATTAGGAGTTCAGAGCAGTTGAGAATGTTTGCTGTGGCCCGGATGAAAGTGTAAGCAGCTATAGAAAAATCCTCCTTGACTACTGTTGAGTTGCAACATTCTTTTTCCCTATCCCCCTTTTTTAGCCCCTTGTTTTCAGTTCTGAATATCTGTTGTTAAAATATATCTGCCAAAGGTAGATGAATTCCTCCTTGCTGTTTTCATGGTAAAAGGGTTTTCTTGCTTATAATTTAACACTAAAAACATTTTCGACACAAGTCTAAACAAGACTAACGTATGGACTAGATTTGTTTTGAAATAAACATGGCTTTAAGGCTTGTCTGTGGTAGTGGTAGCCCAGGGAGCGGGAGAGAAAAAGGCGTTTGGGCCTTTTGTAAGATCCAAACACTTAGAAATATTTTTAGGTCAGTCACCCCCAGCAGGACAGATGTCCTCATTCTTTGAACAATACCCCCATTCAACCAGAATCCTATAACTGCTGTAAGTTAGGGGTGGGGGGAGCTGGTGAAAACCTTCCTGTTTGTTTTCCATCTCCCTCCCACTCTCTGGCCCTCTGTATTTTAGGATGTAGGTTGACTACGGGCTATTAACCTCCTAATCTAAATTTGCCAATTAAATTATGCTGCTGCCCTTAGTTTCATTTTTGTCCAAGTTTGGGCCATAGACCACCTGCATCAGAACAACCCAAGGTGCTTGTTAGAAATGCAGAGTCCCAGTGGTGCCTGGGTCGTGCAGTCAGTTAAGTGTCTGACTCTTGGTTTCGGCTCAGGTCATCCTCTCCGGGTAGTGAGATTGAGCCCCACGTCAGGCTCCACGCTCAGTGCAGAGTCTGCTTGAGATTCTCTCTCCCTCTCCTTCTGCCCTTCTCACTGTGCTCTCTCTCTGTCTAAAATAAATACATCTTAAAAAAAAAAAAAGAAATACAGAGTCCCAGGTTCCATATTGGTCCTTATGAATGCATATTTTCATGGGTAGAGCTCAGGGATCTGCACTTTAATGAGATTCCAAAGCAGACTGAAGTTTGAGGTCTTTTGTAATCACATAGTACCAGCTAAATGTTTAGCCACGTTCAACTGTTATTAGGCTATGACATTCCAGAACTAGATTTAGGTGGTAATAATTTTAGCACTGCTTAAAGTTTCAGTTCTACTAGGATTTATTGATCCCCTACAGTGGGGCCAGGCTTTTTCTTTTTTTTTTTTAAAGATTTTATTTATTTATTTGACACAGAGAGAGAGACAGCCAGAGAGAGAGGGAACACAAGTAGGGGGAGTGGGAGAGGAAGAAGCAGGCTCATAGCAGAGGAGCCTGATGTGGGGCTTGATCCCAGAACGCCAGGAACACGCCCTGAGCCGAAGGCAGACGCTTAAAGACTGAGCCACCCAGGCGCCCTGGGGCCAGGCTTTTTCCTATTCATTCTTTCACATACCAATACATTATCTGGTGAAGGAAGTGGTTTATCCCACCTAAAGATGAAGGAACGGAGACTCCCAGATAATAGGTGACTTGTCCATCCAAGCTTATGCAACTAGTTAACTGTGAAACTAGGATTTGGATCAGGTTTCTGACTCCAGAACTCAACCTCTTCCGTGTCTACCATAGCTCTTCTTTTGCCGAATTCTGGGTGTTTCTGGAGCTTCTGCTATGGGCCAGGCACTGTTCTGAGTGAAAGGAGACAAGAACGCTGCTTGTCCAGACCCCATTTAAACGGGAAAAGATAGACAATCAATAGCTCAAATGTACCTGAGTATACCCACTCTAGAGAAAATGCAATAAATGAAGATTCTAAACCAGAAAAATGGCATTAATGTCATGGGACAATAAAGATAAGAATAAGACATTATTAGTTTGAAGGGCTAACCGAGTCCTTAATTATATCTAGCAGAATGTGAGAATTGCCCATAAAACATTAAGGACTGTCACAGGGAAATACATCATCTGGAAGTTCACTTCTATCTCACAAATCAGCGTAGCTATGATCCACCGGTCAGATTGGGAAGAACTGTCACGCTACTTAAGCACTCACCCATGTGACACATCAGGCAAACATTGTTCACCCATCACCTTGGGCATCTCAGCCTCCAGAGAAATGAATGGATTCGAAAGAGAACAGAAGTAACCGTCTCCCCTCTTGGCTTAGGTCACGGGAGCCTCATGCACATTACATTTCGAAAGAAGCTTGAGCAAATGTCTTTCTGGAATTCACCAGAGAGCACTTTCATTTATTTGTTTTATTTTGATGGTGGTTCTGCCGCTTCCTGAAAGCAGAATTAAAATGAACAACTGTGTGTGAGAGAGCCCAAGGCTTCTGCATCCCCCGTCTTTCCTCAAATCCACCGAGCTTACCTGGAAACTGTGCTTCAGTTTCCTTCACCTGCTTCCCCGCACCTGCTCCTCCCTTGACCTTCGCTTCTCGGCGCCCTTGAGGGAGTCGATGAAAGAATTAATCCCAAGAGGACTACATGTGTGTCCTCTCAACATGGCTTTGGAGACGTCACTCCTGTTCTCCTACGCTGATCTGCGAGTTCTTTGAACCTGAGGCTCCGAGCGGTCTTGCTCTCCTGACCAACTCCGCCTGGAGTGTCTTACTCTCTGGGAATGCCCGGCTGGCCCTCTGGGCACGTAGTTCAGATGTTACTACTTCCAGAACGCTCCTCTATTCCTTCCCCCTCCCCCCTTCTGAGGAGCTAATCGTTGTGCCTTCCCGATCCGACCTCTGCATCTTGGACGTAGCTTGCACGGCTGCATTTTGCACTCTTTCTTGTTTGCTGCTTTGGGGTTACCCTGAGTTATCACGAGGATGGTACTCGAGACTTAACCATCTCTAGGTCCTTGGCATTTGTCTCAGTGGGAGCCACATATAATGTTTTTTGCATCCAGTTGAAACTGGCATAAGTTTGAGATTTAATGTAACAGGAGTATGGTGAATAAAACTAAGCCTTTCTTAAAAAAAAGATTTTATTTATTTGTCATAGCACAAGCAGGAGGATTGGCAGGCAGAGGCAGAGGGAGAAGCAGGCTCCCCGCTGAGCATGGAGCCCGATGTGGGACTCAGTCCCAGGACCGTGGGATCATGACCTGAGCTGAAGGCAGACACCTCACTGACTGAGCCACCCAGGTGTCCCAGAACTAAGGCTTTAACACTGAAAAGGAGTTGTTCTAATAACTGAAAGTGGGCAGGAAGGTATGGAATCTGTCCCAGATGTCACTAAGGGATCTACTACTCAGTGGAAAAGGGGCTCAACAAAATCAGGGGCCATCCGCTGAAAGACATTAATCTCTTGCCTGCTTATACTGCGAGAGATTTAAAACCCCTAGATAAACTGGTTGTAGCTGGGGAGGGTTTTGGGGACTGTCTTGGCAATTGCAATCCAGCATCCATTCTCCTTCTCCTGGCAACAGGTCCCTGAATTTGCTTTGGAGAGCTCTCTCCCTTGTCATATATTCCTGTGGGACAGTCAGTGGAGGCACCAACTCTCTGTTCTCCAGAAACGGGGCATGTGGTGTGAGTAAGGCCAGAAGGCCAGTCCGTCATGGGAAATTTAACCTCGAGAAGAGAGACCCCAAACTTAAAAGTGTGGAGCTCCTTCAGTGTGGGTCCCACCCTGAAGAGACTGTCCCTTAGTTTCAGTTCCAGATCCCAGGTGGCATTTGTTCCTGTCTCTCCTGAAGCCTGATGCATTTAAGTCACCGATCATCTATTCAGTCAGTATTTATTGTATATTATTTGAGGTCCTGGGGATTTGGGGTTGAACAAGACAGGTAAGTCCCCACTGTCATGGGGCTGACATTCTGTGCTAGTTCTTCAGCTCTTCCTCACTCTTGACCGTATCCTTCCAAGAAATTCCTTCTCTGCTTATCTTAGCCAAGCTGGTTTCTATTGATCACAGCCACAACCCTAGCCGACCTTCCGGATCTGGTCCAGCCCATGCTCATCTCACCGCATTGCCAGGCACACCCAAAAGCCCAGAGATACCACATTGTAGCAGACCCTTGGCATTTGCTGGTTGTTTTCAGATTTGACTATTTGACAAGGACACAATGGAATCCAAGTCACAGGTATTTTCCCGGGATTTAGCTCTGGGTACTTTCTCCTGCCTCTGTGTTCTTTCATAGTAGAATGCTCTTCCCGTTCTACAGTTGTCTGCCCAAACAAAAGTCTGTCCTTTAAGATTTAGTTCAGACATCAGTGGCATCTCCACAAACCATAAGAGACTCTTAATCATAGGAAACAAAGTTTCCTATGAAGGTTGCTGGAAGAGAGGGGGGTGAGAGGATGGGGTAACTGGGTGATGGGCATTAAGGAGGGCATGAGGTAATGAGCACTGGGTGTTATATAAGACTGATGAATCACTGACCTCTATCTCTGAAACCAATAATACATTATATGGTAATTAATTGAATTTAAATTAAAAACAAAAAACAAAAACCCGAAACAACAACAACAACCAAACATTGGTGGCATCTCCAACCTCTACCTTGCAAATTTATTCGGTAACAGAGGCAAGAGCACGGGCTTTAGAACCTGTCTAATTCATTCACTAGTTCTGCATCCTTGGGCAAGTTACTTACACTCTTTGAGCCTCTATTTTCTCACACGTAAAATGGAAATAATAGTAGCTGTTTCATTGGGCTCTTAAGAAGATGGAATGAGATGACATACGTAACATGCCCAGCTCAATGCTTGAGACAGAGGCACTGCTTAAAATATTTTTGTTCCCAGGGCACCTGCGTGGCTCAGTCTGTTGAGGATCTGCCTCTGGGTTTTGGCTCAGGTCATGATCTTGTGGTTGTGGGATTGAGCCCCACGTCGGGATCTGTGCTCAGTGCAGAGTCTGCTTCAGATTCTCAATCTGCCTCTCTTAAATAGGTAAATAAAATCTTAAAAAATATTTTAGTTCCCTTTTGTATCAGTTAGGTCCCGGCAGAAGCAGATGACCCACTGAAATTAGGATAATTTACAAAGCCGGGCAGCGTATAAGGGAAGTACAAGGAGCGGGTGCAGTGGTCTGGGACCAATAACAGTGGAGAGGCAGCTGATGCCAGGCTGAAGGGTTGAGGGGAGGGGGAGGGTTCAAAGCAGAGAGTCTTGGAGAGAATGTGGGAGGAGCAGTGACCTACGGTGGAGGGACATAGCTATGTGACCTTGCAGAGAGGGAGATGGGAATACATAGTGTCACTCTGTTCTCCTCCGTGCTCCTGTAGGTGTTCCCAATGGGAGGCTGGAGGGCCAGGAGACTGTTGATAAAACCCACAGAGGACAGCTTTCCAGGCTATAGAACAGGGGGAGAAGAAAGGAAGACTGATTGGGAGAAGTGGACCGACGATCTCCTCTGTGCCCGGCCTTTACGTAGCAAGGTTAATCATTGAATCTTACTATACTCGTGTACAGAGAACTGAAACGTTGTCTAACTGATCTGATCTTCCTTAGGAACCCCTACTCCATTCTTTCAGGTAGAACCATACAAAATTGCTGTTTTGTCAGTCAAAACGTGTTGAATATTGATACTTTCTCATGGTCAACCCGGTAGTAAATTCGTCTAGGTATAATAATTTAAACAGTCTCTTTATGCCTGGGTCTGTTTGTAAGCTCCCACTGACACCCCAGCCCAGCCCCCCCTTTCTCGTACACTACATTGAATATTATGCATAGCTGAAGGCTAAGGTTCATCTCTGGACCACGATACGATGCTTGAATAAGGTGGGCCACCAGCTCCAATGTTCTGGATGTTTCTGAACTCACCTCATCTTCGAGATAGCTGGTGGAAAACAAAAGATATCTGGAGCTTAACTGTCTCGCTTTACCTCAGTTTCCCCTTCTGTTCTAGCCGTTCATCAAGGAAGCCTGGTGTTTCTGTACCTCTCTTCCCTGACTGGCTGGGACTTCGCCTCTGTCATTTTCTCCTCCTTCCCCACCTCATGGTTTATTTACCCTTTATGATAAAAAGGAATCAGGAAGAAAAACTGGCTTCTCCATTAAGGAACAAAACCAGGAGGCAATTAAAAGTATTTGCTATATTTGTCCCTGTCTATGAGGCAGGAGCCCCTAGAATAGGTAACATATTGGGTCACATCATTAATTTTCACCTTAGTGGAACAAATGATCAAAAATCCTTTTTTTTTTTTTTGAGAGTCCTTTTTGATGGAAGGAGGGGAAAAGAAACATTGAAGTCAAAAGTATCTCTGACCAAGAAGAATGCAAGTGTGAGGGGTTACGGAGATAAACTTGGCCCACTTCCTGTTGAAGATACAGAACGGGCGTGACGTACTGGTAAAAGTCCTGTTTTCTCCTTTAGATTCAGACACAGTGTGGGACCAGCCCTACTCATTTATCTGTTTGTAACCATGCCCCATCCTGCTGTTTGGAGCTAAGTCAGGAGTTTTTAATTCATCCCCTAGCATGCCATTGATAAGAACACTCTATTTTCCTGACACTGGTTTTGACAGACATTTCCACTCTGTGCATTGCCTGCTCTGGCTTTTGTCAAGAAAAGACAGTCCATTCCGGCTCTTGCCAAACATCAGATACCGATGGCTGACCTTCTTTATGCTCCCTTGGGGGTAGCACTTTGAGAAGAACTCACGGGGGAGGCATTGTGTGTGTGTGTGTGAGAGAGAGAGAGAGAGAGCATGTGCACACACGCACGTGCGGTCACGCACATGACGTCTTTGGTTTCTTTACATCTCATTTTAATACTTGGTTGGGGAATGAGTATGGGAATTACCTGTTCATCCACAGGAAGGGTGAGGAGGCTAGAAAAGTGGTCTTCATGTGTTTGGGCATAAATGAAATCCTGACAGCTCTTCATGCACTTAGTGGTGGCTTATTTTTTCTGATCAGGAACACCCCTACTAGTGGAAAAAGCCATCTTTCGTCTTACCAGTGGGTAAAAGCCATCTTTCTGTGGGAGTGAAAGGGAATAATGCATTGCTTTAAAAAATGTGGGCTCATGGCTATTACTTGTTGGATGAGAAAGGCATAGATAGTCTTTGGGGTCAGTCCTGGATTTCAGTCCAGGCTCCATTCCACACTAGCTGAATGATTTTGGGCAAGTAACTCACCTCCTCTGAGTTTTAATTTCTTCATGAGTACAAAGGCAAAATAACACATACCTCACAGAGTCATAAAAGAGGGCTAGTTACAAAGCCTGGGACCTAGAAGGGGTTCCGCGAACTCCCTGTCTACCATCGGTGTTGCTTTTCTTTGCAAAGAAAAAGCAGCTGTTGTAAAAATCCGGAAAAATCAGCTCTTGTAAAGACGACCCACGAGAGCTGATTTTTCTGTTACTAATTACCCACAGTAAATGGCAGGTGACTATTTTCTCAAAGCAGGAGCTTCATTTTATGAACTCCCTTTCTAAATAATCTTAAAGTGCTCTCCAAAAATTCGGTGAGACACTTCACAACTCGTTGAAGCTGGTTTTAGCAAAATGCAAGTTGCAGCTGGTGTTGAAAAGGAAGAGAATGAGAAAGAGCGGCCTACACATAAAAATGGCGTCTTAGCTCAGACTGCTCTAACAAGGCACTGTAGACTGGGTGGCTTATAAACAGCGGAAATTATTTTCTCACGGTTTTGGAAGCTAGAAATCTGCGATGAGAGTGCCAGCATGGTTGGGGTGTGGTGAGACCCCTTTTCCAGGTTGCAGACTTCCATATTCTGGTTGTATCTTTACATGGTAGGAACAGCAAAAGAGCTCTCTGGGGCACCTCTTCTAAGAGCACGAATCCCATTCACGAGGGGTCTGCCTTCATGACCTCATTACCTCCAAAATGCTCTACCTCCTAGTACCGCCACACTGGGTAATGATCGGGTTAGGATTTCCATACATGGATTTGGGGGTGGGGTGCAACATTCAGTCCATAGCAAATGGTGATTTCATAACAAACTTGTCCAAATGTAGTAGTTTCTCCTTGGAAAGGAAATCACCAATAGCAGAACATCTACTCCATGCTGCGTATTTTCCTATACATACCCTCTTTCTAATCTATATGAAATACGTATGAGAATTGGTTTTTAACTTAGCCTGTGATCCTTAGCAAGAAATACGTTTTAATTACGTCTGTGTATACGTGTATATGTAATGTACATATATAACATAATTATACACATAGATAAAATGGAAGAAAGATTTCATGAAACGGTACTTACCTTATGAAACATGTAATGCACCCTTGATATTGTCTAGTCTATATATCTTCCATTTTGTGAAAATGTTGAGTGTGCCTCGACATCATGTTATGACCTGCTAATGGACAGCAACTGGCATTTTGAAACATTCTGCCCTACATTCTATGTACTAGAATCTACATTTTGTGTTTTACATCAGAATTGGACATTCAGAGATTATGTGGCCACAAGCAGGAAATGTCAGGTTAGGGATTTGAATGCAGAGTTTCGATTCTGAAATCTGTACTGCTTCCATCACACTATGTGGTTTTTTGTGAAACTTTCCTCTTACTTTTGTGTGTGTTTATCTGTGTCCCAAATAATCTTAGCTGTTCAGAGGCCATGAAACCATTTGTTAAGCCAGTCCTGGGAGCAATTAAAACAAAACATGCACTAGACATGAAAGGCATAGCTTCTAGAACTCTCTTCTTTGCTGTGGTCTCACTGAGTGTGCTCTACATGCAGAAAACCTGGTCTCTTTATTCAGATGTTTTAAAATAATAGTTTTGTTTTTCTTTTCCAAAGGAGGCACAAGCTGCTGGCCGACACTGAGGAGAAAAATATCTACGTAGTGTTTGCCTTTTCATTTTGCACTCATTTGGCCCAGAGAGTGAACAAAATCAAGGCAACGTAAAGAAGGCAAAGTTGTACCCCTGGATTTATTTTGTTGATTTTTTACTCACACCTTAAAGCAGACCAGAGAATACTTCACAACCACACGTCTGTCATGTTTTTCCAGTGGCATGTTGCTTTCTGGAATTCTTAAAAATAATAAGCTTTGTGAATCCAATGTAAAGAATTGCTAATGTGTTTATTTTAAAAAACCTTGTATTCAGCAAGTCTGGAAAGACTGTTATGTGGCCTTGCCCCCACTTGTAGTTAAATGGAGGGACTTACCTTATCTGGGAGATTTTTCACTAAAGAGCTCCAGGAGTCTGACAAACCAAAGCCTCCAATGCCTCACAGAGAGTAACTCCCCAGAAGCTCAGTTATGTCCAGCCCGAGGTAAGCCTGCTGAAGGCAGGCATCGATTCTGACATTCTGAGACTAAGCCTTCTTACTCAAATTGCCAGAATGTAGAAGTGATTACTGTAAAATTCTGTAGTTTGTTGTTTTTTTTTAAAGATTTTATTTATTTATTCAACAGAGAGAGAGGGAACACAAGCCGGGGGAGTGGGAGAGGAAGAAGCAGGCTCATAGCGGAGGAGCCTGATGTGGGGCTCGATCCCACAATGCCGGGATCACGCCCTGAGCCGAAGGCAGACGCTTAACCGCTGTGCCACCCAGGCGCCCCTGTAGTTTGTTTTTTTTAAAAAAGGAACAACAACAACAACAAAATGAAGAGAGATTGCAGGCTTTGATATAACTCAACAGCCACTAGGGATTGGACGCCTGCCCAGAACACCAGAAAAATCTCCATTTTGACAGGTCATGCATTCAGTCAGTCAATAAATATCAGGTATGTGCTGTGTGCTGGATACAAAGGCAAGCCGTTGACCCTATTCTCTAGAAGTGCACCCATTGCAAAGTTTATTTCTTTATATGTCCTCTGTTCCAGAAAGAGTTTGGGTGACTGGGAGCTCCCTCTGAGTTGAGTTTCTGGTTCTGATACACTAGGCAATGGCATGTCATGGAAGGTCACTGGAGGCAGAGTTGTGGGGATGGCAGACGTGGAGGTGAGCAGTCTCGTGGCTTTTTGTTTAAAGGGTACGTCTTGAGATATGGAGAAATAGACCTCGTTCCCTTTCTTCATGTGGCTGAGAACAGTGACTTTGACATTTACTTGGTTCTGTAGAGTAAGAACCAACCTTTTCTTAGACTTTTAGAACCCAGAGAAGGTTTGGGATTATGGTTATAAACTAAAGGGGATCCTAATTATTTACAGTCTGTGTGTGCGCGCGTGCGCACGCGTGCGTGTGCATTCTTTTATTTTTTTAAAAAACATAAAACTAAAACCAAAACCAAACATCCCTGCCTTCAAGGAGCATCCGTTCACGTTTGACGCAGTAGTGCCGAGTCCAGGGGCTATGTTCCTTGGGAAAACTGTTTCATAGGCTTCTTTACAGTTTTGGTTTCTCTGGAATGAAGGATTCCAGAAAAGTGTGGGCTGTGTACAAGAGCCCAACAGACCTTCAAGGTCCCCTGGACAAGCCATTGTGTTGCAACTGAGTTTTAGGGCCAGGATCAAGAGCTCTTCTTTTAAATAAAAAAAAAGTGTTTGAGCACCTGCTTTGTCTGAAATAGACACTACAAGGGCATAGTACCTGGAATACAGTAGAAGTTCAATGAATATCTTTTGAAAAAAAATGCAGGGTTGGTTAATTCATGGTCCTAATCTCAATGAAACTTGAAATCTAGTGTTGTAAGCAGATGTCGACTTTCAGCGAATCATTTATTCAACAAATATTTATTAGGTGTCTGGTACCGACAGGCACTTTCCTGGATTCTAGGCAACAAGGTTATGGTAACAATGAGAAAAGATCGCCAAGTTGAAATCTCAGTGTCATAGTAACGATAGTCATAAATAACTATTGTTCGGTGCTCATTACGTTCTAGCTGCCATGCTAAGGGTTTTACGTAATTATCTTGCCGAATCCCCGTCACTCCTGGGTGGTGTTGTTATACTATTTTAACTATTACTCTATTTGAGAAAACCGAGGCTTGGAGAGGTGAAGTAACTTACCCAGAGGCATAAAGCAAAGAAGTCGTACAGCCAGGATTTCAGTCTTTGTGGGACTTGCTCATTCCTAATGGCTTTCAACCTAAAGGTTCACA
The DNA here is from genome assembly GCF_017311325.1 of Ursus maritimus. Taxonomy (NCBI): domain Eukaryota; kingdom Metazoa; phylum Chordata; class Mammalia; order Carnivora; family Ursidae; genus Ursus; species Ursus maritimus. The sequence goes on along the minus strand of NW_024424119.1, from coordinate 8,707,948 downwards.
GTAACCCTTTGTCATTAAAAAGTCACCTAATATTCTTTCACTGAAATGATTCTGTAGGAGGAATGAATGACACATCGGTTGGTGCTTATCTTGCTCAGGCTTATTAATATGGGAGTGCTGGTCAGGCCGGTGCCTACGTCGGAGACCTTAGGTGATACTAATGACCGCTCTTCAGTTAAACCTTGGCCGTCTGTGTAAATCTCATCCTAAATGAGACTGAGACATGTTTTGAAATATTCCTTGTTTTTTCAAGTTCTTAAAGGCTTTTCCTGCCAAATCTAGAGCTTTTAATTAAAAGTGCGGTGCCCTGGAAGGATGAATGCTCTCCCGGGCCCTGCTCAGACCTGCTGTTTACCCTCTGGGCAGAGGAGAGGGCGGCCTTGCAGCTGGGACAGGAGCCAGTGCTGGTGAGAGAGAAGTGAGGTTTCCTTCCCTTCCTACTCCTCTAGTCCTCAAGCACCCGGTCCCACTGCTGTGGTGGCTAGAAAGCACTGCTGGGGTCGAATTTACTGGATGGCGAGAGGCTGAGGAGGGAGACTGGTCTGATGACTGGGGACAGTATTTGGGACCTGCAGTGGTCTTGCTTCTCACAGAGGGGGTGGATTATTGATATTTATCATCCTCTCTGCTGGGCTGATAATTGCTTCCTTGGGTTAAACTCTCTGAAGCCATCTACTCTATCTCAATGTGGCTTTTCCCTCTGAAGGTCAAAGAAAGGTCCAGCTGAGTTTTCATTTGGGATGGGCCAGCGTGGCTTGGCACCTCTGCCTCTCGTCTCCATCTTCTGTCTCATGCCCATCAGCCCCTTTCCCCCATTCAGTTAGAGCAAAGCCTTTCTTTGTTTGCTGCTCAAATGTCTCTTCTGTAGAAGTATCTACCTCAGACAGCTGCCATGAGAACGAAATGAAATAAATTAAATGATTGAAGAATTTCTTAAGAGTCCTGCAGATGTCAGTGGCAGGACTGAGGTGGTGGGTGTATGACCTGTGCCTTTCTCCAGGGACCTGTGCCTGGAAGAGCCTGTGCTTAATTTAATGCCCTGCTGTCACTCTTTGGAAAAAGTTTTTTTATGCTTTTTTAAAAATTTATTGGTCAGAGAGGGAGTGCACAAGCAGGGGGGAGCAGCAGGCAGAGGGAGAAGCAGGCTTCCCCTGAGCGAGGAGCCCAACGTGGGACTCGATCCCAGAACCCCAGGATCATGACCTGAGCCAAAGGCAGATGCTTAACCAACTGAGCCACTCAGGCCCCCGACTTTCTGGAAATTCTTAATAATTCCTGAAGTGGGGGCCCCTCATTTTCATTTTGCACTGGGTCCCACATATCCTGTATTGGTTCCTGCTTAGCTGTAGGGAAGCCAGACCATGCTCTTCCCTAGCACTGTCCTTCAACACGATCTTGGTTGCTGATGACACTATGACACATCATGTCCTAAACATTTACCTTTGTGACAGTGTGTTAGGACACCAGCCTTTCTTTCCCTCTGTTGCCACTACAAGAAAGCTAAGGATTAGTTGCTGGGTGGTGGGCTTCAGACATAGCTGGCTTTCACATACCACAAACAAATTTGAGCTCCTTCAACGTCAAAGGATCAACATTATTAGGGGATTTACTGCATTTTCAGAAAGCACGCCACCAGCTTTCACCTGCTTTTCTGATTTCCTAGGACGAAGGAAATTCTGGGGAGAAGCAGTGAGACCCTGTTCTTATGTTACAAAAAGAACCGTTGTGGGTGTCATCTTTATATGAATCCATAAATCCCACAACTACGTCCATGGTGTCTATGAGGCGCAAGACACTCTCTTACTCACTGTGCGCATGACAGACCTGGCCTTTGTCCTCCCCGAGCTCCCAGTCTAGTGGGAGAGATCAGATTTATAGGAAGAGCTGTGTATCGAGTACGTGAGGAGCCTAAAGCAAGCTGGAAGTCAGGGGGAGTTCTGGAAGAGGGGACTGCTTAGTTGATACCGGAAGGATGAAAGGACAGGTGGAATATGATCCCTTTAGAGCTGACTTTAGTGATAGGTAGCCCGGGGGTGTGAGAGAACTTGGGTAGAGCTACCGGAGGGATGACTTTCAGGTCCAGTTGACCTGAGTCTGAGCATTCTTTCTGTGGCTAACTAGTTATGTCACCTCAGAAAAGTTACTTGGCTTCTCTGAGCCTCTCTTTCTCGTCTGTGAAATGGGGATAATTATGGTACCTACTTCCCCGGGCTGTGATAAAGATTAAGGGGCTCATTTCTCCCAAATCTAGCACAGTGCTTGGCAAGGCTAAGTGTTAATGAATATTGGCTGTGTTATTGCAAGACACGTTAGCTGCTTTCCCATTTCAGACGTGAATTTCTGAAGCAACACTGCAGAGACTGGTTGAATAATAAGCGTGGTTTCTTGCCGTTTATAGCGTAGCCACGTACTCAGTGCTCTCTCGTGCTCACTGTACCTGACCAGCCTTTCCCCTTGGGAGGGGAAGGAGTTTTCACTTGTCAGTGTGGAAATGCAACAGCCAGGAACCTGGATGAGAGGGTCGGTCAAGACCTGAGATTTGCTGTGGTGGGGAAGAGATCCCAGAGAGAAAGCCAGCGATTGTGTTCCGCAGAGCGGCCAACGGGAAGTGATGTGGTCAGTCTCATAGGATTAAAACCAGGGATCCTTATTAATATGGATATCCGAGATGCTGAAGTCATAGCCCGAGGAAGGAACTGGGAACTCTCGTAATTGCTTAGACGCTGTGTGTTTGTGGTTCTAGCAGATAGCATCGGGAGGAGGCTGACACGTGAACCTCGGTGCTCACCCCTCTTGCTCGTCTCCTAATTATTGCCATCTGTTCTTACCCCGGAGATCCCCGTGCCCGAGTCGTGCTCGCTCCGCGGTGCCCTGAGCAGGTCAGCCTGAACAACAGCAAAAACCGTGACTGTTGTCTGTGGCACTTGGCCTAACAGTCTGCTCATCAGAGAGTCAATTTCCTCTCAGAAACAGGATGCAGGACTGTTTGGTTTTTCTGGCCTGAGGTTTAAAGATGTTCTGAGCATGGGGCCAGGGGCCTTTGGCTCTGATTCGGATCATCTACTTTGCAGAATTCATTCTGAAATACCAGCTTTCTTAAAGCCCTTTGGATTTCCTGTCTTAGCTTTTTTTTTTTTTTTTAATACTTCGCATTCATCCACTGATACATAATCAAAGCCTCTGCCCAAAGCACTCTGGAAAGAGGCGGCTCTAGTCTGCGAGGGAGGAGGTGCAGTCTGACTGCAGAGGAGCACGCTTCTAGGAAAGGAGCGTGCCTGCTATGTGGGGTGTTAAATCTCTCAGTTAAGGCTCTTCCGCTATGAGCCTGCTTCTTCCTCTCCCACTCCCCCTGCTTGTGTTCCCTCTCTCGCTGGCTGTCTCTATCTCTGTCGAATAAATAAATAAAATCTTAAAAAAAAAATAAATCTCTCAGTTAATAAAATGGAGGATGGGGGGGCGCCTCGGTGGGTGGCTCAGTCAGGCCTCTGCCTTCAGCTCGGGTCGTGATCTTGGGGTCCTGGATTCAGCCTCGTGTTGGGCTCCGTGCTCAGCGGGGAGTCTGCTCGTCCCCCACTCTCCCCCCACTCATGCTCACCCTCTCTCTCAAATAAATAAATAAAATCTGCAAAAATGTAAATAAAATGGAGGGTGGCATTCGTGCCCTAGCCTTGATTAACATATGTAATCCTAGGGTATCAGTGGTCTAGAATCCAAGGCTCTTATGTAAAAGCCTGATTCACCACGTTGCTGAGTAAAAGTGAGTATTTAGCAATGTTGATGGTGATGATGGTGATGACACGTAGGCTACCTGCTCTTTATCCAGCGCACGTCTCAGTTTTGGTACATGTAATCTTCCCAGCAGCACACACGTTATTATTCCTTTTCACTGATGAAGCAACTGTCTCCGAGACATTGAGGTCGCACAGCAAAAAAGCGGCAAATCCAGTGTTGGAACTCCCGTCGAGCAGTCAGTGATTCGTGAATTGTGCTGCTTCTTCTCTGTGTGGTGTTCTGCATGTTGCAGACATCTTGAAGCCCTCATTTCCTTTTCTGTAAGATGAGATAAAAAGATAACTGGGTTGTTGTAAGGATTAAAAGAATCAATAGATCTAAAAGGGCTTAGAAAGGATCACCTGGGTGGCTCAGTCTGTGAAGCGTCGCCTTCGGCTCAGGTCATGATCTCAGGGTCCTGGGATCAAGTCCCGCATCGGGTTTCCTGCTCAGTGAGGAGTCTGCTTCTCCCTCTCCGTGCCGCTCCCCCTGCTTGTGCCCTTGCACGCTCTCTCTGACAAATAAATAAAATCTTTAAAGAAAAAAAAAAGGCTTGGAAAACTGTGGAGTGCTTATTAATGTGTATCTTAATATGATAAAACTTACAGGTAATTTCCCAAACTCATGTTGGGCTGCTTTATGCCAAACCAGGCCTGGGCTCCCTATATTAGAATTCTCTGGTGACCTAGCTCTCCACAGGTTCAGCAATTTTTGTTGCATCTGCTGCCAGTTGATGGGGTTACTCATTTAAGAAACACTTCCTGAGCCCATTTGTGTGTCAAGCAAAATGCTGGGTCCTCCCTATATGACAGGACATACGTAGTCATGACTGCCACCTTCATGGAAGTCATAGCTCCATGGGGGAGAATCGGATTAAAAACATAGAAACATAAACAAAAAATATATATAACTGGAAGTTTTGTTGCATGCTCTAAGAGGGAAAAATGTTCTGAGAGAAAACCAAGAGGGTAGGCGTAATTAAAATGGGCCAGGAAGTAACTTTTGAGGAAACGATTTGTAAACTGGAAGATGAGTGGGGGAATTAATTGGGTGTGGAGCAGGCAGAGTGCTCCAGGCATAAGAAAGAGCAAATTTTAAGGCCCAGAGTGAGGAAATAATGATACTTAATTATAGTGATTATAAAAGCTAACATTTCGTGAACTCTCATTATGTGCCAACAACTATACCAAGGGTTTTACCAGTATTACCCCATTTTATCCTCAGATGCCCTCTGGGTAGATGCTGTTTTTATTCCTAATCTACAAATGAGACCATTGGGGCTGGGGAGATTAAGTGATTTAACTAAGGTCATGGAGCATGGAAGTGCCGGAACGCGGGTTCAAATTCAGCCAGGGTGATTAACCACTCCCATTCTAAACTGCAATCGTGGTTCAGCTAAATAACTAAACGTTGGTCAGTCCATCTGTTAGGGTTCAGTTGCCAACAACAGAAACCTCCTTAGCTAGTTTAAGGGAGAAGAGACTTATCAGGTACTCAGCAACATACAGAGTGCTGTAGGAACTGGAAGAAAGACTCTTGGGCATACAGTCCAGGCAGACCTTCCAGAGACAACGTCCTGCTCCCAGAACCACGTGTTTCTTCTATGACTGGGAAACTACTGTTGGCTGCAGGAAGCCACCCAGTCTGGCACTTCAGAACTGGGCTGATTCTGGCTCAGTCTACACCAGCAAAATAGATGCCTCATCCCCTGCCTCTCCCCTGCTTAACTGAGCCCCAAAGTCAAGTGCTTGTGATTGGCAGGATGAAACCAGATACTGGTCTCTAGCTGCAAGGGGAGTCTGGGAAATGTAGTTCTTAGGTTTCCCACGAAGCGAGGCATGGGTAGATGGCCCACAGGCTCCGAGCGACCCAGTGGGGCTGGAGTGCAAGGAGTGATAGGGAGGGGAGAGATGTAGTCAGGACCACATCAGGAAGGCCTTTGGGCCATGTTAAGGGATTTATAGTCTATCTGCAATACAACGGGAAGCAGGGCACTAGCATAATCAGATGTTTTTAAAAGAAGATCAGCCTGGCTGATGTGTGGGAAGTCGGTTGGAGAAGACAGGAATGGATGCAGGAAGACCATTTACAGCCCATAAGATGTAAAGAATTTGACAGATTTTTTTTTCTCAAAGATTTATTTATTTGAGAGAGAGAGAGACAGAGCAAGTGAACTAGCGGGGAGAGGGGCAGAGGGAGAGAATCCTCAAGCAGATGCCCTGCCGAGCACTGAGCTGGCCACGGGGCTTGATCTCATGACCGGTGAGATTGCAACCTGAGCCAAAACCAAGAGCTGGACATTGAACCCACTGAGCCACCCAGGTGCCCCAAGAATTTGACAGATTTTAAATGTTTTGGATGTTGAATCAATATGATATGGTGTTGAGTTATGGGAAATTGTGGAAGAAAGATGTCAAGGATGACAAGTTTCAGGCTTGAGAAACTGGGAAGATGGAGAAGCATTTACCGAGGCAGAAAAGACTGGGGAGTGACTTGGTTGCCTGGGAATCGGAGGAAGAAGTGGAAAATCAAGAGTTCCGTCTTGTAGATCTCAAGTTTGAGATGTGTCTTAGACAAGCTAGTGGGCGTGTTAGGTGGGCAGTTGTGGATGACCCTGGAGTGCGGAGAATCAGGACCAGAGATAGAAATGCAGGAGTCATCAGCAGGTCTCTTTGAAGTCGAGAGACTGGGTGGGATCACCTCTGCACGTGGTGCAGTGGAGGGAGAGAAGGGGCGTGGACGGAGCTCTGAGGCACTCCGACAAGCAGAATTTGGGTAGAGCAAGTGCGACCAGGAAAGGAGACTGAGCAAGAACAAGAAAGGCAGGACAGAAACACATGGGAGTTCAACCAGGCGAAAGAGAATATTTCGTGAAGGAGAGTGTGGTCTTTTTAAGATGATGGTTTACTGGACTAGACAGGATGGATGCTTTGGTGACAGTGTTCTGGAGAGGGCTGAGACAAAAGGTCTGTAGGGAACGTTTCTGAGTCTTGGCAGAGGAAGAGAACAGCTGACGGCCATAGGGGACTGTGACATCAGGGGGCTTTGTTTTGTGTGTTTTCGACTGGATGATAGGAGAGCCTCTAGAATGCTCCTGGGAATGGTCCTGTGGAAAGGAAAGGGGAGGGTTCTGCCAGATGAGGGTCAGCAAAGTGAAGGACTAAAGTTCCTGAAAGGGGCGGAGGGGACAGGATCCTGGCCCGGCATGCGAACTCTCTTACTGGGAAGGAGTTAACAAAGGGGAGCCACAGCCACAGCCTGCCCAGACATTTGGTGGCCAAAGCATGTCGGAAGGCTTGTCTGTTGGTTTCTGTTTTCCCACTGAAGCACGAGGCAAGGCTGGGGTGTCAGTAACCACAGGAAAACCTCATGGTCTGTCTGTCCGAAGAGTCAGAGCCTGGGGCTACTTACACCCTCCCAGCCAGAATAATGTGCATCCTTTTGTTTAACGTTTCAGTAACTAACGGACCATTCTGGAGCCTGACCCTGATAAAAGGCTTTCTATATCGACAGGAGTTATCCTTTCCATCTCTAGAAACCAGAAGCACCCAGCAAAACCCAAACAGCCATTTCCTTGCTATAATAAAAGAATTGAAGTTCTCCTTACCGGGCACACCAGTCCCCACGTAACATGTATTTACTGCGGACGCTGAGGGCTCCCACTGGAGCAGGGACAAATAGGAATACAGAGAACAGTACAATACTGAGCGAGATGGGAAGTCCTGGGGCGGGAGGGGGTGAACGTCAGGCATCTAGAGAACAAGGAGGACACCCAGCCCATTTATTCACAGGCATATATTGGCCCCCCCTTTCGGCATTCTTTCTAAAATCTCCAGCTGCGTTAGTCACAGCTTCCTTCTTCTTTCCTGCTGGGTAGAGATACTTGCTAATGAGAAATATGAGAATATTCAGAGCAGAAGGCAAGCGTCACAGAGACTCTTATGGCAGTGGGTCCTAATAGGATGGCGTGCAGTGTCTCAAAGTGGAGAATAAAAATATCCCATCGTTGGAGGCACTGGAAAGGAAACGGAGCAAGTAGCTAGACTCCGTAGATGGGGTGGGGGCACCCTGCCTGGGACCCCACACAAGAAGTCCGAAAGACTGTTTCCAATTGGAACTTTCCAAGATACTGTGATTTAAGTGCTTGGTAAAAGGCCCGTGTGAGCTGTGATTGAATATGAAATGGGACACATGGTTTGCTTTATAATCCATCTGAAGCCCTTACAAAGGCCAAATGTTTTGGCCGATGTTAAACGTTCTGGCAAAGGTCACAAAGTTCTAATGGGCAGGAAGCTCAGGCAAACTTATGAAAATATCTGTTCTTATTTCATTCCCTGAACTAAAAGAAACCATGGGAGCAAGAATGGGAGGAACCCAGGTAATTATATTTCATTGCTTTTTCCATTCTCTTTCTTTGATTTAGTGGTCAGTCCTTTGTAGAAACTGCTTCTGCTATTATGTTAGCAGTTGGCTTGTTCGCTTAGCAATGGGTGGTGGGAAGACACCTTACTAAAGCTGTCTCACTTGGATGGTTTCATGGGTTGTTTTCCTCCCTCCACTCCCCCCCTGCAATATTAAGCATCAACTTTTCTGCTACTTTTCAGATTTGTCATTGTTTGGTATGTGAATTTGAAAAAAAAATCCTTTTTTTTTTTTAGTGTTTCCTTCCGTTTTTATCTCTAATTCTTCTTGTTGGACGTCTTTCTGGGATTCCTATTTTTGCATTTTCCCCCTTCATAATTCACTTTGCATAGGTTTCTGTTGAGCTGAAATCCCCAGAAACTGGAGTAGAGGAAGATTACTTTTTTTACTCTTCTTTTCAAGGCCACTACTTAGTCCTTCTTTCAGCTTTTTCTAATAGGTCCAACTTTATTTAAAATACTCTGAACATTTCTCTGAGGGTATATCGGCCACTTTTTGCCATCAACTGAATTCGTTTTAGCAATAAGAACCAAGGAGGTCTGATTATCAAGGTGCTATCCATCAGTATAGATATTGTCTTTTGTGAGCCAAAGAATTTTCTAGAGTCCTCCTAGAAGGTTAATCAGGACTTTAACTTGGCACAGTGTACCTCGTAGAGTCTCCATGGAGAGAGGATTCCCTTTTCCAAGGTACCCCCTCAGCAGGGAGAATTCACGGTTGAGTTCAGAGTTTCCTTCATGTGTTCCCAGACCATGCCATGTCCATCCCAGGGTCCTGCTCAACAATATCCCTCAAACCCCTTTCTTGCAAAAGCTCACCCAGCTCTGTGTCCATTGGAAAATGGCTAGGTTTTGTAACATGCAGAAAGGTACTATTGTAAGGAAACCGTTCTTTCCCATAATCCTTACAGATAGGGGCCGTCTCCTGGCAGATGGGAGGAGGGGCAAGGTGACTCAGGCCATAAGGCATGTTTCTGTCCCTGTCTTTGAATTCAGTTCTCTTGTAGTGTCAGGAGAGTAGCCTGAGTGCTACTTGAAGGTCTCTGGAGACTTCCTTGCCAAGCTGTAGATAGCATGTGCCCCTTCTACTCCAGGCTTATTCTGCCTTCCCTTGGGCCTCCTCCTCTCCCTGGTGTGAAACACAAACAGAGGCAGGAGTTTTTCATTCCCTGCTACTGCAGAACTTGTCACATGGAGAGAGGACGGTGAGGTAACAGTCAGCTCTACCTTTCCATTAAGGCTAAACGAAGAACTGGGGAGCAGTGCTCATTTCCCAGCCTAAAGCAGGAATGGAAGGGGGTCTTGCAGGCAGGTGGAAGCTCTCCACCACCAAGCTCAGGGTCGTTGGAAGTTTCTCCTCACTCTTCTGAACTTAGGCCCTCATAACCCCCAAACGTCCAGTTTCGTTTTTAGGGTATGTGAGGTTTTCTGCGGGCTGAGGGGTCATTCTTGGGCCCTTTGATGCCTGTATAACCACACCCACTCCTCCCCACAGCTGCGTAGGGTTCAGGACAATGAGGGAGCAGAGGAAGGACTGAGTGATCAAGATCCTGGGGTCTGGTCTTTATTGATTTTTCCCATTGCGTACAACTGTGCATGTGTATCAGGTAGGATCTTTGTGCATGTGTGTATGTTTTTATAATAGCAGTATTATAATAATTACACACTTTGGAAATGGGTTATCCTCACAGATACGTGTGAAGGAACGGGGTGGATATGCAATGCCACCGTCAGACTTCCTCCCTGGCCCTGGTCACCTTTGAGAAGCCAAAGCTGCCTCCCAGTAGGAGCTGAAGCAGAACCCTTGTTTCCTCTTGGCCTGAGCTCCTGGAATTCCCTAAACCTCCCCCCAAACACACCACAGACAGAAGAAACAAGAAGACAATTAGTAGCATGAGAGTAAACATTTCTGGTTAGGGGAGACCGAGACCATCCTCTTCAGAGGATGTGGTAATGCGAGAACGAATTTATTTTCTCTAATTGCATTTCTCAGAAATTTTGCTGGAGGTGGAGGGTGGAGGAGAGTTTTCTGGCTGAACAGAGGAAGCACACCCCCCGACCCAGAGTCTGGGGCTCTGGTGAACATGGCCTGATGGCTGGGGTGTCCTTGGCCTGGGCCTTCAAGGCCAGGCTGGGGGCCTCAAACACAGTTGCTGTGGAATTGTGCTGTCGTTCTGGGTTTTCTGACTTTCTCTGTGACCTGCATAGTAATGCTTAGGGCCTTCAGAGCCTCCGGTTCTGTTCAAAGGCAGTGGGATATGGTCCTCAGCCCTGCCTTTACTTGGGGAAGAAAGCAGCGCTGTCACTATAGGAATGTGTGGATTGGGCTCTGCCGGGTCCTTGAGTTTCTCCTCGAGCAGACTCCCTGTCTTTGCATGAGCGCCACACCCAAGCCCGTTTCTTCCTTAGCATCGGGCCAGTGATGGACTCGTTCTTCATGACCTTCAGTATTCCCTCTGCCCGCAGAGGCAGCTCTACTGTCTAGTGGGCCTGGGCTCTGCGCAGAGGCGGACACTGGGGAGGCTTTGAGCTGTAGATCTTTTTGTCCCTTTGCTCTTTGCCAGGGATGAAGCCTCTGCTGCAGATGCCGCTGCTATTTTAAAATTTGATCCTCTGGCAGGACCTGGGCCTCAGGTTGGGCTTTCCTTGTTACGTGCCTGTCCTTGAGGGCCTCTGCTTTCTGAGGACCAGCTCTAGGAACTGCCATCCTGGGGGCCCTGGGACCTCACGGAGGGGAGAGATGAAAGTTAACCTTTTGGAACTGGGGGTTGAATAGCAGAACCTTTCCTTTTCTTTCTTTCTTTTTTTTTTAACAAGCTTTTATTTTATTTTTTTATTTTATTTTTTAATAATATTTGTTTTGTTATATTAGTCACCATACAGTACATCCCCAGTTCTTGATGCAATGTTCCATGATTCATTACTTGCATATAACACCCAGTGCACCATGCACTGCCCTCCTTACCTACACATCTACCTGCCTATCCCAATCCCCACCCTCCCTCCCCTCTGAAGCCCTCAGTTTGTTTTCCCGAAGATCTAGTCTCTCACGGTTTCATTCCCCTTCTGTTTACCTTTCATTCTTCCCTTCCTTCTCTACCGATCATTCCTATTTTCTCATGTTCCATACGTAAAGTGAAATATGATAATTGTCTTTCTCTCTTGACTTATACTGCAAATAATCTCCTCCGATTATCCATGCTTCTGCCAGTATTGGGAGTGTCGTTCTTTCTGATGGCTGAGTAATATTCCACATGTATAAATGGACCACATCTTCTTAATCCAGTCATCTGTTGAAGGGGATCTTGGCTCTTTACCCGTTTAGCTATTGTGGACAGAACTGCTATGACGCACATCAGTGCATATGGCCCTTCTCTTCCTCGTCTTAATGGGTTAAATACCCAGTAGTGCAATTGGATCATAGAGGTAGCTCAATTTTTAACTTTTTAAGGGACCTCCACACACTATTTTCCAAGTGGCTGTACCAACTTGCATTCCCCCACAATGTAGGAGGGATCCCCTTTTCTAATCCTCTCCTAACAATTGTTTCTTGCCTTGTCAATTTTTGCTTCGTATCTGTAGAGTGGTATCTCAAGTTGGTTTTGATTTGCAATTTCCCTGATGGCTAATGATTTTGAACATTTTTTCATGTGTCTGTTAATTTTTGTATGTACTTCATTGGAAAAGTGTCTGTTCATATCTTCTGCCCATTTATTGATTTGATTATTTGTTTCATGTGTATTGAGTTTTGAGAAGTTCTTTGTAGATCTTGGATACAATCTTTTATCTGTATTGTGTATTTGACAAATATCTTCTCCATTCCGTCAGGCTTGCCTCTTAGTTTTTTGACTGTTTCCTTGGCTGTAGCAGAGATTTTTATCTTGGTGAAGTTCCCACAAGTTCATTTTTCTTTTTGTTTCATTTGCCTTTGGAGATGTGTCATGAAAAGACGTGCTGTGGCCGATGTCAAAGAGGTTGCAGCCTATGTTCTCCTCTAAGTTTTGATGGATTCTATCTCACTCAAGGTCTTTCAACCATTGGAGTTTATCTTTGTGTATGGTGTGAGAGAAATTTGGTCAAGTTTCATTCTTTTTGATAGTAGGCTGTCCAATTTCCCCAGCACCATTTATTGAAAGACTGTCTTTTTTCCACTGGATGTTTTCTCTTTTGATAAGATGTGCTTGCAAGAGGATCATTCTGGTTGTAATATTCTGTTCATTGGTCTATGTGTCTGTTTTGTGCCAGTACGATGCTGTCTTTGTGATCACAGCTTTGTAGTACAGCTTCAAATCTGGCATTGTGATGCCCCCAGCTTTGTTTTCCTTTTCAAGCAATTCTTTGGCCGATTCGTGGCCTTTTCGAGTTGAACTGGATTTAGGAGCTGTTGTGTTCAGTTCTTTGAAAAATGTACAATTGATTATTTTGATTGGGGTAGCATTAAAGTATGGTGTTCTGTGCAAATAGCATAGACATTTTTAACTATGTTTAATCTTCACGATCCATGAGCATGGAATATTTTTCCATCTTTTGTGTCTTCTTCAATGTCTTTCAAGTGATTTGTAGTTTCTGAGATATAGATCACTTTACTCTCTAGTTAAGAAGTTAATTCCTATGATAACGTATGATTTTGGTACTATTGTAAATGGAATGGATTCCCTAATTTCTCTTTCTTCAGTCTCATTGTTGGGTGTTAGAAAGGCTGATTTCTGAGCATTGATTTTGTCATCGCCACATTGCTGAATTGTTCTATAAGTTCTGAGTAGTTTGGGGGTGGAGTCTTTGGTTTTCTATATAGGAGTATCATGTCATCTGTGAGAGAGAGACTTATGACTTTTGCTTTTTGCCAATTTGGATACATTTGTCACTTTTTGTGTTGTCTGATTGCTGTTGCAAGGACTTCTAGTACTATGTTGAATAATAATGGCAAGAGTGGGCATCCTTGTCATGTTCCTGATCTTAAGGGAAAGGCTTTCAGCTTTTCCCCGTTGAGAATGATATTCACTATAGGCTTTTCATAGATGGTTTTTATGAAATTGAAGAATGTACCCTCTATCGCTGCACTCTGAAGCGTTTTAATCAGGAAAGGATGCTGTATTTTGTCAAATGCTTTTTCTGCATCAATTGAGAGGATCATATGATTTTTGGCTTTTTTCTTGTTGATAAAATCTATCACACTGATAGATTTGTGAATGTTGAACCACCCTTGTGTCCCAGGGATGAATCCCACTTGGTCTTGATGGATAATCCTTTT